>NW_004444178.1:2791624-2842891 GCF_000243295.1 Trichechus manatus latirostris
TTTTTTTTTTTTTTTTTTGGCAGCAGATTTGCCCAGTGCAGTACTTCATTTGCTTTCTTGACTGCTGCTTCCATGGACATTGATCATTAATTGTGGATCCAGGTAAAATCAAACTCTTGACAATTTCAATATTTTCTCCATTTATCATGATGCTACTTATTGATCCAGTTGTGAGGATTTTTATTTTCTTTATGTTGAGGTGCAATCCATATGGAAGGCTGCAGTCCTTGATCTTCATTGTTACTTGCCTCCATTCCTCCCAGCTGTCAGCAAGCAAGGTTGTGTCATCCGCCTTGCAGGTTGTTAATGAGTCTTCCTCCAATCCTGATGCCCCATTCTTCTTTGTATAGTCCAGCTCCTCAGATTATTTGTTCTGCATACAGATTGAATAAATTTGGCGAAGGATACAACCCTGACACACACATTTCCTGATTTAAACCATGCAGAATCCCCTTGTTCTGTTCGAACAACTGCCTCTTGGTCTATGTATGCATGAGCACAATTACATGTTCTTTATGTACTTTATATGCTATTAGGTGATTTATGAATGATACAGATGAGGATTATTTCAACAAAGATTTATTATTTTAATAATAAAAACAGAATAGCATAACAGAAAGTATAATAGAATAAGAGTCCAAACACTTGAGTTCCAGTCTTGCCACTACCATTTATATATGGGTGACTCTAGGAAGAAAGGCCTGGCAATATACTTCTGACAATCAGCCAATGAAACTCAATGGATCACAATGGAACATTGTCCAATTTGCAACCAATTATAAGAATAGTGCAGAACTGAGCATGTTTCATGTCATTTGTGTATGGGTTGCCATGAGTCAAGGCTGACTCAATAGCAGTTAACAACAGTAATTACAAGCAAGGCACAGTATTTTTGCTCATCAGTAATTCTATACTAAAAATTTCAGGCTTTCAATTCAACAGGTTTGTTTGAGGAATAAATGAACATATTTCAACTTCTTTATTAAACTGTTATGGTAGTATGGACATTTATTATATTTATTAGAAAATTGCTTAAGAAGGTACTTGAATAAAATGTTTATAAATCACATTTGCAAATAATATGTTCTGATATGATAACAAATCACTGTTCAACAGAGTGTCCAAGTCTTACTGACTCAGAGACCAGCTTATCGGCAACAAAATTTATTTTAATAATCAGGTTGTCAATTTCACAGTGTCATCTGGAGCCATTTTGCAGACCTGAGAGCAAGCAGATGAGTGGCATCTGGCCTGTAAATTGTAACTCTGATTGACTTCACAGTCATAGACCCAGCGATTCAAAAAATCTCCAAGTCTTTTCCACACTTCATAGATAAAATATCTTCTCAAAAGTTCGATTTCAATAATGAGAGCTAAGTTCCCTTTGAATAAATCTAGCCTGTCTCTCTGGTCTGTTTTTTAGGAAAGATAAAGATGGTGGCAGTGTTATACAGGGGTTTCCTGGGAGAATCGATGAGATGGCAGTCTGGTCATCTGGTTACTCTGTTTATTGCACAGAGGGCAAATGGTTCATTCTTAGACTTTCATAGAATCCCACAGAGAAGAAGATAAAGGGGAGTAAATCAAATGATATCTGCATGCAGAATTAAGGAAATTTGTGAACATTAATACTTTGCAAAAGATAATATGTTTCCATCTCCATCATTTTATGTGCACTCCTGGCATTTTGACACCTGCACATCTTGGCTTGGCCTGCGTCAGGCAGATGCATACTCCGTCGCACAGGAGTATGGCTTCCAGGCCCTGCACTTTCCCTGCACAAGCACTTTTTTTCCTCTTGGGAATGAGCTGAGTATTGCCATTATTCCTGATTATTTCTTTCAAATCATATTCTGTATAGCATTCCTGTTTGTTACTACATTGATTTGAATATTTAGCCTCTTTGTCCCACCATTTTTAAATCTAAGGTTCAATTTAGTTACAAATTATTTATCCACCAATTATTGCCTTTTTTTAAAAAAAAATTGATATGGAGTTGTAAAATATAACAGAATGCATGAGAATTAGATGAAATGTCTCATTTGTTAAAATCTCTATTATGGTCCTTTAATATATTTAGTATCACTGGGGATAATTAAGTGCCACTTAATGTCAAGTGATTTTACTTAAGATGTAATTCTTTATGTTTTTCATAATTTGGCTTCAACTTTATAGACATAATTTGCCTTATGCTTTATGCATTTTAAACACATACTTAAAGCTAACAATACCAATACGTTATTCTAATATAGAAATATTGACACCATTAGCTAAGCCTTAATATCCACTAGGAGGAGCTGAGCACTTTATCAAGAATATATGAGATTTCTGTCTTAAAACCTTTTGTGAAATAGTATCAGTATGTTGAGATTAATACTGTTAAAAGTAGAGATAAATTGAGTGTCATTACGATTACATAATAACTCAGGAGCTAAAAGTACAATGTAAACACTATTTTATGATTCCACCTAATTAAATTATTAAGGAGTTTGAAACATCTAAAACAAAACTGTGTGCTTTATTTATTACATCAAAGGTTTCGAGAGTTTGTCTTCTTTCCTTGAAAATTAAGCTGATTTATAGCCAGTGTGGTATAAAGTAGATCTGAAAGCAGGACATAGAGAAATACAAAGTAGACTTTTGGGATGAGAAGTATACTATATGCAAAGAAACTAAGTAGGTATGGAGATATGAAGACATGATCAAAGAAATATTTTTATCTGAAAAATGGTGGGAATAAGTAGAAATACCTTGGCCTTTTTATCTATTTCAGCTGCAAAAATTTTAATTCATTTGGTATAATATATGGAAGAAGTGGTCACTTTTAATGACTACCAATGAATAATATTTTAAGCACAAATATAGCATGGAGTTACTGACTTACTCAAGAGCAGCTTTCGAGGGTTGGGTTACTGTCAATTTTAGAATTCTCAGGACTTCTTGTCAATGATTTGATTGGAAATGCACTTAGCATCTTTAACAGAGTGTCCTTTTGATTGTCCTGGAATCTGAAAACATTTGGTAGCAACAGGAATGGCACAGAGTATACAGATGGCACATGATTCCACTGCATGCTCTGATTTAAGTTGTTTAGCTGTTCACTGGGGCAGGCTGAAGTAATAACGCTGAGTGCCTGGAAGGGCCAGTGCTGCAGTCAGTATGTCTAAATTCAAAGGCCTGTTCTTTTATTTACCACCTATGTGACCTTGAATTATTTATTAATCTGTCCACACTATATCCCAAGATTGTTGCAGGAATTAAATGCTTAGCTTAGCATTTAGCATAAAGAAAATTAACAACAAATATTTTTTTTGCTATTATTGTTTTTATTATTACCTCACATCAATTAATGTACAAATACCCGTTCATTAATCAGTTCATTAATTTAAGGTAAACGTATATATATGGAGCCCTAGTGGAAGTCATACAGGACAGTTCTATGTCCTGTAGGGTCGCTATGAGTTGGAATCCAGTCCACGGCAATGGGTTTATATATTAAGGATCAAGTCTATGTTAAGCGTTGTATTAGATAATGTGCTAGCTATTAACTAAGTACTAAGTTAGCTGCTTAAGTTTGCCTACAGACTTGAAAGTCCTTTATAGGTTCTAAATTTCATGGTTATTTAATTTTAAAAATAAAGACTTCATGGCCTGGATCACTACTATTAAACACTATGTTCATGATTCCTACATTGAGGGAACAAAGGAACTGGACCTCTCTTAATGAAGCTTTCTTATGTTCCAGATAAATAGAGGGAAACAGGACACTATTCTAAAATAACTTGGAATCCCTGATCAGAAATAAAAAGAAATTATATATAGACACATATATATATACAAACATGTATGTGTGTGATGTGTGTTTGTATGTGTGTGTGTATAAAACACATTTTAGATTTCAAATATTCTATTTTACAAATAACTTACTAAAAGGTCAAACCTGTAAGACTGGAAAATAATGAACAAACTGATGTTTCATTTATTAAATATTTCTACAAATATTTAATGATTGCCTACTGTGTGTGTCAGGCATTCTTCTAATGACCTAGACATATAGCAGTGTACAAAACAATCTACCTACTCTACTAAGTTTTATATTCTAATGGGATAGAGAGACTAAATATAAGTAAACAAATACACGTATAAGCTAAATAGCTAAGTACTTTCAGAAGCAGTATTTCAGGAAAAGGGATAGGGAATATTAACAGGGATGAGAGAGGCTGATTCCTTATTTAGGAAGGCATCAATGATAAGGTGAAATTTGGAGAGAGAATTAAAAGAAGCGAGGAAGCCAGGGAACCATGAGACTATCTGAGAGAAGGACATTTCAGGCAGAGGAAAGAGCCAGTGCAAACTTTAAGGAAGAAGCAAGGGGAAAAACAGTAATAGATGAGATCAGAGTGGTTTGTAGGAATTCAGATTATGTAGGGCCTTTTAGGCCACTGGAAGGACTATGGCTTTTATTCTCATTGAAATGGTGAGCCTATGAATTTAAGCGTTAGGATATTTTGCTTGACTTACATTTTACCATTTACTTATTCTCATTTTTATCCTCTTTTTTATTTACTATGGTATTACTGGAGCCCTGGTGGCACAGTGGTTAAGAGCTCTGCTGCTAACCAAAAGGTCAGCTGTTCAAATCCACCAGCCACTCCTTGGAAACCCTATGGGGCAGTTCTACTCTGTCCAATAGGATTGCTAGGAGTCGGAATTGACTTGATGGCAACGGGTTTTATGTTATTACTTACATTCAATCATACATTTTAAGGGCTAAAACATCATGGATTTTGATAATTTTAGACAATTGTGTTACTACCACTGCAGTCATGATATGGAACAGTTCTCTCAAAAAGACAAAATAAAACAAAGGTAGGCTATATCCTTCCTTCAATTTCATGGGCAAGTAATCATAGTCAGAATACATAAAAAATTCTAAAAATCCAACAAGGTAACTATCAACCTAGTAAAAAATAGGTAAAAGATTTGAAGAGACACTTTGCCAAAAAAGATATACAAATCGAAAATAAGCACGTAAACAGAAGCTCAACACTAGTTGTCATTAAAGAAATGCAAATTAAAATTTTTAGGAAATGTATCTATACTCCTCTTAGTAGTTCTTTTCCTTTTTATTGCATTACATTTTTTTTATCCATTCAACAGCTGATGGGCATTGGTTTGTTTCCTGTTTGGGGCTATGCTTCTAAAAACATTCATATATAAATCTTTGTATGGATACATTTTTATTTATCTCAAATAGGGAATTGCTGGGCCATAACGTAAATTTATGTTTAACTTTTTAAGAAACTTCCAGACAGTTTCCCAAGGTAGCTGAGCCATTTTACTATCCCACTGGCAATGTATGAGGGTTCCAGCTTTTTTACACCTTTGCCAACAGGCAGGCTCATGTGGATTTTCTGTCCGAGGTTTCACAAGGTTCAAGTCAAGTTGTTGGCCAGACTTGATACTCTCTGCTCTTCAAACCAGCAACAGTGTGCCCAGCCCTCTAGCTTCAAAGCTCATTAATTTCCTCTTTTTTGACTAGCGGGAGAAAATTATCTACTGCTCAAGGGCTCAAGTGACTAGGTTAAACCCCAGTGGATAATCTCCTTTTTTGCTGTAAAATGTAACATAATCACTGGAGTGCTATCTCATTATGCTCATAGGTTCCACCCACAATCAAAAGGGAAGAGATTATACAAAAGGGATTATATAAGGGTGAGGGTCAGGTCATTGGGGGTCATTCTTAAAATTCTGCCTACTACACATTTTAGTGGGTAGAAGAAATCATATCTCACTGAAACTTTTATTTTAATTTCCCCAATGATTAATGATGTCGAGCAAGTTTTCATGAGTTTATTAGCCATTTGTATACCTTCTTTGGTGAAATCTTTATTTAAATATGTTGTCCGTTTTTGTAATTGGGTTGTTTATCTTCTTATTATTGACATTTTAGAAGTGATTTTATTTATGTATTCTGGATATAAGTCCTTTATCAGATACATGATTTGCAAATATTTTCTTGCAGTCTTTGATTTATATTTTCATTTGCTTAATCATATGTTTTTGAAGCACAGCAGTTTTTAATTTTGATAGTCTATCTTTTTTTTTCTTTCTTTGATGAACTACACTTTTATCTAAGAACTCTGTACTTAATCCAAGGTCTCACAGATTTTTAGCTATATTTTCTTTAGAAGTTACATAGTTTTTTTTTCCTTTACATTTAGACTATGATTCGTTTTGAGTTAATTTTTATTTATGATATGATGTAAGGATCTAAATTAATTATTTTGCTTGTGGATATCCAGCTGTCACAGTGTCATGTATTGAAAAGACTATCCTTTCTCCATTGAATGGCCTGGGTAGCTTTGTTGAACATCAATTGTATATAAATTTATTTCTAAACTCTCAATTCTATTTTATTTATCTATAAATCTGTCCCTACCTGAGTACCACATTGTATTGATTACTACAGCTATATAGTGTTTTAAAATTGGAAAGTGTAACTCCAACAACTTTTTTCTTCTTTACAAACCTTTTATCTATTTTAGGTTGTTTTGTATTTTCAAATAAATTTTAGAATCACCTTGTCAAGTTCAGCAAAAATATCTACTGGAATTTTAATAAAGATGTTGCTGACTGAATAGATCAGCTTGGGGTAATTGCCATCTTAAAATACTGAGTTTTCTAATGCATGAACATGTAATGTCTCTATGTTTACTTAGAAAGTCTTTTTATTTTCTCAGGAAAGATTTGAAGTTTTCAGTGTACAAGTTAAATTTATTCATAAGTATTTAAATTTTTGATGCTTTGTGAATAACACTATTCCTGAATTTTATTTCTGGGCTATTCATTGCTAGTTAAAAAGTATAATTAATTTTTGTGTATTGATCTTGTATTCTGTGACCTTGATACATTGATTTGTTAGTTTTATTAATTTTTTTAATTACTTAGGATTTTACACACACAGGATCATGTTGTTTTTAATTCAAGTTAATTTTATTTCTTCCATATTTTATCTGTCCAAAGAGGCAGCTTTTGGTTTCAATGATTTCCTATAATGATTTTTCTCTTTTCTCTATTCACTAATTTGTTATAATCTTTCTTCTTTCTTTGGCTTTAATTTTCTTTTGTTTTACTATATTTGTAAGTTGAAAATATAATGATCTGAGATACTCTTTTCTTATGCAGATATTTAAAGCTAAAAACTTCTCTCTAAATACAGCTTTAGCTGCATTTCATCCATTTAGATCTGTTGTGTTTCCGTTTCCAGTCAGTTCAAAATATTTTCTACTTTCTTCTTTGACCCATGAGTTAATTAATACTGTGTGGTTTATTTTCCAAATTTTGAATTTTCCTAATTATTTTTTCTTTTGTTGAGTTCTAAGTTAATTTCTTTGTGTTTGAGATCATATTTTATTTTATTTCATCCCTTTTAAAGTTATTGATAACTGTGATATGACCTAGCTTCTGGCTTATCATGGAGAATTTTTAATCTACTCTTGAAAAGAATGTGTATCCTCTTCTTGTTGGATGGATTATTCCAGACATTTAGTTAGGTACAGGTCTTTATTCTTTTGAGAGGGAAAAACCCATTGCCTGCCAGTCAATTCTGACTCATAGCGACCCTTAGGTCACAGTAGAACTGCCCCATAGGGTTTCCAAGGCTGTAATCTTTACGGAAGCAGACTGCCACATCTGTCTCCTGTGGATCTGCTGGTAGGTTTGAACCACTGAGCCACCAGGGCTCTTTTTTGGGAGGTGGGTGTGGTGCAGTGATTAAGAGCTGGCTGCTAACCAAAAGGTTGGCAGTTTTAATCCACCAGTGGCTCCTTGGAAACCCTATGGGGCAGTTCTACTCTGTCCTGTAGGGTTACTATGAGTCAGAATCCACTCAACAGCAATGAGTTTGTTTGGTTTTTTTTTGGTGTCATTTTTCTCATTTTTGCATGATCGTTTTGCTGATTATAGGATTATTGGTTAACACCTTTATGTTCCCCGATGTTTGACTATGTCATCCCAATGCATCACGGCTTCTATTATTTCTGACAAGAAGTCAGTGTGCATTTTATTATTCCCTTTCATGTGCTGAGTAGATTTTATCTCACCTTTTCAAGATTGTCCTTTTTTGGCTTTGGCATTCAACAGCTTAACTATGATGTGTCTACATGTAAATATTTTTATCTTTATCTTATGTGGAGTTCATTGAGCTCAAAGGATATATAGATTCATGTTTTTCATCAAATTTGACTATTTTTTAACCATATTTCTGCAAACAGATTGAGTATATACAAATAAATATATATTCATTCCAGTTCATAATAAGGTTAATTGATGTATAATATTTTATAAAAGATGTTAAAACTGATGATAGACGTATAATCCACATATTACTTGAAGAATATCCCAGTTTCTCTTTCCTTTTGTAGATTAGACTGGATTATAAGCTGAACATTGATTTGTATTCATTTATATATATGTAAATATTATATATCTCTTTCTGTGTGTGTGTGAGTGTGTGTGTGTGAGACATTCCAGATTTCACAACATACAGACACCTGAGGGCCAGGTGAGAAGAATTAAAATGTTTCCAGGGCCCATTAGAAATGAGGAAGAAATAATTTTTGTACACCTTAGAAGTCACTTTTGTGCAATCATTTAAGATAACCATATTTAATTTAAATTCATTTTGCTAGAATATCCTTCTTGATTTTTATTTAGCTGAAATGTAATTTGTTTCTCGTTATTTGAAATATTAGTTTGTTCCATACTATAGGACACGTATCATGAGTCTTTCCATTCTCTTCCAATCCAAATGTCAGATACAAAATCAAACCTATTGTCATCAAGTCGATTCTGACTCATAATGACCCTATAGGTCAGAGTAAAAATGCCCCGTAGAGTTTCCAAGGCTGTAAATCTTTATGAAAGCAGACTGCCACATCTTTCTCCTGCACAGCAGCAGGTAGGTTCGGACTGTTGACCTTTTGGTTAGCAGCCGAGCTCTTAACAGCTCTACCGCCAGGGCTCCTTAAATGCCAGACCAAACAAACAAACAAAACCCATTGCTATCTAGTTGATTCCGATTTATAGCAAATGTTATGGATTGAATTGTGTCCCCCCAAAATGTGTGTCAACTTGGCTAGGCCACGATTCTCAGTATTGTGTGGTTGTCCACCATTTTGTGATCTGATGTGATTATCCTATGTACTGTAAATCCTAACCGTGATGATGTTAATGAGACAGGATTAGAGGCAATTACGTTAATGAGACAGGACTCAATCTACAAGATTAAGTTCTATCTTAAGTCAATCTCTTTTGAGATATAAAAGACAGAAGTGAGCAGAGAGGAGAGGGACTTCATTATCACCAAGCAAGAAGTGCCGGGAGTGGAGTGTGACCTTTCGACCCAGTGTCCCTGTGCTGAGAAGCTACTAGACCAGAGGAAGATTGATGACAAGGAACGTCCCCCAGAGCAGCCAGAGAGAGAAAACATTCTGCTGGAGCTGACACCTGCATTTGGACTTCTAGCCTCCTAAACTGTGAGAGAATGAATTTCTGTTTGTTAAAGCCATACACTTGTGGTATTTCTGTTATAGCAGCACTAGATAACTAAGACAGCAACAGTATAGGACAGAGTAGAACTGTCCCATAGCGTTTCCAAGAAGCGGCTAATGGATTTGAACTGATGACCTTTTGGTTGGCAGCCACCAGGGCTCCAAATGCCAGACAGTACTATCTAATTTCAGAGAATAGAAAATCTGCCAAAAAGGAGATATTGAGTAAAAAGTCACAAGTCCATTGTTTTGTTGTAGCCACTGTCAAATATGCTTTTCAACTTTAAGACAAATTTTATGAAATTATTATGCCATCTTGAACATCTTCCCATGCTTTAGACCAAAAAGAAAAGCAGAAATGACTTTTTTTGACTACGATTATATCATTTGTCTTGTGGACTTGAAGCAACATGAAGTTATAAAAAACTGATAATTCAAAAATAGAATAACAAAAACATGAGTTTGAAATTAGAACTACCTGTTACAGCTTTCAAAATGTTATCCCTTTTAAACACTTTCCTTCAAGGTGCGTACTTATTGATTTGAAAAATCGAATGAAAATTCCTATTGACAGTGATAATTGCTATATAGTCCACTGTAGATTTTTAGCATAATGAAATTGGATTCACATTTGATGGAATTAATCCACCAAATTTATTGTGATTAATCTCTGTCTTAAGAAAAATAAAGTATCATAAATCAAGTTACATCTTAATGAAATAATAAACAGAGGAACGGAGGCAGTTAGCTTCAGGCATTTGTTTCAAGCAAAATGACATTCTAGCTGACTAAACAGGAATGAAGAATGGCTTCACATCTTCCAGAGAAAGATTGCTCAAATATGGATTAAAAATATATAAAGCAATACTTGGTCCTGAGGCACTTTGAGCACAAATAATCAGCAGCTCTACTGCGAAAACCAATTTCTTTAATTAAATCACTATGGTGTTGTTGTTGCTGTTAGATGTCATCCATTTGATTCTGACTCACAGTGGTCCTATGTATAACAGAACGAAATACTGCCCCACCCTGAGCCACCCTCACAATCCTTGCTGTTTGAGCCTGTCGTTGTAGTCACTGTGTCAATCTATCTTATTGAGGTTCTTCCTCTTTTTCACTGACCCTCTACTTTACCAAGCATGATGTCCTTCTCCAGGGACTAGTCCCTCCTGATTACATGACCAGAGTAAGAGGAAGTCTTGCAATCCTCACTTCTAAGGGCTTCTAAGTAGCATTCTGGCTGTACTTCTTCCAAGACAGATGTGTTCGTTCTGGCAGTCCATGGTATATTCAATATTCTTCACCAACACTGTAATTCAAAGGCATCAATTCTTCTTTGGTCTTCCTTATTCATTGTCCAGCTTTCACATGCATATGAGGTGATTGAAAAGCCTATGGCTTGGGTCAGGTGCACCTTAGTCCTCAAAGTGATATCTTTGTTTTTCGACACTTTAAATAGGTCTTTTGCAGCAGATTTGCTTAATGCAATACTCGTTTGATTTCTTAACTGCTGTTTTCATAGATGTTGATTGTGGATCCCAGCAAAATGAAATCATTGACAACTTCAATATTTTCTCCATTTATAATGCTATTACTTATTGATTTTAGATATGTTACTTATAGATGTTACTTATAGATTTTAACACTATAGGTGTCAAAAACGTTTTTATTCTTAGATCTTTCACATTATATGTCCAACAGAAGGTCAGAAATAGTCTAGAAGATACTCTCAGATCCAGTAAAGCTGTGTCACATACAATTTCTAGTATCTTGGAAATGCTGTACAGCCAATGGTATTGAAAGCTACGTTCAGCAGAAATCACGTTTTCAATTAAATTGATAGCTCAGTCATGAAGATTCTTCTAAGTAATTAATACCAAGATGCATAAGTGTTTGACGAAACTGAATTAATGTTATCAGCTTTACATAAACAATGAGACCTAATATCAATTAAAAACCAAATAATTTTATGGAGCTGGTCTAAAAAAATGGGAACACATTACCACTACTACTAAACAAGATTTTTTTTAATTGTTGTAATTAAATGAAGTTTACATTTCAAGTTAGTCTCCCATACAGAAATTTTTTTTTCCCATACATTATTATGTGACCCCAACTGCTCACCCCATTCTGTGACAGCACACTCCTCCCCTCCGCCCCTGATTCCCCATGAACATTCAACCAGCTCCTAACTCTCTCTGCCTTCCCATCTCACCTCTGGACAGAAGCCGCCCCTTTGGTCTCTTGTATCTACTTGACTAAGAGGCACATTCTTCACAAGTATCACTTTATGTCCCACAGTCCAGTCCAATCCCTGTCTGAAGAGTTGGCCTCGGAAATTGTTTTAGTTCTGGGGTGATAGAGAGTCCAGGGGCCATGCTTTCCAGGGCACCTCCAGTCTCACTCAGACCATTAAGTCTGGTCTTCTTACTAGAACATGAGTTCTGCAACCCGTCGTTCTACTGCTCCATCAGGGACCCTCTGTTGTGTTCCCTGTCAGGATGTTCATTGGTGGTGGCCAGGCACCATCTAGTTCTTCTGGTTTCAGGCTGATGAAGTCTCTGGTTTATGTGGCCCATTCTGTCTCTTGGTCCAATACTTTCCCTGTATCTTTGGTGTTCTTCGTTCTCCTTTACTCCAAGTGGTTGGGACCAATTGATGCATCTTAGATGGCCGCTTGTAAGCTTTTAAGACCCCAGATGCCACTCACCAAAGTAGGATGCAGAACATTTTCTTAATAAGGTTTGTTATGCCAACTGACATAGATGTCCCCTGAAAGCATACTAAACAACTTTTGATGGCAGAAATTAAGACAGTCATTTTTGTGTCTCCATACCAACACATACCATGACATATCATGGCTTGATAAATATTTGTAAAGTGAATTAATTAATATATTTATTAAGAAATTAAAACTCTGGTCAATCATAGATTAGAACTCCTTCAATAGTAATAAGACAAATTATTGGATATTCATAGAGATTTCATCAAGATGATGCCATACATTAATCATTCCCTCATTCAGTGAAAATCTACCATGTTTCAAGTTTTGTGGTTGTGTGTAGAAATGGAATCTATTTACCCCCTAAAGGCCTCAGGTTAGCCTATTCATACAGTTTAGGTCAGAATGAAATTCTTTAGACATTTCCTGAAGACAAAGGGATTTGTGAGATCAATTATTGAATATTCTCCTTCCAATTAATCGTTTGGCTAAAGTCATCCTATGTTCTGTATATTAATGATGAATGATTATAAAAGGTGTAATTGTGTCAAATAAATGACGGTATCTCAAAGGCACAGAGGTCATGCGTGTCTTACGTGTAGCTATAAAGGAAGTGCTTCCCAGGAACAACAGATACATGGTAATAACAACACATTAAGTTGGCCAGAAATCTCTATCACATAATCTCCACAAGTTGTTGTTATTGTTGGGTGCCATCAAGTCAAGTACAACTCATAGCGACCCTATAGGACAGAGTAGAACTGCCCCATAGGCTTTTCTAGGCTGTAATCTTTATGGGAGTAGATCACCAGGTCTTTTCTCCCACTCAGCTGCTGGTGGGTTTGAACTGCTGACCTTTCGGTCAGAGTTCAATTCAATTACATTAAAGAAATATTTTTGTGTATGTACTTAGTACAAAACACTCTTATATGTACTATGATGGATACATATCATGTTTTGCAAAGTCCTTAACCTCAAAAAGTTAATAAAAGCTGACATTTTCTGAGAGCAAACATATATTGCAGGATTTGTTCTAGGTTCTTTACATTTATTATCTCTGAAAACTCACAATAATGCTGAAAGCTGGGTATTTTTTATCCCTGATTTGCAGATGAGGATTAGAGTTCTCTTATTAAGATTTAAATCGAGACTGATTCTGACACATACAGCTCTAAACCTTATAGGGACATAACAATGTCCTACATATACCTAAAATAAACATAGAATTTAAAAAGCAAGTAATTACAACAGAAACAAACACAAGGTATCAGAGAAGCAAATACTACCATGAAAAATGGTAATAACTTTAGTGGGAGAAATCAGCAAGGGTTGAAGTAGGAGGGCGGGGGGGCTTTGAGGAAGAATTAATTGAGAAGTGTTTAGGTTGTAGTTAGGTGGTTAGAAAGTCAGGAAAATAAACGATACATAAGACTAAGCATGGGTTGTTTGGGAGCACAATACGAAGTTGACTTTTTAGAAGTTCAAAAGACGTTGTGGATATATTTTATGGACAACTTTGCATGACAGGGTGAGGAATTCAGACTTATTCCTACAGTTAAACTGAGCCAATGAAGGTTACTAAACAGACAATTGATAGAGTGTTGGAGGACTAATAAGATGGTGCTCTTTAAGTTTATGAGGATGTGAGAAAGGCAGACCTGTTAGAAGATGATTACAAGCCAGGCATGGGGTAGAGAAGTCAGGCTGAGTAAAAATGAATAAAAATGGGGAAAGGTATCTGTGAAAGAATCAATGATACTTAGGCCAGGGAAAATGTGATGTGGTTCAGGATCCATTCATCTGATGTGGCTATGAGTCCTGACTCTTTCAAATGTGTATTCAATCTCTCTCTCTCTTTTTTTTTTCTCTAATTGGCTATAACATCCTGCCAGCTGCTCCCTAGCTAGTTAGGCAATCTGCCAGAATTTCTGTCTACTGAGGAAGCAGCCATGAGTTTGTTCCAGGTGTTTGGGAATGTGACAGGGTGAAAGTAGAGGTGCAGAGGATGTTACCCGGAATGCTCTGACTCAGTAGAATGGTCCCATGTGGTCTTGATTTGATAGAAGACCTTCTCCAAGTGGAGATGGAGTGAAACTGGAGATGGTGGGTTTGCCACTACATTGGTTAAGTGCAGGCCAAACAAATGTAAATCAGGGTTGTTAAACATTATCTAGAATCCATGCCCACTTCTAGATTCTATAGCTCAGAAGAATGAGAGGAAAGACCAGTATGACTAAATTGCCTTTTCCTTTGCCCTGATGGCAATCGAGATGTTCTGTATGATTGATGCTTAAGTTAGAAAGATATACTATTGGGAACTAGACGCATTGCTTGTTTGGCTCATTCCTAGGAATGCAGTCATAGTTTCCCTTTCCTCTAATCATGTTGTTACATTCCTGTCTCTACTTTTAAATATTCTCTATCTCTACATACATGCACTCTCACTCTCTCACACACCCCTACACCTCCAAACACACTCATAGTGACCCTATAGGACAGAGGAGAACTGCCCCACAGGGTTTCCGAGGAGTGGCTAGTGGATTCAAACTGCCGACCTTTTGGTTAGCAGGCAAATGCTTAGCCACTGAGCCAACAGGGCCCCACAGAAAACTTCAGTACTGTAGAATCTAACAAAGAGATGGTGCAGGTCCTGTGTAGCCTTTCTTTCAGTATCCATACATTACACTAGAACCAGGTGGTTGATGGCAATTATTACACATGGTATGTGCTGAGCCAGAATTCTTCCAATTTTGATTGCAGGTTAGTCAATCACCCTGCTTGTTGAGATTGGCTGTATCTACTTCAGAAAATTGCTGGTATTCCAAGAAGAATGGCTCCACTGTAGGTCATCTACACTTTTGCCTCTCAAAGTGTGTTCTACTGACCAACCACATTGTCATCATTATGTGGAAATTTGTAGAAATGCAGAATTTCAGATCCCGTCCCAGAACTGTTATGTCAGAATCTATATTTGACAAGATCCCTGGTTATTCATATGCATATTAAAAACTAAGCAATATAGTATTCCTTCAGTTACTTTGATCATCATTTTTTTAGCTTATACAAGGTAAATAAAAAAGTATTACTATGAGGGTTCCAGTTCCCACATGCATAGGTTTATTCCAAACAAAATCTGTTTAAACATGTCTCTGCAATCAGTGGGTGGCTCAGACAAGTTCTCTCAGTAATACGCTTGTCTTAGTCTTGTTATGGTGCCTTCCATAAAAAAGGATACATTTTGTGCCGTGGAAAAAAATAATTTTGAGGTCAGGGCTAATATTTAATTTTTAACAAAACTCAAGTGGACATCTCCCCAAATCACTGAAACTTTGCAACAAGTTTATGGGAATGCTGCCCCACGTAAAACAACAGTTTTTAGATGGATCAAGCTTTTTAAGGAGGGTCGGGAAGACCTTAAAGATGAGCCAGGAGAGGGAAGACTGCTCAGAAGGTTATGGTGACTGGTTTTTGGGATTCCAAAAGGGTAATCTTGATAGATTTTCTCGAGGGGCACAGGATGATCTCAAGAGTTTATTATGAAGAAGTTTTAAGAAAATTGAAAACTGCATTGGTGAGAAAAAGACCAGAAAGTTGCACCAAGGAATTTTTTTCCATCACAACAATACACCTTCTCATTCTTGGAGAGCAGCAAGGGCTGTCCTATAAGAATTTTGTTGAGAAACCTTATTCCGTCCACCCTACAGCTCTGATCTTGTCCCTTCAGACTTCTTTTTGTTCCCCTAACTCAAACAACATTTAAAAGGAACACTATCTGAGTCCCTCGAGGATGCCAAAACATTTTGCTGTGGTGTAAATCAAAGAGTGCATAATTCTTCGGGGAAAGGTTAGAGATGGAAACACTGCCTTCAGAAGTTTATAGACCTAGATGGAGGATATGTTGAGAAACAGTAGCTTCACATTTTTACATTTTTGTTTAATAAAGGTTTCTATGATTTTGTAGCAATACTTTTTGACTTACCCTCCTATATTCAACAAATACTCAATGATGTAAGTGCTATTTCTAATTGAGTTCACTTCAGAGTCACTCAAGACATTTCTTAAGGCAATGTAGAGTTATGATGGATTTTATAACACTGTTTTTTGTGGTAAAGCTATACTATCAAGGAAAATGCATTAATTACTTTTCTTCATACCCTAAAAACTAGCTAAAATCACTATAAGAAAAGGAGAACTAGGTACATATTACATAAGATGTTCAAAAGACTTTATTTGCAAAAGTAGTTCTGCAACGTAGCATGATCTCATGGCTGATAAAAGTAGACATTTATTTGACATAACTGCTATAGTTTCAATGACTTCAACCCAAGATATTACTTTAGAAATATGTGTCAAAAATGAGACACTTAATCTAAAAATATTTACGAAAAATTTAGTTTCTGGTGGGGCTAGATGGATGTTGATTGTGACTAAATTAAGATCCTGTTAACTACTGGAGGAAAAATACTTAAACATTGCTTGTGACATCACTTTAACAATGAATAATTCAGCTGGAATCAGTGTAAGAAAGATATTCAATTTGAAGCTTCTGTCACATGAAATAAAACATGTGTCAAGGAATTCGCATTCCAATAGCAAACATCAAAAATGATATTTATCCCTAAATCAAAAACTAGTAGAATTAGAAGACAACTCATAAACTCATAAAGATATCAAATATTTAATTATACATATCAATTACATACATTCTTCCTAGGTATTCTGTTAAAATGCTGGAGGTTTACATCAAGTTGCATATAGAATCAGTGTATAAAGGAAATATGTAGGTTACAGAATGGCCAAATGTAACACAGGATTCCAGACCGTAATACCCCACATTTCAAAACCGCCTGTTGGTAATTTGACCAGTTTATATTTCTCTGGCATCAGCGGCAGTTCTGTTAAGGCAAAGTAAATGTCATAAAATGTTTTGTTTTCCAGCAGCCATTGGCAAATAATTGGCATCTGTTTTCTGTTGTCTAGCTGCAGTTGTGTTTTCTGAAACAGAAGCTTCCATTCCTCATCTAATAACTTGTTGATTTAGGACCCTTAAGGGAACAAAAAAAGAAACTTATTTAATGGA
Source organism: Trichechus manatus latirostris (assembly GCF_000243295.1). NCBI lineage: Eukaryota > Metazoa > Chordata > Mammalia > Sirenia > Trichechidae > Trichechus > Trichechus manatus. The sequence goes on from NW_004444178.1 coordinate 2,808,981, forward strand.
AAAAACCCTGAAAACATTTGGGCTTCAGAAATATGGATTGATTCATAGTAGTACATTCCGTCATAAGATTGTTTGGACTTATCTGTGTCTCCAAAAATAAGCAAGAACAGGAAATAAGTAATGCTTTTTGCTAAACCTAAAACAATGAAGTTTCTATATTACGAAGTTGAGAAGAGAAGAAAGGTCCATTTTAAAACAATTTGTTCGCATTCACCTTCAGTTACTTTTTGACAAGAGCCAAGTCTGTTAGTTGTTATTGGGGAGAGGAAAGGGGAAAAACTTGAGAGTGGAGAAATTGGGCTTGCCTTGAATTTAAACATTTTTTGAAAGCTCAGTTAAGTGGGGAATGTGATTATTTGTAGAGCAGGATAGGCACTTATCAATGCAACGGTAGGAGCCTCTCTGTTTTTCATGTTTAAGAGCAGATAAACGCCACTTTGACTGACTTCAGGCATTCTTCTGGCTGAGGACTAGGCCATTAATAGTCATTAACACTCTTTCAAATGTATTGCTAGAGTGGTAATGAAATCAACACTTTCTAATTTTTATACTGAAGCTCTGCCAAAGCACATTTGGTCTAGTCACTACATAGCGATGTGCGATGTGCATGATACTTAAGATATCAACATAAACACTGAATAAAAACAAATCTTTCATGATGTTGGGACATGTTACTATTTTATTGTAAATCGATATAGATCAGTTATTCAAACCTACCCATTGTTTAACAAATGAAACGAGGACAAGCAAGTGATAGTGTTAGCTGGAGTTATTTTCCTATTCTGGTTGACCATCAATTCAGTTTTCAAATAAATTATCAGCTGAAAAGTAATCCTTAGAAATTTGATCCCATGCCATGTTCCCACCATTTGTTCTTTAAGGACATACCTCAAATGATCAGTTAACACTGTGGGCATCTTTTTTCTCTATAGAACAATACCTAATCTAATCTTAAGTGTGGTGATCCGTAATTTTTACATTAAATTAGATAGATACACTGTCCCAACCTCCTCTATAATTACGTAATATGAATAATTTATGTTGAATTTGGTAATATAGACTCTTCCCCGCAGAAGAGAATGACAGACACATGAAGAGACAGCCGGAAGGATTTTAGAATTTCATTTTCTTTCCTTTTCTTCCTGATATTTCTTCTTTGTTGAAACATATTTATATATTAGAAATACACCTTCCCTTCCCTAAGTCCCACCAAAGGTGTGACTGGTGGAGAAAAAGACAAGTTAGCAAGGGGGCAGAGATACCTGTAACCACACTTCCCAACACAGACCACAGCTGCTTACTCTGTAACGATGCTGTGGTATTCCTGCCAACTTATTTCTCCCTGGCCTCTTCTTCCTCGGGTGACCTTGGTCCACGTCATTCCAGCAACAACTGTATAGAAGGCTTAAAGTATTTGGGTAGTTCTCAGAAGAGAACATGAATTTTATTTCTAATCTTTGTGTTTTGAAAGAGTAATCATTACGATTTGCAAGGGCATTATGCTTTCCAGAGAGAATCTAAATATAAAAGAAAAGGGATTGAAAAATATAAAATAAATATTTTTACTCTCAATCTATTGCCCACTGTGCTATCACCAATGGTCTCAAAAGAATTGCTTGCTCATTTTATAGGCCAGTAAGATGAAGATACTCTAGGTATTCATTCTGTTTTGCTTTAGTCAGAGAACTTTCTATTTATACATGTACTCATTCAACATAACATGTATTTATTCAGTTGTTCCTGAATTTCAAGCAGTGATAGATACTGGAGATACAAAGATTAACAGGGCGCAGTCATGTCTTGTAGAATTCCACATTCTAGAGGAAAAATATATTTATAAGCAATAGACTATAATGTTGTGAAATTAAGTGTATGATATGAGGTATGAATGAAGTACTACAGGAGCAGGAACACAGGAGTAAAAGGCCTCTTTTGGACAAAAGGCATTCAACTAGTCACCTACTGCTGTTACATAGATAAATGCTTATATTGGCTGAGATAATGCAGACAAAGATCAGTCAGCTTGAGAAATTTAAGAAAATCGGTGAACTGCAGCGTTAGGGCCAGAAATTTGAAGAATACAATGGAGGAAAACAAAGCTTTGCGTGCAAAGAACCTGGTAAATAGCTGGAGTCACATTCTGTACTTTGAAAATGTATCTAAGGAAACACTCCGCTCTTTGAAATAGGCAACTGAGCCCGGTAAGGGTAAGAACTGAGAATCCAGGAAAGATGAGTCTAAGAGTTACCACCAACATTTTAGTACAGACAAACTGGAAATGAATATCAAAACCTGCTCCATTATCTTTCTTACTTCATGGAAAGCCTACAGTCACTGTTATATGTTAGAAGTCTTTAGGATTTATCAACTTTGTAACCAAGAGTGATTGAATTTAAAACATATTTCAAGGTCTATACTAAAATGAATTAATTCATTTTTCAGACTGATTACATGAATAACCATAAAATTAATTGCTACTGTTGTTGCTGGTCAACATTGTTTGAAGATCTCACATAAAAATTTTCAAAGTCTATATCCTCTCTCCATTGATCATCTTTTAAAATCTTCTTTATAAACATTGTTATATTCTAAAGAGCCCACATTTTCAGAAACATATAGCTTCTAATACTAAAATACATTTTGTCTCTACTTTGGCTCTTATCAAAGGAAAATTTTTCCCCTCCAATTTTACCTATTCTACATGGAAGTGATATATCAAGTTATGTTTTGATTATCAGAGAATAAAGGGGTAATATTGAAAACTTTTCACGACCTGCTAGGACAGAAAAACTATTTTAAGATATCTGCAGGAAAAAAAATTAATATGATTTTTTATAATGAAATTGTTATTGTTTCCCTGTTAAATAACATATATTTGACCTGATAAGCCCACTCCACAGACATTTTTCCCGATTCCTCTTATCTTTGATTTCAAGTATGTGCACTCTATCTTAGAGTTCTTCCTTTTCTTGAGCTGCTTAAGTGAACAAATTTTAAAGAAGAGTGCTCCAGGATAATCTTAGAGGATATCTACTTAAGTATGAAAAAGAGAATACAGTAACTGTAAGACATTTCCTGTAATTATTAATAAATGACTCACAACTCCAGGATTGGAATAAAGATGCTCATTTCCCATGACAATATCCTTGCATGAATATTGTGTATTTTGTATCACGAAGTTTATCTTAGACAGTTGCTGTCTTTGGAAGGTGAGCATATATATATAATCGTTATGAACTACGTGTATGTTTATTTTAAAAATATATTTTTTGCTTTAGGTGTATGTTTTCAACTTCATCATCATTAAAAAAAAGTGTGTTAGAGCTTATGGTCATATTATAGAGGTTAGTTTTGGTTAACACATTCATTTTCTATCTTATTATTTGAAGGAATGATAAATTTAGAAAGGACATTTGGATATTTAGTAATTCTCTGCTATGGACACTAACTGTTAAGACTTACCTAAAAACACATCAATCATGTATGAAAAAACTGATGATACATTTAGATATAGTAGAAATTGAAACTAGCTATTTTTTTCTACAAAATGTGATTACTGAGATTACCTTAGTATGTTACCTGAAAGGATCACTGCCTCAATTTTATCGTTGACAAGGATTAAAAGCAAGTTGAGGCTATAGGGCTCCCATGTTCACATAGCTCGTTAATGGAGAACCAGGATTAAATCACGGCTTAACGTTGTTCTTTCTACAGCTACACATTTCTGAAAAATGCTACAGTCTATGTAAAATTACCCACCTCGAAATTCTTTTGATACATAGATAAACATACCAGGTTTTTAAAAATCATTTTCATGTGAAATTATTTTTAATAGTTATTAATAATATAAGTAAAAAAAGAACTATGTTGAGGATAAACTGTATTTATGATGTTTATCCAGAAAATAAATAAATAAAGCAAGTGGATATACTAGAATTTGAATACAATGCCTGCTGACTTTTAGCAAATCCCCAATCTTCTTTATCAATTCCTTGAAACTGGTATTAGTGTTTGGTGCAATGAAGTTATTCTTTCCCATAAAATCCAAGCAGACTTGATATGCTAGTAAGTCTAAGTAAAGTGGAGAGTATAATGGCAATAACACATTGTTGAAAAATTGGAATTTTTTTGTAAAATTTTAATTCTTGAAAAAATGTATTTTATGAACAATCTCACTGTTTCCATACAGATTCTGAGAATTCCAGATTTAAGATAGGGCCAGAGATTTTATCAAATTAAAAAAAAATTGATCTTCAATAGTCAGGTTTGAAAAAATGAAAAGGCAAGCCAGAAAAGGGGAGAAAATATTTGTGATACTTATATCTGAGAAAAGACTTTTTCTAGAACATACACAGAACTCCTACAATGATGATGATGATAAACAACTCAGTAATAAGTGAGTGGAAGGCTTGAAGAAAAGGTATAGGAATGCTCAGCAAGCATATCAAATAATGGTCAACAGTATCAGTTAAATGAGAAATGTACGTTAAAACCAACACACAATAACACTTCATACACTAGAAATGCTAAAATAGAAACAAACAGAATGACAATGTTGATGAGAATGTAGAGACAATGGAACTTTCATGTATTTCTAGTGGAAGAGTAAAATGATACAACCATCTGGTAAAAAAGGTTTGATATTTTCTTATACAGTGAAACATACACCTACCAGTAATTGCACTCCTCAGTTTTCATCCAAGAGAAAAGAATGTGTTCACACAAAGACTTGAACACAAATGTTCACAGCAGCTTTATTCATAATAATCAAAGTGAAAAAAAATATGTCTGTGAACAGGCAAATAGACAAACAATGGAATACTAACCAGCAATATGAAGAAATGAACTATTGATATATTTAAATACATGGATGGATCTCAAAAATAGTATGTTGCATGAGTAAGCACACGCAAAGCCTATGTACAAAGAGTAGTACAAAAATATACATGCTCTATGGTTTAATTTAGATCAATTTCTGGAGCAGAATAATTAAACTTCATGATAGAAACCAGAAATGTGGTTGCCTGGGGCTTGAAATAGAAGTGAGACCACTGACTAGAAATGGGCACAAGGAAATTTGTTGGAATAATGTAAATGTTCTATATCTTCATTACTAGGGTATATATCCATTTGTCAAAACGCATCAATCTGTGCGCTTAGAATTTCCACATTTTAGTGTATATAAATTTAACTTCAATAAACAAACAAAAAAGCAGAATTACAACGTGCAAAAAAGAGAGAGAGGCAAAGAATAACTGGATTTTTTTTTAATTAAGTGTTTATTAGTTCTTTTTTTTTAATGATCAATGGACACCTTCAAAATGATGACTTCTGTATCTTATTTATTGATATTTACATGAAAAAACCATGTTGGCACTTAAAGGGTAATTCCATTTTTACTGAAAATTTTAAAATTGTGCTATAATTTATATGGATGTGAAAACGAACAGTAACTTTTTTGCCCGTTTCTCACCTCCCATCTTCTAATTTTATGTCTTGTGTCTTCTCATTCACTAGATGTTAAGTCAAATGATGACACTGAGAAAAACGACAATAAAAAAAATTTAATCAGTTAATTCCTTTATCTACTTATAAACGTTAAGCACTAAGTATTTAATTATATTCTGGAATAAGACACATATATTCCTTTCAAGGGCACCAAACAAATAGAGAAGTATAACAGAGTAAGTGCAGTGACCAGGTTAAATAAAAGATTCTGTGAAGAAAGGGTTTCAATATGATGCTAGATGTTCTAGGGTCATTCATGATGCCATAGTAACTAGTATGCAATTTATTCTGAGGCCTTTGACAAACTGTTAACAGGTTCTAATTAGAAACTAATATGTTCTGGTGTGTATTTGGAAAGATCTCTGTTGTTCGTATGTCGAAAACGAGTTGACTGAATCACCACTGTAAGTCCATAGTATGGGTGTAAACTTAGGGCATCTTTGCAGTCAGAGATAACGGTGGCTGGAACGATGGCAGTAGTAAGTAGAGTTGTAAGGAGACAAGAAGAAAGATTTGATAAATATTTTGAATGTTAATTGTATCTCAAATATTTCATTTGAAATAAGATATTTCAAATGAAATATTTCATATTGAAATAAGATATTTCAAATGAAATATTTCATATTGAAATAGGATATTGAGGATGCAGATATTATGATTAAAGTTTCCAGTAAGTAACCAGAACCCTCATTGATCTTGTCATTTTTTCACATATCGGTGTAAATGGTAATTTACATATGAAAACTGAGGGATTATATATATAAAAAGTTTATATAGGAGCATTCTGATCTTCTAAAGTAAGCATTTTAGTTTTAGATTTTTATACCCAAAGTTCCAATTTCACATTTTTATTTAATTCTAAACTCAACCCATGGTGGATGTTTTTCACAAATTTTAGGGAAAAATTATGTAACTTTGGAAATATTGCCTCTGAGGAATCACAAAAGATTGTAAAATACACTTTACTGTAAAGAAACCTTTTTCAATTATTTCTATTATTTTTTATTGTACTTTAGATGAAGGTTTACAAAACAAACTAGCTTCTCATTAAACAGTTAGTACGTATATTGTTTCATAACATTGGTTAACAACCCCATGACATGTCAGTACTCTCCCTTCTCAACCTTGAGTTCCCTATTAGCAGCTTTCTTGTCCCCTCCTGCCTTCTAGTCCTCGCCCCCGGGCTGGTGTGCCCCTTAGTCTCGTTTTGTCCTATGGGCCCGTCTAATCTTTGGCTAAAAGGTGAACCTCCAGAGTGACTTCATTACTGAACTAAAAAGGTATCTGGGGGCCATACTCTCAGGGTTTCTCCAGTCTCTGTCAGGCCAGTAAGTCTGGTCTTTTTCTGAGTTAGAATTTTGTTCTACATTTTTCACCAGCTCTGTCCAGGACCCTCTATTGTGATTCCTGTCAGAGCAGTCAGTGGTGGTAGCCCGGCACCATCGAGTTGTACTGGACTCAGTCTGGTGGAGGCCATAGTAGTTGTGGTCCAGTAGTTCTTTGGACTAATCTTTCCCTTGTGTCTTTAGTTTTCTTCATTTTCCCTTGCTCCTGAAGAGGCGAGACCAGTGGAATATCTTAGACGGCTGCCCACAGGCTTTTAAGACCCCAGATGCTACTCACCAAAGTAGAATGTAAAACTTTTCTTCATAAACTGTGTTATGCCAATTGAGCTAGATGTTCCCTGAGACCATGGTCCCCACAGCCCTCAGCCCAGTAATTCAGTCCCTCAAGGAGCTTGGATTTGTCCATGGAGCTTCCATGACCTTACCCTGAACAAGTTGTGCTGGCTTCCCCAGTATTGTATTCTATCTTACCCTTCACCAAAGTTACGCTTATCTATTGCCTATTTAGTGTTTTTCTACCCTGAACCCTCCCATCTCTCGTAACCATCAAAGTTTCTTTTTGTGTGTAAACCTTTTCATGAGTTTTTACATTAGAGGTCTTATACAGTATTTGTCCTTTTGTGATTGACTTATTTCACTCAGCATAATGCCCTCCAGATTCATCCATGTTGTGAGATGCTTCACAGATTCATCATTGTTCTTTATGGCTGTGTAGTACTCCATTGCCTGTGTGTACCATAGTTTATCCATTCATCTGTTGATGGGCATCTAGGTTGTTTCCATCTTTTTGCTATTGTGAACAATGCCACAATGAACATGGGTGTGCATATGTCTACTTGTGTGACGGCTCTTATTTCTCTAGGGTATATTTCTAGGAGTGGGATTGCTGGATCATGTGGTATTTCTATTTCTAGCATTCTAAGGAAGCACCATATTGTTTTCCAAAATGATGGTACCATTTTGCATTCCCACCAGCAGTGCATAAGAGTTCCAATCTCCCCACAGCCTCTCCAACGTTTGATATTTTCTGTTTTTTTGATTCGTGCCAGTAATGCTGGGGTGAGATGCATTTCTCTAATGGCTAGTGATTGCGAGCATTTCCTCATCTGTCTGTTAGTCACTTGAATGTCTTCTTTGGTAAAGTGTCTATTCATTTCCTTTGCCCATTTTTTAATTGGATTGTTTGTCTTTTTGTTGTAGAGGTGTTGGATTTTCCTGTAGATTTTAGAGATTAGATCTTTGTGGGATTTGTAATAGCCAAAATTTTTTTTCCCAGTCTACAGGCTCTCTTTTTACTCTTTTGGTGAAGTCTTTTGATGAGTGCAAGTGTTTAATTTTTAGAAGATCCCAGTTATCTAGCTTATCTTCTGGAGTTCCTATGTTTTTAATTATGGTCTGTATCCTGTTAATGCCATGTGTTGGGGACTCTAGCATTGATCCTATTTTTAGTTCTATGATCTTTATAGTTTTTGGTTTTAGGTCTTCGATTTATTTATTTAGGTCTTTGATCCATTTTGAATGTTTTTGTGTATGGTATGAGGTATGGGTCTTGTTTCATTGTTTTGCAGATAGACATCCAGTTTTGCCAGCACCATTTGTTAAAAAGACTGTCTTTTCCCCCACTTGATGGACTTCTGGCCTTTTTTCAAAGATCAGGTAATCTTAGGTGGATGGATTTACATCTGGATTCTAGATTCTGTTCCATTGGTCAATGTATCTGTTGTTGTACCAGTACCAGGCTGTTTTTTTGACTACCGTAGCTGTATAGTAGGTTCTGAGGTCAGGTAATGTGAGTCTTCCTACTTTATTCTTCTTCAATAGTGATTTACTTATCCGAGGCCTCTTCCCTTTCCACAAAAAGTTAATGATTGCTTTTTCCATCTCTTTAAAGAATGTTGTGGGTATTTGAATCAGGATCCCATTGTATTGGTAGATTGCTTTAGGCAGAATTGTCATTTTCACAATGTTGAGTCTACTTATCCATGAGCATGATATGTTTTTCCATTTATGTAGATCTCTTTTGGTTTCTTGCAGTTGTGTTTTGTAGTTTTCTTTGTATAGGTGTTTTACGGCCCTGTTAGATTTATTCCTAAGTATTTTATTTTTTTAGGGGCTATTATAAATGCTATTGTTTTCCTGATTTCCTTTTCAACATTCCCTTTATGGGTGTAAAGGAATCCAATGGATATTTGTATGTTTATCTTGTATCCTGCTACTCTACTGAATCTTTCTGTTAGTTCCAGTAGTTTTCTCCTGGAGTCTTCAGTCTATAGTATCATATCATCTGCAAATAGGGACAGTTTTACTTCTTCATTACCAGTTTGGTTGCCATTTATTTCTTTTCTTGCCTTATTGCTCTAGCTAGGACTTCCAGCACAATGTTAAATAAGAGTGGTGATAAAGGGCATCCTTGTCTTGTTCCTGTTCTCAAGGCAATGTTTTCAGCCTCTCTCCATTAAGAATGATGTTGGCTGGAGGTTTTGCATAGATGCCCTTTATTATGTTGAGAAATTTCCGTTCTATACCTATTTGATTGAGAATTTTTATCAGGAATGGGTGTTGGACTTTGTCGAATGCCTTTTCTGCATCAATTGAGATGATCATGTGATTCTTTTCTTTCCTTTTATTTATGTGGTGGATTACATTGATTGATTTTCTAATGTTGAACCATCCTTGCATACCTGGTATGAATCCTACTTGGTTGTGGTGTATTATTTTTTTGATATGATGCTGAATTCTATTGGCTACAATTTTGTTGAGAATTTTTGCATCTATATTCATGACAGATATTGGTATGTAATTTTCTTTTTTTGTGGCATCTTTGCCTGGTTTTGGTATTAGGGTTATGCTGGCTTCATAGAATGTGTTTGGAAGTATCCCCTCTTTTTCTATGTTCTGAAATAGTTTGAGCAGGACTGGTGAAAGCTCTTCTCTGAATGTTTGGTAGAATTTTTCAGTGAAGCCATCTGGGCCAGGGCTTTTTTTTTGTTGGAGTTTTTTTTAATTACCTTTTCAATCTCTTCTCTGGTTATGAGTCTGTTCAGATTTTCAACATCACTTTGTGATAGTTTGGGTAGATAGTGTGTTTCTAGAAATCCGTCCATTCCCCTAGGTTTTAAAATTTGTTGGAGTATAGTTTTTCAGAATCCTCTGTTATGATCCTTTTTATTTCAGTTGGGTCTGTTGTAACGTCCCCCATTTCATTTCTTATTTGGGTTATTTGTGTCTTCTCCTGTTTTTCTTTTGTCAGTCTGGCCAGTGCTTTGTTGATTTTGTTGATCCTTTCAAAGAACCAACTTTTGGTTAATTCTTTCTATTGTTTTTCTATTTTTTATTCATTTTTTTCTGCTCTGACCTTTATTGTTTCCTTTTTTCTGGTGGCTATAAGCTTTTGCTGTTCTGTCTCTGTTTGAGTTGTAGGGCTAATGTTTTGATTTTATCCCTTTCTTCTTTTTTGATGTGTGCATCTATTGCTATAAATTGTCCTCTGAGGATGGCCATTGCTGTGTCCTAAAGGTTTTGATATGATGTGTTTTCATTCTCATTTGATTCTAGGAACTTTTTGATGCTATCTTTGATTTCTTCTATTAGCCAGTGGTTTTTAAGAAGGGTGTTATTTAGTTTCCATGTAATTGATTTTTTTCCCTTGCTCTGCCTGTGTTAATTTCTACTTTGATGGCATTGTGATCAGAGAAGATATTTTATTTTATCTCAGTGTTTTGGATTTTGTTGAGTGTTGCTTTGTAGCCTAAGATGTGGTCTATTCTGAAGAAAGTTCCATGTGCGTTGGAAAAGAAAGTGTACTTTGCAGCTGTTGGGTACAGTGTTCTATATATGTCTATGAGTTCAAGTTGGCTGATTGTAGCCTTTAGATCCTCTGTATCTTTGCTGAGTTTCTTTCTATATGTTCTGTCCTTTACCGAGAGTGATGTGTTGAACTCTCCCTCTATTATAGTGGAACTGTCAATTTCTCTTTTCAGTGCTGTTAAAGTTTGTTTTATGTGTTTTTGATCTCTGTCATTGGGTGTGTAGATATTTATTATGGCTATGTCTTCATGACTGATTGTCCCTTTAATCATGATATAGTGTCCTTCTTTGTCTTTTATGGTGGATTTTGTTTTAAAGTCTATTTTATCTGATATTAGAATTGCCACTCCTGCTCTTTTATGGTAGTTGTTAGCTTGATATATTTTTTTCCAACCTTTGACTTTTACTAAATTCACATCTTTGTTTCTAAGGTGTGTCTCCTGTAGACAACATATTGATGGATGCTGTTTTCTTATCCATTCTGTCACTCTCTGTCTCTTTATGGGTACATTTAAGCCTTTTACATTCAGTGTAATTATTGATAGGTGTGAGTTTATTGCTGTCATTTGGTAGTGTATTTTTTTTGTGGTGCTGACGTTTTCTTTATTCCTCTTACGCTCCTGTACTGAATTCTTTTTTTTTGTGGATTTTTTAAAAATTTCTTTTGTTTTTTTAGGTTTTGTTTTTACTGAGACTTTATGTTTTTCTTCTTTATTTTGATGAGCAGGTTCGTTAACTTTCTTTGTGGTTACCTTGAAATTTACCCTTATCTTCCTAGGTTTGAACCACTGTATGATTACTTGGTATCGCCTTGCCTTGCTGTCCTTTAGAAGGTTCTATACTACACCATTTATTCCCTCTTTTATTGTTCTGATGCTGTTGTTATTTGCAGATTAACCTCTCTGGTTCCTGTTGTAAATCTTTTGGTTTTGAATTGTCCTTGAGAGTTCATTTCCTAGGTTGGTATCTGGCTGGTGGAATCTTGTGGCCTAGATTCAGGCTGTGATCTGATGTTATCTGTTCTCAGACTAAAGGATTCCCTTTAATAATTCTTGTAAATTTGGTTTGTTTTTTACATATTTTCTTAATTTCTGTTTATCTGGAAATGTCCTAATTTCACCATCATATTTGAATGAGAGTTTTGCAGAATATAGTATTCTTGGTTGGCAATTTTTTTCTTTGAAGGTTTTATATATGTCATCCCATTGCCTTCGTGCCTGCATGGTTTCTGCCAAATAATCAGAGCTTAGTCTTATTGTTTCCCCTCTGTTTGTGACTTTTCATTTTTCTCGAGCTGTTCTTAGAATTTTGTTTGTCTTTGGTTTTAGTGAGTGTGGTTATGATATGCCTCGATGATTTTCTTTTGGGGTGTATCCTATATGGGTTTTGTTGAGCTTCTTGGATGGTCAGCTTTTCGACTTTCATAATGTTAGGGAAGCTTTCTGTCAGCAATTCTTCAATGATCCTCTCTGTGTTTTCCATTTTTTCCCCTGTTCTGGAACTCTGATCACTTACAAATCTTTGCTTTTAATTGTATCCCACTTAATTCTCAGATTTCTTCATTTTTCTTCATTCTTTTTTCTGATTTTTCCTCAAACAAAATTGAATGCAATTGTTTGTCTTCGGTTTCGCTGATCCTGTCTTCCAATGTTTCAAACTAGCTCCTCAACCCTTCTATGATGCTGTCCACTTCTGAAATCTTGTAGTTTATCTTTTGGATTTCTAATTGTTTTTGTATGATTTCTAGTTGTGAATTTACTTTGGCATTTTGTTCTCGTATTATTTTCCTCAGTTCTTTTATTTTTTGTCTGTATTTTCCCTGAATTTGTCAGCCTTTTCCATGAATTTGTCTATTGTTTCCTCATTTTTGTCTGCTTTTTGCTTCAACTCTTGGATAATTCTGAGTATTAGAGATTTGAATTCCCTATCAGGTAGTTTTAGTGCCTTTTCTTCTACTGGAAAGTCATCTGGTGTTTTATTTTGGACACCTACTGGAACAATCCTGTCCTATTTTTTTATATGCTTTGATATTGTCTGCTGTCTTCGAGACATTCAGTAGTTATTTTCTTGATTGTAGATTTTATTGATTATAGATTTGTTTCTTTCATCCTGTGTTTTGTTTTATTTGGTTATGTCTGAGCAGTCGGGCTGTGCATTCTTTGTTGTTTGCTCATCTGTGGACACGATATTTTTCACCTCCTTGTCTGATGGGCAGGTCCAGTTGCTCAGCTATTGTGAAGTTAGACAGGTCCAGCTGAAGGGGAGAGGTTGGGATGGTTTTTTTGTAGCAGGTACTGTGGCTGACGAGGTGAGCTGGGGGTGAGTGCAGGGAAGGTTTCAGTAGACTATGCCTGTGTTTCTTGGAATTGCAATATTCAGCAAGTGGTGCAGTGTTCAGCACATGGTGCAGATAGGCAGGAGGGAGGGGGAAGGGAAGGTTGTGATGTGTGGAGCTAGGTTGAGTATGCGAAAGGAAAGAGAGAAACAGGAGGCCAAAAAAAAAAAAAAAAAAAAGTGCTGCAGAAGCCTGCCATTGGAGTGGACAGACGAGAAACTGAGAAATGAAGGAAAACAAAAATTAAAAAAAAACTAAAACATTAAACCAAAAATAAATAAATAAATAAAAATTAAGAGAAAAAATGCCCCCAGGGATCCCACCGACATGGCTGCACAGACCGGAGAAGTGAGTCCCAAGCCATGCAGTACAGCCTGGCTAGAAGGGGTGGAGATGATACACTGTGCCAGGTATTCAGGGGACAGGAAAAGAAGGTAAGTAGATAGAGACGAGAAACTGAGAAATGAAGAAAAATAAAAAGGAAAAAAGAAAGAGAAAACAAATGAAAAGAAAAAAAAAAAGCCCTCAGGGATCCCACCAGTATGGCAGTGCAGACTGGGGAAGCATTTCCACAGCTGAGCAGCACTTCACAGCCTGTCAAGAGGAAGCAAAGATGGCACACAGAGTCAGGTGTTTGAGAGAAAGGAGTGGGAGGAGGTGAGAGGCTGAGAGAAAACCAAAAGAAGCTGAAAAAAGCAACACCAGCAACAAAGAAATGACAATGAAAAAGCCAGCTGGTGTGGTCAGGTTAACTCCTCACTGCACAGAACTGGTGTCTCCCATGCTGCGATCTCAGCCCACTGAGAAGTGGCGGATTAGCGCGCCAGGAAGTGGCAAAGGCTGAGCAGGGAGAGACAGGGTGGGTGGTGGGAAAGCATGTCTCACTGGTTACTGGATGTTCTGTCTCCCGCTGGGAGATCCATGAATCTGCTTTCCCGTACTCCCTGTCTGCTGATCTCTGACAGGAGTCTAAGATGGTGGATCTGTGCTGTGTTAGCTGATAGGGGACCTCCGCTTGTAACTCTCCTTGTTCTCTGTTCTCTGTCAGTTTCTTATTCTATTCGATGCTTCGTTTGAGTTCTTTATCTCTTCTCTTGACACTTAGGGTTCCAGGATTGATGTCTGTCTCTGTTTTGTTTAGTTTTTCAGGTCTTTGCTATGGAGGGTCAGCGTGGTGCTTCTGTCTATAGCACCATGTTGGCTCCACCTCTTGCAAGAAATATCCTTTAGAGAAGTGTTCTCAATATTTCAGGAATAATATGTTCTAGACTATTTTGCCATAAAGAGTCTGTTATACTTCGTTTTTGAAGATTTTTTTTAATTAGGTGTTTCAGCTTCTTTTCTTTTACTTCAGTAATGTCTATCCATCTTTCCATGTATCTTCACAGTTTATGAATCCTGAGATTGCTAAATTACAACGATTTTGATCTAGAATAGTAACTGAATAGAATCAGTTTGCAAATCTGGAAATATAAGTTGGATATAATTTTTTTTTTTTTTTAGGATTGTTTCTTAGGAAATTCAGTGTCTTATTTTGGTTATTTCTTCACTTGATTTAATACCTGATTCATAAATAATAAATTGGCTCTTAAGGGATCTACTAATGATCTATTGCTCAGTATGTACATTCTCACTTGAACAATTCCTCTATACTAATACTTTAAAACCAAGCTCTAATATTTATTGTTTTATGAAACTTTTCCTAAATCTGTTTAGAATTATTTCTTACTTTCTCACTTATACTTCTCATGTCTCTGATAAAAAATTTATTCACCTATCTATTAATTTGTTAATTTAACAAACAGCTTAAGCATTTACTATTTGTCAGGCACTGAAAAAGGCACTAGGTACATAGTACTGAGCAGCTCTCAGGAAGCTTATATTCTATCACGTTTTACTAAATTCCTTCATTGTTTCAACAGATATTTATGGAGTGCTTTCTGTGTATTAGGCTGTTGTATGCACTTTGAATACGTAGTGAAAAGAGCATTTAAAGACATTTGCCCTCATGGAGTTTATATTCTATCAGGAGGAGACAGTCAATAAACAATAAAGAATAATATGTTAGATGGTGATAAGTGCTATAGAATAAAGAAAAGGCAGAACAGGTTAAGGTGACTTGAATATATCTGGAGCTTGGGCAGGAAGACAGGGCAGAATACAGTAGGGTGATTGGGGTTAACCTCCTTGGGATGATATTTGAACAAATGCTTAAACATTGTAAAAGAGTTGGGAAGTGAATATCTGAGATAAGAGCTTTCCATGCATAGGGACTATCCAATGCAAAAGTCCTAATGCAGGAATGTGTGGCACGTTAGAGTTACAGCAAGGAGACCAGTGTATCTAGAGCAGACTAAGTAGGGGAAATGATAGAAAAAGATCCTGCCAGCAATATAAGGGCTTATAGATCAATATGTATCTCTTTCCTCTCTAGAGTCTTTCAAGATGTCTTGATATCTGTTTTTTCTATGTCTTCTTATATTGTGGTCATTAAAGGGCAGCCCCTCTTCTCCCCTATCCCCAATAGGATGTGCACCTCTATCCTCTTCAAAAAATAATGTACTTAAATGGATTTCAAACTTTTAGATATAATGAAATATGAGGAAATAGAGTTGTCATTCTGATAGTGCATACCTCCTAGTTAAGTCAGAGAAAATTAGCAGAAGGAAAAGTATATCTATATTATTCATTTCTAGTACTGTTCTAAGGATATAAGTTCACTATGAGTTGGAATTGACTCGATGGCAACAGGTTTGGTTTATTTTCGTTTAACAATAGAATAGGTCAGGTGCTACGCGTTCAGCTGGATCTGCTGTTTCCATTTAACACTTTCTTTTTTTAATTCTCTATGTCTGGAGAGAAGCCTACCACAGTAGAATTGCCCCATAAGATTTCCAAGGAGCAGCTAGTAGATTCGAACTGCTGACCTTTTGGTTAGCAGCCTAGCTCTTAACCACTGTACCATCAGGGCTATGCCACAAAAGACCAGTGATTTTTAGTTAGTTACAAGACAACTAACTAATTACTTTCTGAAGACTGTGATTGTATAACATTTTATATATTTAGATATATGTAAAAGATATCGTCAAGAAACCTAAGCAACTTTTTTTTTGGACGGGTTTGAAAGAAATTTCTCAACTGATTATTTATGAGATGAATAAAGTAATCTTAGTAAGATTTATGTTATATTTTAATAGAGTACCAGTTTCCCTCTATCTACCAGAAGGAGACCTTCAAGAAACAAAGCTCATAGACCAAATCTGTAAGTATATAACTCATTCTGTCTTATATTTAGCAAAGCAGAATAACACACTGGAGGGAACAAAGCTGGCCTTACCCCAAGCTTGTCTAGCTCTGATTGCCATTAGTTTATGCCTAAGGGTTGACTCACGATCATTTTTAACTCTGACTTCCCCATGAGCTCTTCAACCTCCTGACTCTTTCTTCCTTCTTGGTAAACTACAGCTCCTTCCCAAGTCCCTGACATTACCAGTGAGGGTCACTGTATTTATTCAGTGCCAGTAACTGAGAAATAAATTCTTACATGTTGGGTAGGATCTTCACTATTGTTTTGCAAATTAGCTGACTGAAACAAAATAGTGATAATGTGTTATTATGGTTAAGGTTAATAAGCTACTGATTGCCTCTAGAGAATACAATTGCAGACACATTATTTAAAAGATCTATTTTGTTGAACTAACTGAAAAAAGAGCAAAACAGTTATGTGCATCAGGTATTAACAAGAGCATGGAATTTCCAGCCAGGTAGAGCTAGCTCAGTTTCTTTCCAGCTGTCTTCTCTGCTCCCTCCCCAGTGTCAGCCTTGTCTTGAGGTTAAGTAACTGGATTGTTATAGGCTATCTGCTAATTATAATCCATGAGATATCCATAATGTTACTTTATCTCTATGAGCCTTAATCAACTTATTTACACAATTTGATGGTGTCCATTGCTCATAGGAGAGATGGCTATTTAAAAGATTTGTTCTCTACCTGGGATCAAGTATAATAATGTTCTCTCTTAGGTGCCAGATAAAAAAGATAGCAACCTTAAATACTTTTCACTACAAACTAGGTTTATTAGTCTGAACCATAATGATACTGTTGCCACAGGAATACTGTCTGGTAAATGTAGTCAAGGTATTTTTTGTAAGTTTGGTGTATTGCTTAAGAATGCAACACTATAATTGATTAGGTACCTGATCTCTACTAGATGAAAAATGTATTCTTTGATTTCTCCCAAAATAGTGACTTCAGTATTTTATAAATCCCATTTTATAGCTACTGAAAAACTGGCTGGACAACTCCCCAGTTAAAAGTTCCAGTGCCTCTCATTTACAGGCTGTTTTGAACATGTGATTCCATTGTTAATCCAATTATTAACTATCAAAGTGTTTAGAATTAATGAACGTGAAGTGTAAAAAAATAAGCATATCTGGCATTGACTGCACTGGGCTTTGGCAGACAAAGGTACAAAAATAGACTACTAATGAGTTAGAAGTAGATGTAAGCATCAGGTTTTTCTCCATTGTGTGGGAATATTTGGTAACCTAGGGAGATGCAGGAAGAAAATATTATAACAAGCCGTTTGAATCTCTCCTTTCCTTTGGTCCAGAGAACAGAGCCATTTCACTGGCATAATGGATATTGTTGAATGCCTACCCAGAATTCTTTCTACCCTTCCCACTTTCCTAATAGCACCCAGATTTCCTTTCAGGTTTTCATCTCCATACACCCTCTGTATTTCTAGAGGTAAGCATGATGCCTTAAACTACTCAGCACATTCAATTCATCTGGACATAGTCATTGTATCTGGGATCGACATGTGACAACTATTCCAATCAGGGTGACTCTAGGAACCCTTGCTAGGGACTTTCTATCTGGAACTAAAGGAAAGAATATATAACTCCAATCACTCTTGGGAAAAAGCTTACAGCAACATAGCCTTAGGAGGAGACAAATAGTAGGGAGGGCAGAGAAAAGTTTTGAACAGAGACTGAGTTCTTGATGCCTTTCTTGAGCTACTGGACTAGCTCACCTTAGTGCCCACTAGACGTCTGGAATTCCAGCTACGAAATCTCTTTAAATTGCCTTGATATGTCTGGACATAATTATTGGGGGAAAAAGACAAAGCTCTGTGCATATATGTGCTTATGCATGTGTATGTGTGTGTGGGGGGTGTACAGAGTAGTGGAGCTGGAGAGTTGGGGTGACAGTGTAGTTTAGGCTTCTCACATATCTATACTACCACTGGTTTAGATAAAATCAATTTGGAAAAATTATAGTGATTTGTCTGCACTTTACATACTTCCTGAATTGGGAATCACACAGCATGCTTCTCCTGGAAGGTTCCACTTGAAGAGGGAAAGTAAATTCCCAGAACATTTTACATAATTTTCTGGATCACTAAGTTGGTGGTATTCACTCAATCACAATATAATTCTACTTGATTTACACATATGACATCAGTGATTGTCTTTACTGAAATCCTTCTTATGAAAATAGATGTATATAGAACTCTAAATGTACTTTTTAAAAGTAGCCGTCTTTATTTTATCTTCTCTATGAAGCCATATGTACACATGCTTATCTTGTGGTTTCATTTGTAATCCATCATTTTCCATTCTATAATCTTAAAATATATTAATTCTACTCCTGCTCACCTCCACACATTTTCTCTCTATATTATTATTTGGGAATCTTTTGTACTTTCTTCTTATGTGCTTCTTTTCTTCATCCCACATTAAGTTTAGATTTCATACTATCTACCTCTTATTTAAATATGAGTACGTGTACTATATTAGATTTGTATATTATCTTCACAATATTGTAGGACAAATAATAAAAATTTAGATTGTTAAGTCTTATTTATATGTCTTTTAATAAGAACATAATAATTGATTTTCTAGTTTGTATTTGACATCCATTCATCTGGAAATTTATATATAAGCAGGAATATCCTGGAGTGGGACATGAAAAGATGAGAATTTTCCATAATCTGGAGTCCTAATTCAATGATCATTAGACATCTCATGGAAAGTAAGGACAGACAGGAGAAGATTCTAATGCTTGCCCTAGCAATCTCTTATAAATTTTCTGCGTGGTCCAAACGACTGAATGAAAGCAGGGTGTCAAGCTGAAGACAACCTAATATCTTCCTTTAAAATCAGATGCTGGAGCAAAGACAGGTGGGAAAGTCATTGAGATGAGCAGGTGGTACTATTCTAGAAAAGATGAGGGAGTAATGACATCAAGGACTTTTTTACTCCCCCTCCCCAGTCTTTTGCTCGTTTGCTGGTTGCATTGCCCATACAAGTATTGGCTTTGAGGACCATGATTAAACCACATTTCCAAGATGACCTATGACCACGGATACAGCTGGCATGTCTTTAACTTCATTCATAGAGTTCCCGTGTTTTACAACAATGGCAACATCTGGTTTAAGGTGTGACCTGGCTCTAATGCACTGTACAAAAAAAATAGGAATAACAAGACGTATGCAGTAATATCAACACAATAATCACCACCTTTGGAAATCCTCCTGGGACTCCTCAATAGGTCAATTTCCTCTTTGCTATTTTAGCACCATTAACATTTCTTCTTAAGCATATGTTTTACATAATTGTAGAGATTAATTAATGTCTGTTTCATCAGATAATTCCTAATCTCCAAAAGTAGAGACTATTGTTTAGAAATGTTCTCAATTGGCTCTCCAAATCCTAGCACAGTATATGGCATTTAGTAAGTTCTTGATATTCATGTGTTGTATGAATGAGGAGGGAGTTATAGTATAGTAGGGAGACAGTCAAGTGATAAATAATGCCAAGAAGCAAAGTCAAGTGATATCTCTATACCTTAAAACTTGGGTGACTTTTAATAATATTTGCAAAACTAAAGACAGAATCTAAGAATATAAGGAAATATATTTTAATTCACAATCTAGGTATAATTTGTAAGGAATAAAGAGATTGCTAGTCTATTTTAGTTTTTTTTTACAATTTACAATTTCATGTGGATTCTCTTTTTCTTTTTTTACTTCATGTGTAAATCACTTCAAATATTGGCTCCAGATGGTGGAGTCTCAAAGGTTTCATATTTACACACAGTCCAATATTCTTTTCCAAATAAAATCTGAAAGCAGCATCTTATACAAAAACCATAGCCCTGAAACCTGGAGTAAAAGTATGAGACTCTTCAAGCACAGACACTACCAAGGGCTTTCCTTGACTCTGAGGATGCAAAAGATCCCTAATTTTATGAGTATTTCACCCTTTCTGTGAAGTTATATTCTCTCTTTCTCTCTCTTATGCTAGTTCTTTATTCACCTCCCATAACTATGTATATCTATAACTGTCTGTATCTATAGATAGATAAAAATGTTTTGAAATGTAGTTAGCAATAGTTGGAAATATTTCATTACTCTTCAATGAAAACTTCTCATTATTCCTTCCTTGTGTTAAAAAATATTTTACTTATGATTACTACCTTGTGTGTGAATAGTGCTCAAAGGCCAATTATTGCCCAATGTACCGAACAACACTGTACACAGTGATATTTGATATTTTATTTGGAGCAGTAGTTCTGTTTTTCAGAACATGTTTCTGTGTGCAGTTTTATGTCTTAGACAGTCAGGAAGTCCCAACATTTTGCTCACAAAAGTTGTAGTGAATTCCTTAAACCTCCATGCCAGCTTCTCTTGCTACTACCTTTATTTGTATACAGCTCGTACTATGCTGCATTATTGGAAGCTGAACTGAAACATTGTCAAATGTTCACATTTTACTTCATGCAATAACAGACATTGCTGTTAATGTAAGGGTTCTCACATTTTGCCCTACAGTTCAAAATCTGCCCTATTGTTCAGGGTTTTGTATAAAATATCATTTACACATTTGGTAAGAACAAGTTATGGTCATGGCTTTCTTGAGATTATAAACTGATAATGGAAGACAGAAATTAAGAAAATTGGAAGAATTGTATTATATTCATGACAGAGGTTGTCATGTAGTTTTTTCTAAAATTATTGCACAGTGTTAGTCAAATGGTGAGAATACAATTGTAACTACTAGCTTAGTAAAATGAATTTAGGAAGTCATCCATCACTTTTGTCTTCTAGAACACTTCTTAGGCAGGAATATAATTGATTTAAACATTTAGAAATTAAGATATTTTGCTCATGAGCCAACTGGGACATGTGCCTTTAGGTAAATCCTTGACAACTCTTTTTCCCTATGGTGCATATTTTCCATGGTCTGTTCATATTATCTGCTTCTTTAATCATTTTTAATAATCTAAACATTCCCAGAAAGGTATCCATTCCTCATTCATTTTCAAATAGATTGGAGATGTGTTAAATATTATCTTAAATATTTCAGGGGCTGTCCTCTTTACTGGTCTATCCATTTTCTCAATCCTTCTCACTTATGAGTAACTGTGTTTTACTCTTTTTATTTGGTTAGACTAGTCTTTTCTCCCACAAAGATTACAGACTAGGAAATTCTATGGGGCAGTTCTACTCTGTCATATAGAGTCACTATGAGTTGGAATTGACTTGACAGCACACAACAACAACTATAACAGCAGAGGTTTTTAAGGAGTCCTGGTGGCACAACTGTTAAGCATTCAGCTGCTAACTGAAAAAGGTGGATGGTTGCAATGAGTCCACCCAGAGGATTACAGTCAAGGAAACCCTATGGGGCAGTTCTGTTTTGTCATATGGAGTCTGCACCCAATAACAACATCAGAAGTTTATTGAGATTTCTTTATCAGTTCTGTTTTCTAATGACTAGATTTCTGCATTTAGGTTATCAATTTGTCCTAATTTCCTCCTTTTTAAAAGATTTTCTATTCTGATTGTTTGTGCTGAATGATTATTTCATGAATGATTATTTATTTTGACTTGATTATATATGATTTGGAGTTTTTTGCTTTATCTTTGAGTGTAATTTTGTCCACATCACATATATTTATATATATGTGCACATACATTTATATCTCATAGTTAACAAAATATATAATATGTAAAAACATATACTTATTTTCTCTTTGAATCAAGAATTATTTGGGAAAAAAAGGTTTTAATTTCCAAGTGGGTACAGATGTGTTCACATTAATTTCTACACATTATGAGTCTTTCTGTCAAGATATATTTATTTAATTCTTAAGTGAAAGATACTGTGGTCAGTAATTTCTACTATGGGGAATTCACTTAACTTTTCTTTTTGGCCCAAGTGCTCAATACTTCTGGTGTTTTATTGGTAATTTAAAAAAATAAGTTGCATTCTCTTTGTAATATATATAGGTGCTTCATAATTATAAATAGAATCCTATTAAATATATCTTTATATAGTTTATATTGTTTTTCTGAGAATTAAATTTATGTGCCTTAATGCTACCTTATTTAAAGTATAAATCTTCATATTTAATTTCACTTCCCTGTGGAGTGAAATTTGTCATGAAAAACTACTCACTGGAATATTTTATTTTTTTTGTTTGTTTTGAATTTATCTGGCCTAATATTAATATTCAGATACATTTTTCTTTTACATATATATGATACATTTTTATTCCTTTATTTTAAATGTTTCTAAGACATTTTACTTTTTGCTTGTTTCATTTTTGGCACCGTAATTGTATGATTTTTTTTTACTAAACCTAAAAGTCTTAGCCATTTGAGTCAAGTGGTTAACCTGTTTACATTATCTTATTATTTTCATTTTTATACTTTATTGTTGCTTCCTCTTCTTTCTATTTATTTTAATTTAAATTTGAAGGAACTGAAATTCAAATTCTTCAAGTAATGAAGCAACTTTACTAACAAGATTACGCAATCAGACTATAGAAGGATAAGAACCTTAATAGAGAAGGACCCTGTAGATGGTCATTCAGCATGCAAGGCAACTCTTGGCTCTCAGAAATTTACGATCCTTCGTTTTAGGTTTCCAACATTTATATTACTAAATTAAAAATGAATTTATGTCCTTACTGTCATATCTCAGTAATAAATATCTTTACGTGTCAGTTTTCCTATTTGTTTCTCTTCTCAATACCTATGGGTCTATACCTTCCATACTCTTAAAACAGGTATTCTGATTGACTCAGCTAATACTATCTTTAGTAGTTTTGTGCCAGGCCTTATCATGGGCAAGTGGCTTACCTGCAGATTGATTTCTCCTACATCAGATCCCCACTCCTAATGCAAAGTGCCGTAGGAAGTCAGGGTCACATTGCTTTCTTAAGTTTACTAGGGAGGATTGTGAACAAGGTCATTTTTCTTGGAAAGCACTTTGGAGTGACTGACACATCCAACATAACAGTCTTTGACTTCTATCATTTAAACACATATTCCTATGTACACATTTGCCATATATAATAATGCAACTAACAAATGAGGAGCCCTGGTGGCACAGTGGTTAAGAGCTTGGCTTCTAACCAAAGGTTTGAATCCACCAGCTGCACCTTTGAATCCCTATGGGGCAGTTCTACTCCGTCCCATATAACAAATGAAAGATGATAAAGATATTTATTCTACATGGCTTAGATTATAAGTTCAGTTGCTGTGACCCTAAATATTAGTGACTTTAAAAAAATGAAAGCTTATTTCTCTTAAGTAAAACCTGCTTTACCACTGTGGGTTTTTTTGTATCTTCCCTATTTTATTTTCTGTCACCTTTTATCATAAAGTGAGTTCTAACTCATAGGCAATGCTGAGTGAAAATGATGTGCTGAGAAAATACAACATTTAGTTAAATCCAATGATGGTGATATTGGCAGAGATATAATGAAAAAAAAAAGAATTCAAATTCCGAATTAAATAAAAAAGAAACAATAATGCATTGCCGTCAAGTTGATTCCGACTCATAGTGACCTTATAGGACAGAGTAGAACTGCCCCATAGGGTTTCCAAGGAACAGCTGGTGGATTTGAACTGCCGAGCTTATAGTCAGCAGCCAAGCTCTTAACCACTGTACCACCAGGGCTCCAAATCCCTAATAATGACCTATTATTCTTAGGGACGATCTGATGTTGTCTTACTCTTTTAAGTAGTAACTCCATAACAGGGAATAAAGACTGATAGATATTTCCTGAAAAATCTATGTTATCTTTGAAAAATGTTACACAGAAATTTGAATATGTACATCTTGTTTCTAATGCCACTAATCTTTGTTCCTTTAAGTTTAAAAAAATTCACGTTCTATGTTATATTTCTCTAATTGTCAATATCATGAATGATTCAGTACCTGTTGACTCCCTCTTTTGTAGAAGGAAAATAGATATTTTTACTTCCTCCAACTTCTCTTACCACTTTCCAATTTTTGTTGATATTGTGAGATTCTGAATTTATAATATCACAAATATTATTTTTTAGTATGTATCTTTTCTTTTAGAATTTTTTTTTAAGAGAAGGCGGATTCTGGAAATATGACAGCCTGCTGAAGATGTGTCTCCACCACTCCCATATCTGACTATCCACCATTGCTGAGACAGGTGGTTCACTTGCAGCTGTGGCTGGAGGTAGGTGAATTTGGATGACCAAATAATTATTCTCTAAACTATGATATTATTGAGAATAAAAAGGAGGTAGCTACTCCAAAAAGAAAAGAAGATGTTAACAGGGATTATCTGGAACAATTTGAGATGTGTGATCATCCTAGTCCTGGAGGAACCACTGATGTGGGTGTGGGAGGTGTGGGGTTTTCACATGTTGATAGAGGGGAGATTGAAGACTGAAAATGGCCAGTGATAAGCTCCAATGTCAGGATCTAAGTATGGTGAATATTGGAAAAGATAGACATTCAACGATTTGAGGACCACCAGATTCCAATAACATTATCTCTTACATACACACCTCCTAGATGTATGATATTGGCCCTGCATAAAAATGTCTGTTTCCTAGAAACTCAAGAAACTGAGCAGGAGCTGAACTTGTGTGCAATGGTGTCCCTATTACTGAGACCAGAACAGTAGAATGAACATAGAGAGTTGGCATGTTTTCTCTAACTTGGAAGTGAGAAGCAATCTGCTTCCATTTGTGAGGATTGCCTCATTTATGACACTCTCAATGACAGAACTCAGCCTCAGAAGACAAGAACAATGACAGTACCAAAAGCAATAGTAAACAACAACACATTTAGGGACTTTACCAGCCTGAGAGGAAGATCAACCACCAACTGGACAGCCAACTGGAGTAGACAGAGGCGAACTTGCACAGATAATAAGTGAACTTAAGGAAACTTAAGCACGAAGAATAACAAAATCAGCATTCTACTTGAAATATTATGATTTCTTTTAAGTATGTACTTTTATTTATTTATTTGTTTGACAGAAGCAGCCTCAGCAGCTACCTTTTTTTTTTGGAAATATATCTGTCATTCAACTTTTGCCAGTTCAACTTCTTACAGGCGTACAACTTACTGACAGCAATTACAATAACGGGCTGTGTAACCCTACCCTTAATCAATGTGATTTTTCTATCACCACTAACCCCCCCTTTTCCCCCTCCCTCCTGCCCCTGGTAACCACTAATAAACTTTGGTCTCTGTACATTTACCTTTTCTTGTCTTTTTATATAAGTGAGGTCACACAATGTTTGTCCTTTTGTGATTGACTTATTTCATTCAGCATAATGTCTGCAAGCTCCATCCGTACTGTAGCATATATCAAGACTTCATTTCTCCTACTGTATGTATAGTATTCCATTGTAGATATTTGTTTCTCTGTTCATCTGGTAATGGGCAATAGACACATAGAGAAAAGAAAAAGAATTGACAGTCCAGAAATAAACCCATAGGTCATGGATTGAATTGTGTCCCCCAAAAAATGTGTGTAGTGACTTGGCTAGGTCATGATTCCCAGTATTGTATGATTGTGTAATCTGATGTGATTTCCTTATGTATTGTAAACTCTATTACTATGATGAGATTATATGTGATCTCCTTATGTGTTGTAAATTCTATCACTGTGATGAGGTTATGCTGATGAGGTTTACAAGATTAGATAATATCTTAATCCAATCTCTTTTGAGATATAAAAGAGAGAAGTGAGCAGAGACACATGGGAACCTCATACCACCAAGAAAGTAGTGCCAGGAGCACAGTGCATCCTTTGGACCCGAGGTTCATGAGCTGAGATGCTCCCAGACCAAGGGAAGACTGATGCATCACAAGGACCTTCTAGACCAAGGGAAGATTGATGACACAGACCTTCCTCCAGAGCCAACAGAGAAAACATTCTGCTGGAGCTGAGGTCCTGAATTTGGGCTTGTAGCCTACTGGACTGAGAGAATAAATTTCTCTTTGTAAAACCATCCACTTGTGGTATTCCTGTGAGAGCAGCACTAGATGACTAAGACACCATACATCTATGGTCAACTGATTTTTGGCAAGGGTGCTAAGTCCATTCAATTGGGAAAGAAGAGTCTCTTCCATAAATGGTATTAGGAAAATTGAATTTCCACATGCAGAAAAATGAAAAAGGACTCATGCCTCAAACCATACACATGCACACACAAAAAAAAATTAAAAATGGATTAAGGACCTAAATGTGCAAAATGAAACCATAAAGTTCTTAGAAGAAAATGAAGAGGCAGTGCTGTCAGGCCTAGATTTTAACAATGGGTCATCTAGTATAATAACAAAAGTACATACAGCAAAAGACAAAATAAATAAATGGGATCTCACAAAAATTAAAAATTTTGTTCATTAAAAGCCTTTACCAACAAAGTGAAAAGACAAGCTACTGACTGGGAAAATATCTTTGAAATCCATGCATCTGATAAGAATCTAATAACCAAAATATACATAAAAATTTGACAACTTAACAACAAAAAGACAAATTACCCAATCATAACATGGGCAAAGGACTTGTATATACATTTCACTAAGACGACATTCAAATGGTCACTAAAAACATGAAAGCTTGCTCAGCGTCATTAGCCATTAGAGAGATACAAATCAAAACCACAGGGAGTTATCATTTCACTTGTACTGGCTATGGGTTTTGGAGCCCTGGTAGCTCATGATTAAGAGCTCAGCTGCTAACCAAAAGGTCGGCAGTTGGAATCCACCAGCCCCTCCTTGGAAACCCTATGGGGCAGTTCTACTCTGTCCTATAGGGTTGATAGGAGTCGAAATTGACTCAATGGCAGCAGGTTTGGTTTGGTTTGGTTTTTAGGATGGCTAAGTTAAAGCAAACAAACAAACAAAAAAAACCAAGCAGAAAATAACTAACGTTGGTGAGGATGTGGGAAAATTGGAACCCTTATCCATTGCTGGTGGGAATGCAACATGGAACAGCTGTGTAGGAAACAGTGTGTGGGTTCCTCAAAAAACTAAGAATAGAACTATCATATGATCCAGCAATTCCACTCCTAGGTATATACCCAAAAAAGCTGAAAGCAGAGACTCAAAAACAAACTTGTACACCAATGTTTATTGCAGCACTATTTACAATAGCGAAAAGGTGGGAACAACCTTAATGCCCATCAGCAGATGAATGAAATACTATAATTTTTTAACACTCCACCCCACTAAAAAAATGAGTAAATAGATTGAAGAAAAAGATGACCACTAAAGAAAATGTGGTGAAATTAGTGGTGTTGGTAAAGGTAAGTAGAAATATCTCAAAATCTAAAGAATCCAGGCATTGGTGTGGATGGAAATAATTAGCGTAAAAGTGGGAGACTAGATGAGAAATCCAAAAGAACTTAGTTCCTCAATTTCCTTATTTATAAAATGGTTATAATAATAGTATCTTATAAGAATGTTTTGAAGAAGTAAGATAGTTAATGTTTGTAAAATGCTATTAAACACTTAGAAGTATTTAATAAATAAATGAAAGGGAAATAATAACTAAATTCAAACACTGGTTATTTGAAAGTTCAATAAAATGTATAAACACTTCTTGAGGCTGGATAAAGAAAATAGAGGAAAAACACAAATTTTGAAATGTAAAAGGAAACATTTATAAATGTATAAAGGAACTTAAAAGAACTATGCTTGAATATTAGTGCAAACTTACGGTAATTTGAAAACTGCAAGAAGTGTATGTTTTTTTATTTAAATATAAATTAACGATATTGACTTAATAAGAAGTTAAAAACCAAAATGGAACAATTTCCTTAGCACAAATTTGTCAAGGGCACCGGGTTCAAGTGAATTTCCAATTAAGTTCTGTTTAATCTTAAAACCAAAACCAAACTTGTTGCCATCAAGTCGATTCCAACTCATAGTGACCCTACAGGACAGAGTAGAACTGCCCCATAGGGTTTCCAAGGAGTGGCTGGTGGATTTGAACTACTGACCTTTTTGGTTAGCAGCCAAGCCCCTAACCACTGCATGACCAGGGCTCCAATCCCTAATAATGACCTATTATTCTTAGGGACAATCTGATGTGATTAAGTGAAAATTAAGAAAAAGAACAAGAGAGACACAGTCTTTTTAGATTTTGGCTTGACTAAGAACTAGGTAAAATACTCATGATCTACTGTCAGCAGAAGAGATGGAGGAAGAAAATATACAGCAAAAGGTTTCCCAAAAAGTCAAGGACTGGGCTAAAGAGAAGCAGAAGTGGCAGTATTATCACTGTGGAAGATGAATGTAGTGCCACTTCTAATTTATTTAGTATTCAGGATATCAACCTTAATTAAAATTCTTTTGTCACATCATTCATCAAATATACTTGAAGAAATGGAAATTAGCCTCAAAGTTTCTGTCACCTCAGGCATGCTTTTAATACTTTTACTCATTTCAGTGTATTGTGAAGTACAGTGAGTTGACTTGGAAATGTTTTAGTTGGAATAAATAAATTCCAAATGAAGAAATCACACCTTATAAGCAATTCTGGCAGGGATCTCAAAAAACAACCACTTAAATTGTCATTAACTTATGTTTCTTTTAGCCAGTGCTATGAACACTATAAATTTTTTTCCTCAAAATATTTCCAAATATTCTGCTATGGCCCCCTGATGATTTGTAAAGGTCTTTCAAAAATTACTTTAAAAAATTTGTGTTTACGATATTCCATAACATTTGTTTTGGTAACAATATGATTATATTCCTGAAGGAATTCATATATTTATTATAATTTACCAAATCAGATATAGAGAATGTAGGATCACTAATTCAATTAAGCAGGTTGAGTATACATTTGCATATGCAGAACTACTCCAGGCACCAAGCTGTACCTTTTTCAACTTTCTCCCCTCTAGCAAAGTTCCACTCATCCCTCAAACCCTTATACTGGGTGATGCCTTTGATAATCACTACCCAGGTAGGATGGACTGGTCTCTCTATTTAGTACTTGTAGCCTTGGCACACACATTTTATATGAATCAACCTTGTGCGTAAATTTATGATACATACATGGCATCAAAAGAGCAAGGGAAGCTTATATTTGCATCTCCTCAAACTAGAACTTGATAAAAAAACAAAAAAACAAAAACCATTGTCATCGAGTTGTTCTGAGTCATATCGACCCTATAGGACAGAATAGAACTGCTCCATAGGGTTTCCAAGGAATGGCTGGTGGATTTGAACTGCCAACCTTTTTGGTTTGCAGCCGAAACACGCCGTCGCTCTTAACCACTGTGCCAGCAGGGCCCCAGAACTCAATAAGCACTTAATAAATTGTCTTTTGATTTGCAAACAAACAAGTGAATAAATTAATATATTCAACTCTATAAGTCAGAATTTAGTCATTGTTAAGTATAGTAATAACTTACCTGTTTTATGGTTGATTACGAGGTCCAATTTTTTTTAAGTCTTTCTAAAATGATATAGAATGTGATGTTTTGTTGTTGGCCTCATCATGAAAGCCCTTGAATTTATATCTCTATAGTAGAATTTATATAATAGCTGTATTGGTATTAAGCCCTAGGATTACAAACCAGTTTGAGTACCTGCCTTACTGCTCATGAGCTGTGGTTTGAACTTGGCCAAGTTTTGAAACTTTTCTACACTTGGATTCTTCATCTGAAAAAAAAAATAAGTGAACAGTAATATGATGTGTTTTATAGGACTATTATGATTAAATAATATAAATCAGTGACATATTTAAAAGAATGTTAGATACATAACACATCCTCAAAAACTATCAATTACTACTATTAACGTCGTTTGACATCTTTGTAAAGACTTAGCTAATTCTCTTGCGAAGATACCCCGTCTTCCATCATATATTTTTAAATAAGAGACTGGATTCCCAATGCCTGAATCATAAAGGTTTTTCAAAATAATTTTTGGAAGTTTTAGAGACCCTGTTTCCCTAGTGAATTCTTGCATTTTACACCAAAATGCTAATGTAACCATAAGGACAAATAATTCCATTAATTTTCTTAAGGGAGCACTATGACAGTATATGGTGATCTTCATAATAGAATCAAAGCTCCCTACATATGAATATCCTTTGTGAAAAAGCTTTGTGGGTTTCTTAAACCAACTTTGTGTTTTGGCTTAAGAAATCCTGAGAATAGTCTCATTTCTCTGAGAATATTATCTGTGTCTTATACTTCAGAGCTGTCAGTCAGAATTTTTGATCATTAGCCATCTGTGATTATTTTAATTTTTGTCAGCAGGAGAAGGAACTCTTTTCCACCCAGGAGCTCTGTTATTACAATATAATTTATATGTAAAGAGCTCATTTCATCAGTGAGAGAAACTTTTACACATTTTTTTTTTTTTAAGGTTTGAAAGAAACTCATGCATCTCTTTTTTTTCCTGCCTTTCTTCAACTCTACTCCACTGTTTCTCTTTCATATTCCCAAATTGATCCTAGCACTCTCCATATGGAAATTCTGCAGCATCCAGTCAACGCTTTTAAGAATAAGATGAAGTTAAGTTTGACTTCCATGTGTTTTTAAAATATAAAACCTCATATTTTCTACAGCTAACATTTTTAAAATTTAAAAATCTTGGGGAAAATTATGATTTTACTTTACATGATAAGGTTTTGTGTTGAAGAGGAAGCCCCTAGTTGACATTTCCTTATTATCAAAAGACTACCCACTTTATTTGAATCCCTGTATTGTGCAAATGATTAATGCCTTTGACTGCTAACCTACAGGTTGACAGTTCAAGTCCACCCCAGGTACTTCAGAAGAAAGGCCTGGTGATCTTCTGTATT
This sequence comes from Trichechus manatus latirostris, assembly GCF_000243295.1. Lineage (NCBI taxonomy): Eukaryota > Metazoa > Chordata > Mammalia > Sirenia > Trichechidae > Trichechus > Trichechus manatus. The sequence continues at coordinate 2,840,095 of NW_004444178.1, forward strand.
TTTACACAAATAACATGAACATTATACTTTTCTTGTAAACCACATACCCCCCCTGCACGTTATTTTCATAAGCACACTATACTAATATTTTTTTACATGCTGCTGACTTCAATTTCAATTTTTTTTCAAATATTTTCCTAAACCAAGTGCAAACCAAAGGTGAACCAAAAGGGCTCACGATGGAGATGGGACGCCATATTGAAAACACAAAGTATGAATGCATGAAGAGCTAGAAATGATCCTAGGATGAAAACTACAAAAAGAAGATGTTGTTTATATTTTATAGCTTTCATAAATATTAAACCGAAACATAATTTTTGATAATCAATGCCTTTGAAATCAACAAATAAAAGTCACCAGAACAAATTGTGTTTTCATCTTAAAATAGGCCATTTTAGTTTATTCATTCATTATCATCATCAGTGGTTCTCATTCTCATGGAAAGAATGAGTTCTCATTTTTATGAATTTAGAGTTCCAGGTGAAATCTGCCTTCAAATCTGGGATTCTGCTTTCATTTGCAAGAAGCTTCGCTTTGATCTGAATTGCAACAGTAGAGACAGCTTGATTTTGTTCCCTTTGAGAAATAACTCACTTAATTCATTCTCCAACTCAGGACATTTTGTTTTGGGCCCACAAGTATTCATTTTCTGCAGCTCTTTTTTTTCCCCTTTTTCCATTCGTGAATGGACGACTCTCCAACCTTCTCTGGCTGCCACTCTGTTGCTTGTTTCTTCCTCCCTTGCTATGACTTTCAGTTTGAAGTTGGCGCTGTAGGACTTGTGTTTAATTTTTGTCATGATCCTAAAGGGTTCTAAGACTTAGTCTAATAAACCAAAACAAAAAAAATGTACACAATATAATCACTAACTGGCTGGTTCTAGTAAAGAGATCACAAAATTCAAATATGAGGTGTACAAGAAGCAAGGGTCTTTTATATACTCACAAGCATATGATGAAAGTGACTTACGATCATTGATCAAAGACATTGGCACTAATAAGACATAATTATTAGACTATGAAATAAGCAGACCTAACATAGCTTAATGGTTTCACTTAAGATGATCTGATAAGGTTTTTGCATTGAACTGCTGAGCCAAGAGCGATAGTGTATCAGTTTTGCTTTGTTTACTCCTCCAATTAAAAGCCAGAGTCAGAAGATGACTGTGATAATGATGTCAGTGCAGATTGAATTGAGATTCCTATCTATTGATAGCTACTTGATTCCATTTATGCCAGTGCAGGCTTTACTTTGTTTACGCTTCAAATTGATAGCGTGTAATTTATGGACAGACTTCAGTAGGTTCAAGGTTCCAGCTGATGACTCAAAAGTGACGGGGATATAGTTATCAACTTAAATTAATAGAAATAAATGCACAGTTTCAGTTGTTTACTTTCTGATTACCGGGGTACTGCCAAACTCAATCTATGACTTCTTGACCTTGGCTTGTACCTTTATTTTACAAATATGATCAAAAGTAACTTTTTTGGACTATTGAATGAGAGTGAATGAGGCCGAAATTCACTTCTGGAAGTGTCACAAGACGTGTGTGGTATATGAACGGGTGCACTATGCCAAAACTTTTTTTACATAACTTCATCATTTCCACGTTGTGTGTGTGTGTGTGTGTGTGTGTGTGTGTGTGTTCTTTATGTGGGTGTGCTATTTGCAAAAAATATGACACTCCCAAAAAATCAGTCATTGAAAACCCTAGGGAGCACAGCCCTACTCTGACTCACATGGAGTCGCCATGAGTTGAATCAACTCGATGACAGATGTTCTTTTTTCCTTACTTTATTAAAATGGCATAATGATACTTTAGCTATGTATTATTATGTAATAAGGGCAAGTTTAAGCAATACAAAAAATAATTTGAAAACAAAAAAGTTGGCCTTTTCTAAGTAGCACTGTGAAGTAGCACCGTGAATTAGGGTTTCGGGTCATGAAATCACATTCATACCTCATCCCATGTCTGCTTCTGATTTTAGTTTGAGCTTCAGCAGGTCAAAAAACCCCCTCAATCACTTTACCTATAATGTAGGACAATAATGATGCTTAACTGAATGTGGTTATTGCAAAGATTAATGGGTTATTGGTCATAAAATGTTATCATGTGTTAAAAGTCTCTGCCTGAGGAGAAGACTGAATCCAGGGTCATTATTGCAGAGCGGTTTTGTGAAGTGAAGTGAATTATTGATCAGCTACACAGAAATTTAGGTTTCAAACATTATAAAGCAAGTTTAAAATCTCAGAATAGATGCTACCAGATATTAATGCTTTTCAAGATTCCATGACATTTCTTGCAGAGTTAGAAAACATACTATTGTTTCCTATTCTGGTGAAAGGGCACATTATATTCTCAGCACAGTTGACTCTTTTTTTATTTTTGTAATTTAAGTGAAAGTTTACAATTCAAGTTAGTCTCTCATACAAAAATTTATACAGACATTGTTATGTGACCCTAATTGCTCTCCCTATACTGTGACAGCACACTCCTCCTTTCCACCCCTGATTTCCCGTGTCCATTCAACCAACTCCTGACTTTCTCTGCCTTCTCATCTCACCTCCAGACAGAAGCTGCACATTTAGTCTCATGTATCTATTTGAGATAAGAAGCACTGTCTTCATGAGTATCATTTTATGTCCCATAGTCCAGTCTAATCTTTGAAGAGTTGGCCTCAAATTGTTTTAGTTCTGGGCTGCCAGAGAGTCCAGGGGCGATGCTTTCTGGGGTTCCTCCAGTCTCAGTCAGACCATTAAGTCTGGTCTTTTTACTAGAATTTGAGTTCTGCACCCC
>NW_004444178.1:2842991-2865978 GCF_000243295.1 Trichechus manatus latirostris
GACCATTAAGTCTGGTCTTTTTACTAGAATTTGAGTTCTGCACCCCACCTTTCTCCTGCTCTATCAGGGACTCTCTGTTGTGTTCCCTGTCAGGGTCGGCACAGTTGACTCTTGAGGAAATTACTGGTGATCTGAAAATGCTCCCATACTTTTTTCCTTTCATTTCCATTTACTTTCTCTTCTATTTACTAACCCATAATTCTATTTCTTTCTTTCCCTGTCTATGCTTTCTTTTAGAAAATGAACATGGAGTGCTTAGTCATATAACTTAAATAAAGAAAGCAAAAATCTCAGACCCTCTGCTAGGAGGAAAACTATAGTAACAGCAATGGCAACAATAACAACAATAGCACAATACTTTCTGTATCTGGGCGCTTAGATGACTAGTTTAAAAAATAATTGAAAAGTGTTCATTCAGAGCATTTTTACTGAGGAGTTTTGAAACAAGAATAAATGTAAGGATTTCCTTGTTTTATCTAAGAGTGAGGAGTGAGGAAAGAGGTTGTGCGCGCATACAAACACGTATACGCATGTACACACACACACACACACACAGGAGGTATGGGGAGGGTTACTTCCAGAAATAGTGATCAGCTTGGTGAAGAAGTGGCATCATCTTCTGAGAAATGGCAGGGCAGGTAGCCAAATGACCAAATAACCCTGAGTCACTAGGTCTGGTCCCACTGAAAACTAACCTAATCTGTATCCAATTTAACATCTGAACTTAATTTTCTTAGCTCTAATCAACCCAAGCATCTTTCCCATAGAAGCCTTGAGATCAGTCATGATATCCAGAAATGTCAAGTGTAATGACAAATAATTCCCACATGAGTCAGAATCGACTCGATGGCAACTTTTTTTTTTTTTTTAATACCTTCGTACAACTTGCCTCTTAGAGGTTTTTTTTTTATTTTTTAAATTACAAAGAGCATCAAAGCATGGAGCTTTATGATGCAGACAATCTGTATGCCAATCCTTTTTTCTGAAGTAAGGACAGTGTGGGGTCAGTACCCTTGTAGATATAATCTTGCCCCAATAGCAAAGCTAAAAGGGGTGCTATTTAGATAAAACTGGATTTTACACACTGTGGCTGCTGAAAGACAGAGGTCGTTTTGTCACTCTAATGCGAGGTTTCAGGACCCCGTCCAGGGCTACTAAAATCTGTAACTCTCACACATTGTCTAGCTAAATAGTCCAGTAAACTGTGTAATACATTACTGTCCTGCAGAAACTTGAGATCTGACCTGGAAAGTAATTCGACCTACAAGTAGTCAGAATTATTAGAACAACTCAACTAAATCTGCCCTCCTAGCCAGAGGTAAGAGACAATCAGGTCAATAACAAATACAGTATAATTAAGCTTGGAAGTTTTAAAAAACAAATGAGTTAATGATTTTATTTCTATGCAAATAACCAATCTTTGGGACAGATCAAATGCATTTTTTAGTTCCATATTGCCAAACTTTGATTTGATTGATTCTATATTTATCCCCATGTGGCGGCTGGAGCACTCACTTTAGAGGGAAACTTTTCTAATTCCAGTCTATCAAGGAAAATCTGCAAGTTAAAAACTCACTTTTATCAGCAGGCATTCCGAGAATGGCAGGTGGCAAGTAAAGCACTTAGCGGATTATTCTAATTGCATTTTCTTTTACCTTCATAACTTAAAAAGCCGTAAGAAAAGGGAGAGGGCAACTTTCTGTGGTTGTGACAGTCGTGTTCATTATTCTCTAAGGAACACTCTGCCTGAAGTTTCATGAACTCCAAGTATACCGCTAGTTTGAGGGTGTATATAACTTGTATAATGAGCATATAGAAGTAAGAACTGGAAAAATGGAGGGCCTTCAATATAAAAAGTATTAACTAATGTTATTATGAATTATTTTTCCTCTTTTCTCTATTTTTATGCATTTTCCCAATTTCTTTCCTGGTAGCTTTGTAACTTTATAGTGAGGACATAAGACTTAAAAACAAAAAATGAATTAAAAAAAAGTGAATTAAAAAGAAAATTTAAATAAGTAATGAAAAATGAAGATGACATTTCAAAGGCAAAATTAGGAGGTCTAGATGAAGCAATCATGTCTTTAAACAGCATATTTTTAATAACTCATAACAAACTCATTGCTGTCAAGTCAACACCAACTCATAGCAACCCTGTATGACAGAGTAGAACTGCCTCGTAAGGTTTCTAATGCTGTAAATCTTTAAGGAAGCAGACTGCCACCTTTCTCCTGCGGAGCTGGTGGGTTTGAACAGCTGACCTCTAACCGTCCAGTGCTTTAACCACTGAGCTATCAGGGCTTCTTTTTTTTTTTTTTGAATAACAAAGTATATTTAAATTATAAAGCTGAAACCTCCAAATCTCAGTTAAAACTGTTGCTCTGGGTTTTATGTAATATATCTAAAAGGAATTAATTATCACAGATATGAGTTATTGGTTAAGTGACTATCTGAATATTTCTGAAAACCAAGTTTCCATATAGGAAAATAACAGTATTTTTCTAATAATTAGATTTTTTTCTAAAAATTGAAACAAAGAATTTTGAAGTGTATTCTGAGTGACAACCTTGTCCAATAAATGCAGTTGCTACTTAGGTTTTTGGAGCACTGGTCGAGCAGTGGTTAAGATGCTAGACTGCTAACCAAAAGGTTAGTGGTTCAAATCCACCAGTCGCTCCAGAGAAGAAAGATGTGGCAGTCTGCTTCCATAAAGATTTACATACTTGGAAACCCTATGGGGAAGTTGTATTCTGTCCTATAGGGCTGCTATGAATCAGAATTGACTTGATGGCAACGGAATTTTTGGACTTAGGTTTTTAAAGCAAACATACATGTACTGTATAGTCAGAAATATGCAAATATCTATGTATTTCAGTACTAACTAGAAGAACCTGCAAGAGAAAAGAATTAATATGACTTAGGTGAAGTAAGAAGGAAAATTACAAGAACACGTGCTTCTCACTTGATCTTTCCAACTGCCTCACATTGTATTATGGCTTTATGTATTTAACCTGTCTTCCCAAAATGGTACCTTAAGTTTAGTTAGAGTTTAAGCATTCATTCTTCATCTGTAATAAAATACCTATTTTTACACGTTTCCAAAATTCATTCTTTTCTCATAATTTGCAGGAAAATTTCTCCTAAATACCACTTTTCTCAAACAGTTACAAAACAAAATTGCTTCAATGATGATAAATACAGAGTGTGATGGAAATATAAGAAAAAAACTCCCAAGCCTAACTGAATGAGTTAAGAACAGCTCCCAAGGAAGCTGCATTTTCACTAACACTTGACAGTAAATTTAGATGTTGACAGAAAAAGTATCATGTGGAAAAGGTATAGAAAGATAAGTGGCTGTGATGTGTTCTGTGAACTATGAGCAGTTCTTTATTAATGGATTTAGCTTAAAGTGCTCTAACTGTATTCACTAGGTGTCTTGCAACCTTGCAACAATGTGTAAGGAAGTTAGTGGCCAGAGATGAGACTAAACAAGTAGGTGGGAGATAAATAACAAAGGTCTTTTGTAATTTTTAAAGGGTTATAAGTTCACTCATTCTCATTTCAATCCTGTCCCTTTATCATTTTTTCATGTTTAAAAAAGTAACTAAGATTATAAATTAGTTAAGTCTCATTCAGATAAATCACAGTATCCCACTTTCAATAAATCTTACCTTGCTAAATAAATATGCAATTTTTATTTGCTTCCCTTCTATGCAACTACGAATAAGTAACCACTCTCTGTTCAGGGAAAAAACAATTTTTTTTAATAAAAGCCTAAAATTTTTTTATAAAAGCCTAAAATTATGTATTTATACACATACATATATAATACATACATACATGGACACATACCTACATGTATATACACATATATATGTGTAGATATAGTGGAGAAAGTGACAAATGCACAATTTTAGCACAGAATTGATCATGACTCAAAATGAAGCTAATATATTAATCAGACAAGAAATTTATAAATGGAAATTTGAATAATATGATTAAAAAAATTGATATTATAGATACACTTAGATGATTGCACTTCAATAAATAAAAACGTATTTAATTTCAAGAACATGTGGGCCATTTACCTGAAACAAAACAAAGTAAACAACAACAAAAAAATTGACCCTGTAATAAATTGTAAAAGAAATCTCAAAATAAATCAAATCATTGATACAAAATGTAGTAAGTACAACAAAGGACACATTCCCTCAAAACAATGCAATAAAATGGAAATCAATATTTAAAAGCTAGCAAAGCATAATAAAGCATATAACATAAAAATAAAAGGTTTTGAAAACTGAAAATGAAGTATTAATTTACTTATTTGTGAATCAATTAATCACAAAGGTCATTACAGATTATTTTAGATATAAAATATAAAGAAAGCACCATAAATTAAGTGTGTGGAATTATACTCAATTGGTCTTCAGAGGTAAATGTATATAACCTTATATTATAAATTGAACTGGATTCTCCAAAAAGATAGGTTGAAGTCCTAACCCCTGTACCTATGAATGTGACCTTGTTTGGAAATATGATTTTTCTTTTCTTGTCAGCTAAGTCATACTCGAATAGGGTGGGTCCTAGTCCTAATCTCTTCTTTGTGGTGTCTTATAGAATTGGAGAACAGACATTAAGAGAGTCACACACATAGGGGAGGACACCATGTGAGGATCTGTCTTCAAGTCAAGGACACCAAGAAACACCCAGGACTACCAGAAGCTGAAAGAGACAAGGATCTTATTCTAGAGATGACAGAAAGAAAACATGGTGCTGCCAGCCCCTTGAATTCAGACCTCTAGCCTTCAGAACTGTGAGACAATAAATTTCTGCTCCCAAAGCCACTCATTTTGTGGTATTTTGTCATGGCAGCCCTAAGAAACTAAGACATCTTAAATGCGTGAAAAGACAAAACCAGATAAGAAATAAACAAGAAAGGAGTTGAAAGAAGAAATAGTAAGAATTAGAGCAGAAATTATTACTTAATTTATATTGAGAATTAATTTAAAAATCATCCAAATGAAGGTCAAAATTAAGTCACTCAATAAAAAAAGCCAAGTCATTTATTAACCAAAAAAAAAAAAAAGGAAAAAGCCAGAAATAGAAATATGGTCCAGCAATCTCACTCCGAGAAATATATTAAAGAAATAAGAGCTGTCACACAAATAGACATATGCACACTATGTTAACTGCAGCATTATCACAATAGCAAAAAGACAGAAACAACCTAAGTGCTAATCCACACTTGAATGGATAAACAAATTATGGTACGTACACATAATGGGACACTATGCAAAGATAAAAACAATAATGAATCTGTGAAATATCTCACAACATGGATGAATTCGGAGGGCATTCGGCTGAGTGAAATAAGCCAATCACAAAAGGACAAATATTGTATGAGACTACTATTATAAAAACTCAAGGAAAAGTTTACACACAGAAATAAACAATCTTTGATGGTTATGAGGGAGTGGAGGGTTGGGGAGAGGAAATCACTAACTAGATAGTAGACGAGTGAAAGACAACACACAATATAGGGGAAGTCAGCACAACTGGACCAAGGCAAAGTCATAGAAGCTTACTAGGCTCATTCAAACACCTTGAGGGACTGAGTTACTAGGGCTGAAGCCTGGTGACCATAGTCTTGGGGGATATCTAGGTCAATTGGCATAACAGTTTATAAAGAAAATGCTCTACATCCTACTTTGGTGAGTAGTATCTGGGATCTTAAAAGCTTGTGAGTGTCCATGTAAGATACATCTATTGGTCCCATCCCATGTGGAGCAAAGAACAGTGATAAAAAAAACAAACAAACGAAGACGCAAGGAAAATATTAGTCCAAGGGACCAATGGACCACATGAACCACAGCTTCCACCAGCCTGAGCCCAGAAGAACTAGATGGTGCCCTGCTACCACCACCTACGACCTACTGCTCTGACAGAGATCATAATAGAGGGTTCCAGATACAGTGGGAGAAAAATGTAAAACAAAATTCAAATACACACAAAAAAGACCTGATTTGCTGGTGTGACAGAGACTGGAGCAACCTCCAAGAGTATGATTCCCAGATGCCCTGCTAACTCAGAACTGATGCCATTCTGAAGTCCACCTTTCAGCCAAAAATTAGACATGCCTATAAAACAAACACCCAACTTGTCTGTCAGTTTGTTGTATTATGGGGGCTTGCATGTTGCTGTGATGCTACAAACTATGCCACCGGTACTCAAATACCAGCAGGATCACCCAGGGGGGACAGGTTTCAGCTGATCTTCCAAACTAAGACAGACTAGGAAGGAGGACCCAGCAGTCTGCTTCTGAAAAGAATTAGCCAGTGAAAACCTCATGAACAGCAGCAGAACACTGTTGATATAGTGCCGGGAGATGAGCCCCCCAGATTGGAAAACACTCAAAATACGACTAGGAAGAGTTGCCTCCTCAATATAGAGTTGACCTTACTGACATGGATGGAGTCAAGCTTTTGGGACATTCATTTGCTGATGTGGCATGACTCAAAATGAGAAAAAACAGCTGCAAACGTCCATTAATAATTGGAAAGTGGAATGTACAAAGTATGAATCCAAGAAAATTCGAAATCGTCAAAAATGCAATAGAATGCGTAAACATTGATATCCTAGGCATTAGTGAGCTGAAATGGACTGCTATCGGCCATTTCGAATTGGACAATCATACGGTCTACTATGCCAGGAATGACAACTTGAAGAGGAATGGCATTGCATTCATTGTCAAAAAGAACATTTCAAGATCCATCCTGAAGTACAACTCTGCCAGTGATAGGTTAGTATCCATATGCCTACAAGAAAGACCAGTTAATACGACTATTATTCAAATTTACACACCCACTTCTAAGGTCAAAGATGAAATTGAAGATTTTCACCAACTTCTGCAGTCTGAAATTGATCAAACATGCAATCAGGATGCATTGATAATTACTGGTGATTGGAATGCAAAAGTTGGAAACAAAGAAGGATTTGTAATTGGAAAATATGGCCTTAGCGATAGAAACAATGCTGGAGATCCCATGATAGAATTTAACAAGACTAACGACTTTTTCATTACAGATACCTTTTTTCAACAACATAAACGGTGACTACACACATGAACCTCACCAGATGGCATACATAGGTATCAAATGGACTACATCTGTGGAAAGAGACTATGGAAAAGTTCAATATCATCAGTCAGAACGACGCTGGGGGTCGACTGCGGAACAGACCATCAATTGCTTATATGGAAGTTCAAGTTGAAACTGAAGAAAATTAGAACAAGTCCATGAGAGCCAAAGTATGACCTTGAGATATCCCACCTGAATTTAGAGACCATCTCAACAATAGATATGATGCATTGAAAATTCATGATCGAAGAGCAGATGAGTTGTGGAATGACATCAATGATATTATACATGAAGAAAGCAAGAGGTCATTACAAAGACAGGAAAGAAAGAAAAGACCAAAATGGATGTCAGAAGAGACTCTGAAACTTGTTCTTGAACGTCAGGTAGCTAAAGCAAAAGGAAGAAATGATGAAGTAAAAGAGCTGAACAGAAGATTTCAAAGGGCGGCTTGAGAAGACAAAGTAGTATAATGACATGTGCAAAGAGCTGTATGTAGATAGAAAGCCAAACGGGAAGAACATGCTTGGCATTTCTCAAGCTGAAAGAACTGAAGAAACAGTTCAAGTCTTGTGTTGCAATATTGAAGGATTCTACCGGGAAAATATTAAATGGCACAGGAAGTATCAAAAAAAGAAGGAAGGAATACACAGAGTCACTATACCAAAAAGAATTGGTCAACATTCAACCATTTCAGGAGGTAGCATACGATCAGGAACTGATGGTACTGAAGGAAGAAGTCCAAGCTGCACTGAACTGAAGGCATTGGCGAAAAACAAGGCTTCAAGAATTGATGGAATATCAATTGAGATGTTTCAATAAATGGGTGCAGCACTGGAAGTGCTCAATCATCTATGCCAAGAAATTTGGAAGACAGCTACCTGGTCAACTGACTGGAAGAGATTCATATTTATACCTATTCCAAAGAAAGGTGATCCCACTGAATGTGGAAATTATGGAACACTATCATTAATATCACATGCAAGTAGAATTTTGCTGAAGAGCATTCCAAAGTGGCTGCAGCAGTATATCAACGGGGAACTGCCAGAAATTCAAGCTGGATTCAGAAGAGGATGTGGAAACAGGGATATCATTGCTGATGTCAGATGGATCTTGGCTGAAAGCAGAGAATACCAGAAAAATGTTTACTTGTGTTTTATTGACTATGCAAAAGCATTTGACTATGTGGATCATAACAAATTATGGATAACATTGCGAAGAATAAGAATTCCAGAACGTTTAATTGTACTCATGAGGAACCTATACATAGATCAAGAGGCAGTTGTTCGAACAGAACAAGAGAAAACTGCTTGGTTTAAAGTCAGGAAATGTGTGCCTCAGGATTGTATCCTTTCACTATACCTATTCAATCTGTATGCTGAGCAAATAATCCGAGAAGCTGTACTCTAAGAAGAATAACGGGGTATCAAAATCGGAGGAAGACCCATTAACAACTGCATTATGCTGATGACACAACCTTGCTTGCTGAAAGTGAAGAAGACTTGAAGCACTTACTGATGAAGATCAAAGATCATAGCCGTCAGTAAGGATTATACCTCAATGTAAAGAAAGCAAAACTCCTCACAAGTGGACCAATAAGCAACATCATGATAAACAGAGAAAGATTAAAGTTGTCAAGGATTTCATTTTACTTGGCTGCATAATCAACACCCACCGAAGCAGCAGTCAAGAAATCAAAGGACACTTTGCACTGGGCAAATCTGCTGCTAAAGATCTCTTTAAAGTGTTGAAAAGCAAAGATGTCACCTTGAAGACTGAGATGAGCCTGACCCAAACCATGGTTTTTTGAATCACCACATATGCATGAGAAAGCTGGGCAATGAATAAGGAAGACCAAAGAAGAATTGATGTCTTTGAATTGTGGTGTTGGTGAAGAATATTGAATAGACCATGGACTGCCAAAAGACCGAACAAATCTGTTTGGAAGAAGTACAACCAGAACGCTCCTTAGAAACAAGGATGGCAAGACAATATCTCATATACTTTGGACATGTTATCAGGATGGATCAGTCCCTGGAGAAGGACATCATGCTTGGTAAAGTAGAGGGTCAGTGAAAAAAAGGAAGACCCTCAACAAGATGGATTGACACAGTGGCTGCAACAATGGTCTCAAGCATAACAACGATTGTGAGGATGGTGCAGGACTCGGCAGTGTTTCGTTCTGTTGTACATAGGGTTGCTATGAGTTGGAACTGACTCGAGGACACGTAACAACAACAACATAAAACGAACAATAACACAGGTGAGGAACGAGCTTCTTAGTTCAATCAAGTATACAAGACCAAACAGAAAACACCTGCCCAAAAGCAAAGAAGAGAAGACAGGAAGTGATAGGAAAAATGGACGAATGGACACAGGGAACCCAGGGTGGAAAGAGAAAGGGGGAGAGTGCTGACACATTGGGGGTTGCAATCAATGTCACAAAACAATTTGAGTACGAATTTTTAAATGAGAAACTAATTTGTGCTGTAAACTTTCACCTAAAGCTTAATAAAATAAAAAATAAAATGAGAAGAAAAAGAAAGAAGAGGAAAAAATTCGCAAACTACAAATAGAAGGAAACTCTTTTTACCTAATAAAAAATTATTCATAAAGAAAATCCTGAGAATTTATATGCATTTCTACTAATGTCTGGAAAAAAGTAAAGACGTTTGCTTTCACTGTTTAGAAATTGTAATAATTGTAACCATGGAGGATCACCTTGTTCTGTTTGAACAACTGCTTCCTGGTCTACGTACAGGCTCCTCATGAGCAAAATTAAGTGTTCTGGAATTCCCATTCTTTGCAATGTTATCCATAATTTGTCATGATTCTCACAGTCAAATGCATTTGCATAGTCAATAAAACACAAGTAAACATCCTTCTGGTATTCTCTGCTTTCAGTCAAGATCTATCTGACATCAGCAATGATATCTCTCATTCCAAGTCCTCTTCTGAGTCTGGCTTGAACTTCTGGTAGTTCCCTGTCAATGTATTGCTGTAACCTTTTTAAAATTATCTTCAGCAAAATTTTACTTGTGTGTGATATTAATTATATTGTTTGATAATTTCTGCATTCTGTTGGAACACTTTCTTTGGAAAGGGCCCAAATATGGATCTCTTCCAGTCAGTTGGCCAGGAAGCTTCTTCCAAATTTCTAGATGAGCGAGCACCTCCAGTGCTGCGTCTGTTTGTTGAAACATCTCAGTTGGCATTCTGTCAATTCCTGGAGGCTTGTTTTTTGCTGTTCCCTTCAATTCAGCTTGGACTTCTTCCTTCAGTACCATGAGTTCTTGATCACCTGCCTCCTGAAATGGTTGATACAGTTACTCTGTGTGTTGCTTCCATCTTCTTTCCATGCTTCGTGCACCATTCAGTATTCTCCGCATAGAATCCTTCAATATTGCAACTCGAGGCTTGAATTTTTCCTTCAGTTCTTTCAGTGTGAGAAATGCTGAGCATATTCTTCCCCTTTGATTTTCTAACTCTAGGTTTTTGCACATTTTTTTATAATACTTTACTTTGTCTTCTCAAGTCACACTTTGAAATTTTCTGTTTAACTCTTTTACTTCATCATTTATTCCTTTTGCTTTAATTACTCTACATTCAAGAGCAAGTTTCAGAATCATTCTGACATCCATTTTGGACTTTTTTTCTTTCCCATGTTTTTAATGACCTTTGCTTTCTTTGTGTAAGATGTCCTTGATGTCATTCCACAACTCTTCTGGTCTTCTGCCATTAGTGTTCAATCTATTCTTGAGATAGTGTCTTAATTCAGGTGGGATAGACTCAAGGTCATATTTTGGCTCCCGTGGACTTATTCTAATTTTCTTCAGCTTCAACTTGAGCTTGCTTATGAGCAATAGATGGTCTGTTTTGCAGTCAGCCCCTGGGCTTGTTCTGACTGATAATATTGAACTTCTCCATTGTATCTTTCCACAGATGTAGTCAAACTGATTCCTGTGTATTCCATCTAGCGAGGTCTACATGTACAGTTGCCATTTATGTTGTTGAGAAAAAGTATTTGCACGGAAGAAGTAGTTGATCTTGCAAAATTCTATCATGAGATCTCCAGTGTCGTTTCTATCACCAAGGCCACATTTTTGAAATATGGAGCCTCCTTCTTCATTTCCAACTTTCACATTCCAATCACCGGTAATTATCAACACATTTTGATTGTATGTTTGATCATTTCAGACTGTAGAAGCAGGTAAAAACTTCAATTTCCTCGTCTTTGGCATGTACATAGACCAGAAGGCTGTTGTTCAAACAGAACAAAAGGATACTGTGTGGTTTAAAGTCAGGAAAGGGGTGCCTCAGGGTTGTATCCTTTCATTATACTTATTAATATGTATGCTAAGCAAATAATTTGAGAAGCTGGAATATATGAAGAAGAATGTGGCATCAAAATTGGAGGGAGATGCATTGACACCTGTGATATGCAAATGACACAAACTTGCTTGTGGAAAGTAAAGAGGACTTGAAGCACTTACTGATGAGGATCAAAGATAACAGCCTTCAGTATGGATTGCACCTTAACATAAAAAAAAAAAGCAAAAATTCTCGCAACTGGACCAATAAACAACATCATGATGAACAGAGAAAACACTGAAGTTGTCAAGGATTTCATTTTACTTGAACGCACTATCAATGCTCATGGGAGCAGCAGTCAGGAAATCAAAAGATGCTTTGCATTGGGCAAATCTGCTGCAAAAGACCTATATAAAGTGTTAAAGAGCAAATATGTCACTTTTAGGACTAAGGTGTGCCTGACCCAAGCCTTGGTGTTTTCAGTCGCCTCATATGCATGTGAAAGCTGGACAGTGAAAAAGGAAGACAAAAAAAGAATTGATGCCTTTGAATTAAGATGTTGGCAAAGAATATTGACTATACCATGGACTGCCAAAAGAATGAACAAGTCTGTCTCAGAGGAAGTAAAGCCAGAATGCTTCTTAGAAGCAAGGATGACAAAAGTTGATCTCACATACTTTGGACATGTTATCAGGAGGGACCAGTCCCTGGGGAAGGACATCATGCTTGGTAGAGGGTCAATGAAATAGAGGAAGACCTTCAACAGGATGGACTGACACAGTGGCTGCAACTATGGACTCAAGCTTAACAACACTTGTGAGAATGGTGCAGGACAGGGCAGTGTTTCATTCTGTTGTACATAGGGTCGCTGTGAAACAGAACCAATTCAACAGCCCCTAACAACAACAACAATAATTAAAAAGGAGCTCATAAAACTATCTTTATTTACTTTCTCAGCCTGAATCTAGTCGGGATACAAAAAAGCCACACATGAAAATGCAAAAATAGATCCTATGGTATCACCAAGGTGGTAACAACAGAAAGCAGCTACCACAAGTAGGATTGGAAGAAACAAGGTTTGAGGTTAAAATTTGTAAATTTAGAAGCTTGAGGAGGAATCCTTTTATACTCGGCATCTGAAAAAAGGATGCTGTTTAACTGCTACCGGTGGTCTCTGAAATTAGAGGAGGTGGCCTGTGGGAATGGGACAAAGACCTCTGAAGAGAGCTGTAAGGTGGGTTCTGGAAGTCTTGGAAAACTGCAAATTGGAATCAATTGCTGCCAGTGGAAAGGATTACTGCTGCTAAGTTGTAGATAAATTGTTGTAGAAATAAACAAAAATAAAAAGAGGAAATAAAACAGGAATAAAAAACAAACATGAAGCAACATACCTCTTCTTCCTCCTCCAGTTTTCCAGGCTTTTTCTAGCATCATCTGTTGTCAGAGACTATTAAAAGAATTAAAAAATGAACCATGGGTTAGGAGAGAACTTTTGCAAATCAAATATCTGAAAAAGGTCTTGTATTGATTTACAGATGACAAATAAGCACATGAAAAGATGCTCAACATCATCTCTTTCTAACATATTGCTGTGGAGTCAGTTTTCTGACTCATATGACCATATAGGACAGAGTAGAAGTGCCTCATAGGGTTTCCAAGGCTGTAATTTTCATGGAAGCCAACTGTCACATTTTTCTCCCACGTAGTGGCTGTTGAGTTTGAACCGTCAACCTTTGATTAGCAGCCAAGCACTTAACCACTCATTAATCATTAGGGAAATGCAAATATCTTAGTTATCTACTGCTACTGTAACAGAAATACCACAAGTGGGTAGCTTTAACAAACAGAAATTTATTTTCTCACTGTTTAGGAGGCTAGAAGTCTGAATTTAGGGCACCAGCTCTTGGGGAAGGCCTGCTGTCTGTAGGCTCTTGAGGAAGGCCCTTGACTCTTTTAAGCTTCTGTTCCTCGGTTCCTTGGTAATCTTCAAGTGGCTTAGCATCTATCTGTCCCCATCTCTGCACCTAATTAAATCCATAACAGCAAATAAAATCTCAAACAAGGTACCACTAGATGTTAATTAGATGGAAAAAGATAACTAACACTACAAGTGCGTGCATGGATAGGGAGCAACTGAAACTCATGTTACTGGTTGGAATACAAAATGATACGGCAATTTAGGGGAAGAGTTTGGTAGTTTCTTATAAAGTTTAAAACATGATTATAATAGGACCCAAAAATTGCACTCCTAGATAAATGAAAGCATATGTCCATACAAAACCCTGTAAAAGTATGTTTATAGCATTTCTATTCATAATTGACAAAAAATAAACAATCCAAATATCCTTCAATGGATAAATAGATAAACACACAGTGTTACAAACCTACAGTGAAATATTACTCAGCAAGAAAAAGGAATGAACTGGGGATACAGGAAAGAACATGAATGAATTGCAAATGTATTATGTTAGGTGAAACAAGCCAGACTCACAATGCTACATACACTATGTGTGATGGTTAAGATTGTGTGTCAACTTGGCTGGGCCATGATTCTCAGTGGTTTAGCAGTTATGATGTAGTTTGGCAGCTATGTAATGATGTAATCATCTCCATAATGAGATCTGATATAATGTAAATACCTCCATGATGAGATCTCCTATGGGCAGCCAGTCAGTTGAAAGGGTTTTTCCTCGGGGGTATGGCCTGCATCCAATATATGTGGACTTTCTGGCAAAGCTCATTGGTTTTCACTCGCTCTGGATCCTCATCTGATTTCTGGTTCTTGGAACTTGAGCTAGCAGCTTACCTGTAGATATTGGGATTTGTCAGCCTCCACAGCCTGTGAGCCAGAGGCCTGCTGTCTAACCTGCCGATCTTGGGTTCATCAGCCTCTGGAGCTACGTGAGTCAGGAGAAGCCTCCAGCTTGACCCACAGATTGGGACTTTCCAGCCTCTGTATCCATGGAGGCATTTCTTTGATATAAATCTGTCTCTCTCATTCTCTCTCTCTCTATATATATGTATATATACACATGTCACTGGTTTTGCTTCTCTAGAGAACCAGACTAAGGCACTATGATTTCATTTATATTACATTATTGAAAAGGCAAAATTATGGGAACATAAAACAAATCAGTGATTTCCAGGGGCTGGGACAGGGAGAGGGGTTGCTTAAATAGAGTTAGCATGAGAATTTTTTTGAGGGGTGATTGCGGTGATGGCTATACAACTGTATTCATTTTTCCAAACTCATGGAACTGTATACAAAAAAGGGGAATGTTATTGTAAGTAAAGTGTCAATAAACCAAAAAACCAAACCCTTTGCCATTGAGTCAACTACAACTCATAGCGACCCTACAGGACAGAGTAGAACTGCCCTGTATGGTTTCCAAAGAGCGCCTGTTGGATTCCAACCGCCGACCTTTTGGTTAGCAGCCGTAGCACTTAACCACTACATCACCAGGGTTTCCAAACTGTCAATAAGCAATACTAAATAAATAAAAGAACGAATGAATAACAAAATACAAGTGACACCCAATGTGTTCTAGTAAATGAGGAGTTGAACAGCTAATTAATTAAGGCTGCAGAAAGAAATCTGTGCATTCAGGAATAAAATAGCAAGGGAAAGACAAAGGGTTTTAGGTGTTCTGCCAGCAAGCTGATGGTGGACAAGGATTTCTCCCATCCTTAGGACTACTGCATAAAATTTGCAGGTTGTAAATTGCATAATGTTAGAGGCAGTCATTCACCCTATGATGATGACAACATGCATAGTCTTTCATAGAAACCTTGCTATAGCATATATCTGAAACATATATGTTATTTTGCAAATTATACTCTACAGCTTGCAAAACAGTGATTCTCAGTATAAAATAGTGTACTCTATAGAAGAGAAACATTAGATATTAACAATTGGATGAAATAAATCTTTACCTCAGTGATAAAGCTCATTTTGCATGGAGTCAAATTTAGAAGAGTTGCCAAACTGAGTATATGAGGTCTTTTGATCATTTTTTTCCCTTAAAGATGATTCATTAAATATTTTGGTTATCACTATTCTTTTCCTTTGACTAAAGGAATGTGTTGATGTAGGCATCCAGGGAGATAAGTTAAATCAAGAAGCAAGTCTGATATAGAATCAACTATAATGGTTTGGATTTTTTTTTTGTCAATGATTTGCTGTGAGACCTTGAAAAAGTCACTTAACCCATTGTCAAGAAATTTGATTGAAATATATAATCCCTAATTTTCCTTCCTATCCTAAGTAATCTAACATTGCTTGTTCCAAATCATGATACCTGTTTTAAAGAGTGTGTAGGGTGACCAATTTCTATTTGATTTACCTGTACTTAGCTTTTAAAATAGTATCTGGTCAAAAAATAGTTATTAAGTGTGGATATATACTCAGCTCCTTCTAGCTCTACACACACTCTGACTATAACACACAAGTAATGTAAAATTATATTTAATATTTTTCAGTCACATTAAGGAGACCAGCTGTGTTCTGAGCTGCTATGTTACGAAGACTTCTTTTCTGCCATATCTGGGATGGAAATCACAGTATACTGTGAATAATTGAAATCTAGTAGGATATTGGGATAATCAGAAGACTTTCTAAAGTAAAAAGGAAAAGAAAAAAATATAATTTTCCATATGATTCAGTTGCTTTCATTCTACACTTTTCTAATATATAAGTTTACTTGAGGCTCAAGACTCTATTTTTAAGCACTCATCACTAAACCCTGCTTTTTTTTTTTTTTTTGTGAAAGCAAAGGAGAGGGTGGTACTTAATCAAATGCCAGAAACCAAGCAATTCGTAAACAGATGAATGTTAAATGTTAATGAATGAAAGATATATGTATCTAGACTTTATGTTTACATTAATTGGCAAAGTTAATTAAAAGGATACACGATAATGAATTTAAAAAAGAACACTGTGTGTATTTCTCTGTAACATTGCCTATAATCCACTTACTTGGACATATATTTTATTTGTTTGTTTGTTTTTTTAAATCTATAATGTTTCTGATTTACAAGCATCTTTCAGAAAAAACAGACTGTTCCTTGAAATGCAAACCTAAGGGGAATTTGGAATAATTTTCTTGCTCTGTAGGAAGATGTTCCTTAGGAAAAGCATATTTAATAGAGGAAATGTGTTGATTTCAGTAATCACAGATGTTTATTCCAGTCTATTTATATTTGACTCTACATTTTCTATAACGTATAAATAAATTTCATGAAATTTGGTGGTAATGAGAGTGTGTGATGCTGATAACCCTGACTGTAGTTAGAGAAAATTCATATGGCTATTCTCCAGGTTTTTTCACACATCTCTACCCACACACACCTTCATATCAAATCTATAACACCCCTGCTATTCAATTACTTGGCTTCTGTTGTGCAGAGACTGCCAACCTTACCAAATTATATAGTACTTTGGGAAGTAACACAAATTTCTATCAAGGAAAAGCTTGAGATCACTATGCTTATAACCTGTAATAGAGTCATTCCCTTTCTTTAAAAGGTGAAATGTGTCAGTGGTGAGCCATGCTTGCATTTCTAATGTTGATCTGCATCAGATTCCATTTCCTGGGATCTGAAAAATATTAGCTAGACTTGTATATATCCCTTTCCAGCCATGAAATTTCTTGAGCAGCTAAGTCATACATTGTGTAAAAGTTTTGAAATGGGAATCCTGATTTGTACACATGTGTATAATCATATACATTACAAACACACATACATGTTCTCTTAAAGGAGAACTGGCATAGAAGAAGATTAAAAAAAAAAACAAAAAACCTGATATTTATTGAGCATTCAACTAGCAGGGCACGATGCTATCATTATTTCCATAAGTTTTGTCTAATAATAAGAACTACCTAAAACACATGTTTAAATACAGAATTGTAATCCAATTCTTATCGAAAACCTGCTGAATCAGATTCTAGAAGTAGATGCCTAGAAATCTGTAATTTAGCAATTTCTAGAGATGTGTCTTTTTTTATAAAAAAGGTTTGAGAAAAATGCTGAGATTTCATTTAAATTTTAAAATCTGCTGTAGATATTGTACCATTTTATAAATAAAGAAACTAATGCTCAGATAAATCAAATAACTTGACCAAAGTTAATTTATAAGAGATGAAGCCTGGGTTATGAAACCAATCTATTCCGAAAGCCCATATTTTCCCACCTTAGGTGCACTTGGTTTTTTTTAATTGCTTTATTGAGATGTAATTCATAACAGCCATAAGATAATGTTTTTAAAGCATATGATTCAGTGGTTTTAGTATAGTTACAACTAATATAGTTGTGCAACTATTACCACTCTCAGATTTCAGGACTTTGTATCACCCCCCACCTCCTAAAAAAAAAATCCCATACTCATTAGTAGTTATTCTCTCAAAAGAATGCAGATCTTTTGTCCCTGGCAATTACTAATCTATTTTCTATCTCTATGGAAATGCCTGTCTTGGACATTTCATATAAATGTAAAAACTCAGTATGTGGCCTTTTGTGTCTGGCTTCTTTCACTTAGTATGATGATATCAAGGTTCATCCATGTTGTAGCACGCCATCAGTACCTCATTCTTTTTTATGACCAAATAATCTTCCATTGCATGTGTATACAATATTTTGTTAATCTATTCATCAGTTGATGGACAATGGTTTATCCATTTTTTGGCTCCAATGAATAAGTTGCTATGAACATTTGTGTACAAGTTTTTGCATGGACATATATTTTCATTTCTGTTGGGTATATACCTACAACTGGAATTCCTAGACAAACGGTAACTCTATGCTTAATCATTTGAGAAACTGTTTTCTAAGGTGGCTACTTGATTTTATATTATTCCCAGCAGTACAAAAGGGTTCCAATTTCTCTACATTCTCACCAGCACTTGTTATTTTCTGTATTTTTTAATTTTAGCCATCCTGGTGTATTTCCTTGTGATTTTTATTTGCATTTCTCTATTGACTAACGATGCTGAGCATCTTTTAATCTGCTATTGGTCATTTGTGTATCTTTTTTGGAGCAATGTTAATTCAAATTATTTGCCCGTTTTAAAATTAGGTTCTTTGTCTTCTCACTGTTGAGTTGTAAGAATTCTTTATATATTATGGATGTTGTTATTGTTAGCTGTCATGGAGTCGGCCCCTGTCCAGGATTCCCGCATGTACAACAGAAATAAACGTCCAGTCCTGCACCATCTTCACAACTGCTGGTATGCTCAGAGCCCATTGTTGCAGGCATTGTATATTTATGTGCCTTCATAGGCACGCAAATTGAGGGGCCCTTATTTCAGCATCATATTGAACAACATTCTACTGTGATCCACAGACTTTTCACTAATTTTCAGAACTAGATTGCCAGGCCTTTTTTCCTGTTTTGTCTTAATCTGGAAGCTTTGCTGAAACCTGTCCACCACGGGTGGCTCTGCTTGCATTAGAAATATCAGCAGTATAGTTTCCAGCATCATAGCAACATGCAAGCCGCCAGAGTAAGACAGATTGACGGATGGGTGTGGATATACAATGGATACAGATTTCTGATTCAGATATAATTCAGATATATGATCTGGAAATATTTTCTCCCATTCTGCAGGTTGTTTCTTCACTTTCATGATAGCATCCTATGAAGCCTGACTTTTTTTTTTTTTTTTAATTTTGATGAAATTCAATTTATCTTATTTTCTTTTGTCACTTTCATTGTCATATCTGGTGCCTAATCCAAGATTGTGAAGATTGACTCCTAAATTTTCTTCTAAAAATTTTTATCATTTTAGTTGTTACATTAAGTACCTGATCCATTTCGTGTGAACTTTTGTATATGGTATGATGTAAGGGTCCAACTTCATTCTTATGCATGTGGATATCCAGTTATTTCCGCACCCTTGTTGAAAATGCTATGTTTATTTCCATTGAGTTTTTGTCACCACAGTTAAAAATCGATTGACTATTAATTTAAGAGTTTATTTTTAGACTCTAAATTTTATTCCATGGATCTATATTTCATCCTTATACCTCTACTATACTATCTTCATTTTTGTAGTCTTATAGTTATTTCTAAAACCAAAAAGTGTGAGTCCTCCAACTTTGTTCTTCTTTTTCAAGATTGCTTTGGCTATTCTCTCTTGACCTGTTATGCATGTTATCTGCCTTTTCATCTCACCCAGGAATATTTGGTTTTTAGTCATGTAGTATATAATTCATAATGTAAATGTTACAGGCTCTTTGTAAAAGGTGTAGAACACCTTTTGTATGAAGTGTCGTATAATATAATACATGGAATGTGTAGAAGAGAGAGCCAGGAACAAAACACAGTCAAAATCCCTGCATAATTCAGGAGAAAACAAAGATCTTATAATTTAAAGTGCATAGGAAGAGCATTTACGTTTGTAATAAATTCCACTTATTTGTTGTATATAATTCCTGCTGTTGTTATTGTTGTTAGGTGCCATCGAGTCAGTTCCAACTCATAGAGACTGAATGTACAATAGAACGAAACACTGCCTGGTCCTGCGCCATCTTCACAATTGTTATGCTTGAGCCTATTGTTGCAGCCACTGTGTCAATCTATCTTGTTGAAGGTCTTCCTCTTTTTCTACTTTACCAAGCATGATGTCCTTCTCCAGGGACTGGTCTCTCCTGAAAACAAGTCCAATGTATGTCAGACAAAGTCTCGCCATCCTTGCTTCTAAGGAGCATTCTGGCTGTGCTTCTTCCAAAACAGATTTTGTTGTTCTTCTGGCACTCCATGGTGTATTCAATATTCAACACCATAATTCAATACTATAATTCAAAGGCATCAATTCTTCTTTGGTCTTCATTATTCATGGTCCAGCTTTCATCTGCATATGAGGCGATTGAAAATGACATGGCTTGGGTCAGGTGCACCTTAGTCCTTAAAGTGACGTCTTTGCTTTTTAACACTTTAAAGGGATCTTTTGCAGCAGATTTGCCCAATGCAAATGCGCTCTTTGATTTCTTGACTGCTGCTTCTATGGGCATTGATTGTGGATCCAAGTAAAATGAAATCCTTGACAACTTCAATATTTTCTCCGTTTATCATGATATTGCTTATTGGTCCAGTTGTGAGGATTTTTGTTCTCTTTCTGTTGAAGTGTAATCCATACTGAAGGCTATAGTTTTTGATCTTTGTCAGTAAGTGCTTCAAGTCCTCTTCACTTTCAGCTAGCAAGGTTGTGTCATCTGCATATTGCCAAGTTGTTAATGAGTCTTCCTCCAATCTTGATGCCGCTTTCTTCTTCATATAATCGTAGGTTATTAAAAACCAAATATTCAAATTTTAAAGTCAAAAGCACAGCTTTATAATAGTAAAGATATTTTTAAGAGCTCTATTCTTTTTTGCAGAATTTGTTTTTTTCAAAAGTTTGTCTTTAATAACAAACGACAAGCCACAATTTAGAGAGAAAAATTAGACTGGGGACAGATTAAATAACATAGTAATATGAATCTGATATTTTAATGTAATCCTGATCAAAGATGCTGTTCATTTTACTATAATAACTAACTGTAAAATGAACACTACATTAAGAATAAATTTAGTTTTTATGCTACCACTCAGTCACTGGTAAATCATTTCGTATCTTTAACTTTCAATTTTTATATTTGTGAAACAGGAGTAATAATAATTCACAATGTAATGAACATTAGTTCAAAAATGCAAGGTTGGTTTATCATTCAAAATTAATAAATATAATTATCCACATTATCTGAAAAAAGGAGAAAATCATATTACCATCTTAGTAGATTCTGAAAAAAAGCAGTTCATAAAAGCTGATATTCTTCATACAAAGCTTCTTGGAAAACTAGGAACAAGAGGGAACCTCAGTCTAAAAAGTAGGAGTTTTAAGGATCATATCATCAGCATAATTAATGGTGAATTATTAAAATCTTCCCTTTGAGATTAAGCAAAAAACAAAATGGTGCCTATCACACTTAGAGGAACATTGTCTTGGAAATGCTACCCTGTGCAAAAAGCCAAGAAAATAGAATACAAATGGCAAAATAACTGTAAAAGAATAAATAGGATTTTCATCATTTGAATATATTATTTTCACATACAATTAAAAAAAATCCTTGGATAAATTATTAAATTTAAAATGTGTATTTAGTTTAATTGCTAATAATGAAAAGACAAACAACAGAGAGGGTGAATTTATTCCCAAAAAATAATCAACAAAGAGTTTCTATCCAGAATATGTAAAACTCTCTTACAGGTTAATAAGAAATATAGATTAATCAACAGAAAAAAATAGTGAAGAACTTCATCAGGCACTTCCCAAAGGAGGATATCCACATGGACAATAAATATATTGAAAGACATTCAAAATCATTAGATATCAAGAAAACAAAAAGCTACGATGAAATATCAAAGCATAGTCACCTGAATGTCAAACTAATGTCAGATAATGGCAAGCAGGTGGCACAAACAGAACTGGTCTATCTTATTGAAAGGAATAGAAATGGGCACAGCCACTCTGTTAAACCACTTGGACTTATCTGTTGAGTTGAACATATGTGTGTTCCCTGTGACCCAGCAAATTTTCCTCTAAGTAGAACCAAAAGAAATGCATACACATTGTAACTAAAGACAAGAAATTTTAACACATCATTACCAAACCAAACTGAACTCATTGCCATTGAGTCCATTCCAATCATAGCTGTCTTAGTCATCTAGTGTTGCTATAACAGAAATACCGCAAGTGGATGGCTTTAACAAACAGAAGTTTATTCTCTCACAGTCTAGCACACTGGAAGTCCAAATTCAGGGCATCAGCTCCAAGGGAAGTCTTTCTCTCTCAGCTCTGGAGGAAGGTCCTTGTCAGCAGTCTTCCCCTGGACTAGGAGCTTCTCTGTGCAGGAACCCTGGGTCTAAAGGATATGCTCTGCTCCCGACACTGCTTTCCTGGTGGTACGAGGTCCCCACTCTCTTCTAGCTTCCCTCTCCTTTTATCTCTTGTAAGATAAAAGGTGGTGCAGGCCATACCCCAGGGAAACTCCCCGTACATTGAATGAGAGATGTGACCTGAGCAAGGGTGTTATATCCCAACCTAATCCTTTTTAACATAATCTAATCTTACCTTATTAACCACAGGCAGATATTAGAATTTACAACACATAGGAAAATCACATCAGATGACAAAATGGTGGACTATCACACAATACTGGGAATCACGGCCTAGTCAAATTGTTACACATATTTTTGCGGGATACGATTTAATCCATGACACTAGCGATCCTATAGGACAGAGTGAAACTACCCATAGGGTTTCCAAGGCTGTAATTTTTATTTTTATTGATTGATTGATTGACTGATCGATTGATTGATTGTATGTCAGGTGAAGGTTTACAGAACAAATAGTTTCTCATGAAATAGTAGTACACATATTGTTTTATGACATTGGTTAACAACCCCATGACATGTCAACCCTCTCTCTTCTTGACTTTTGGGGAAAATATACATAGCCAAAGATACACCATTTCAAAAATTTCTACATGCACAGTTCAATGACATC
>NW_004444178.1:2866078-2945640 GCF_000243295.1 Trichechus manatus latirostris
AGTGTCCTTCTTTGTCTTTTATGGTGGATTTTGTTTTAAAGTCTATTTTATCTGAGATTAGTATAGCCTCTCCTGCTCTTTTTTGGTAGTTGTTTGCTTGATATATTTTTTCCAATTTGACTTCCAATTTTTTCCATTTTGACTTTTAATAAATTGACATCTTTGTTTCTAAGGTGTGACTCTTGTAAACAGCATATTGATGGATCCTGTTTTCTTATCCATTCTGTTACTCTCCTTCTCTTTATGGGTGCATTGAGTCCATTTACATTCAGTGTAATTATTGATAGATGTGAGTTTGTTGCTGTCATTTTGTAGTGCATTTTTTTGTGAAGCTGATGTTTTCTTAATCTCCTGTGCTGAGTTATTTTTGTTTGTTGTTTTTTTTCATTTCTTTTGTTTTTGTAGGTTTTGTTTTTGCTGAGACTTTGTTTTTCCTCTTTAGTTTTATGAGTATGTCTGTTAACTTTCTTTGTGGTTACCATGAAATTTACCCTTATCTTTCTAAGTTTGAAGCAATCTATTATTACTTGGTATCGCCTTGCCTTCCTCTCCATTAGAAGGTTCTATACCTACACCGTTTATTCCCTCTTTTATTGTTCTGATGTTGTTGTCATTTACTGATTAAGTGCTCTGATTCCCTGTGGTATTTCTTTTGGTTTTGGATAGTCCTTGAGAGTTCATTTCCTAGATTGGTATCTGGCTGGTATGATCCTGCATCCTAGAAAACAAACAAATAATTCAAAATAAACAAACAAAAGCCCCGAGATCCTACGAGCGTGGCAGCCGAGACTCGGAAGCAGTCATTCTCCGTTCTCTCTCAGTTTTCTCACTCCATTTGGTGGTTGGCTGAGTTCTTTACCTCTTTATTTGATGTTTTAGGGTTTCAGGATTGCTGTTTCCTTGTTTGGATTAGTTTTTCGGATCTTTGCTGTGGATGGACGGCTTGGTGCTTCTGCCTAGAGTGCCGTTTTGCTGGAAGTCCTCCCAAGGCTGTAATTTTTATGGGGGGCTTTGTGGTGCAGTGGTTAAGTGCTTGGATGCTAACCAAAAGGTCGATTTGAACCCACCAGCTGCTCTGTGGGAGAAAGATGTGGCATCCTGCTTCTGTAAAGATTACAGCCTTGAAAACCCATTGGGGCATTTCTACTCTGTCCTATAGGGTCACCATGAGTTGGAATTGACTCCACAGGAATGGGTTTTTGGCGGTAGAGTATATTTGTATAAAGCCCTGGTGGTACAAAAGGTTAAGAGCTTGGTTGCTGATGAAAAGGTTGGTTGTTTGAACCCACACAGCAGCTCTGCGGGAGAAAGACCTGGTGATTTGCTTCTGTAAAGAATACAGGCTTGAAAAGCTTATGGGGCAGTTAGACTCTGTCACCTGGGATCATTATAAGTCAGAATCGTCTTGACGGCAACTAGTTTAATATTTGTATATGAAATATGATGGCGTGCTTACAATAAACAAACTAAAACTAAACCAAACCCATTGCTGTCGACATGGCTATTTTTAAATGTTGAGTGAAAGAATCCAAATACAAAATAATATACATACAGAGATGTCATGAATATAAAATTTAAAAACAAACAAAACTAAGTCACAGTATTTAGGAGTGTGTATTTATGTGATAAACCTATAATGCACAGGAAGTGATATAATATTGTATTTCTTGTATGTTGGTGGCAATTGAAAGCTTTTTTCTTTGTGAAAATTTATTGAGCCGTACATTTTATTTTTTCCCCTTTCATTTACAAGTATAATATTTCACAGTGAAAAAGTTTCATTAAAGCAAAATTATAAAGGGTTTATTTCTAAAACAGCAACACTTAGAGACAAAAAAAATTAAGTTAAAAACAGTTTTTGAAAGTCAGATGAAACAAAATTTAAAATATCAAGTAATTATTAGCTATAGAATTAAATAGAATTCCAAAAAAACCTTATTATTTACTGTAAAGAAAAGAACATGAAAAGATAGTAAAGACAGCATCCAGATAACTCCCATATGAATTATAAGGAAAAGGAAAACTAATAAGTTTTCAAAAATAAGTTACAATACTAGCCATGTTCTGGTCAATCTAATACAGACGTTGAGAAATATTGATTGGGACCATAAGAAATTTTGAATGTTTAATAGGAAATCATAAGGATGTTTTATTTTTCACTAATCAGACTCAGAAAGCAAAGTTATCTCAGTTAGTAGACGTATACACAAAGGTCTTACAAGTTATCAAACTAAGACAGATATAAATCATATTATTTTTCCTTTTTTTAATATTATTTTTTTCTGTAGCCAAATGTCAAGTTTCACCTCCAACCACTACTACCACCAGAAAGAGTTATACAAATTCTAAATCATTTACCATCTTTAGCAATTTTTCTGTGATTCATTATCCTAAATAATGCTATTGAACCTATAGAATATTTCATAATTGAAATTATCATTTACAAATTTCTATTTGGTGTGTTCACCACCACCCAGTCCTGGGCTAGTTTCCAGAAAAGTGGCATTATCTCTGCTACCAGCTTGAATTTTCTTTGCTTAAATCTTAACACAGAAAGCTAGTCTTTGTTAAATTTTATAGTTTAATGCCTACAGATTTTCTCTGGGTCTACCATATAAAAATATGTTATTGGAACTGAATGAAACATAATCAAGCATCAGTTGGCACTGTCATTTTAAGGAAACATGCATCGTCTTTGGATTAGCAAAGATGTGGTCACCTAAAACTAAATGAATATTGGTGGTTTCTTCTCATTTTAATTGCAGTGGTGATTCTATAAACTCATGTGGGCCTTTTAAAATTATAAGCTATTTCTAAAGGTGGTGAACCAGCTCTTCTAATAATATATATATTTTTTGGATAAAATATTTTGTAGGCTTTTTATCATGATGGAGTAAAATCCGTTTCCAGTTTCTGCCAGATATTCCTAGATGTTGCAGGGCTAAGAATAACATATCTAGTTATTCAGAAAAGCTCAGGAAGATGTCAGCACCTCTGAGTGTCAAATCAGCCTCATAATCTAGTTTTTTATACTTTAACTTTACTCGTAAATAGGGTTAAATTTCCCTCTTTTTCAAAAAGTATTATTTCCAAATTACTTTTGAATATTTTTTCTTAGCTCCCTTGTATTTTCTATTTACTCATAAAAATGTAATCTGATAAACCCTAAGATAAAGAGAAATCGAATTTATTGTAGAAAGAAAATAAAATACACCTTAAAAGGCAGTACTTAATAACTTGTCTTGAATTCATTTGTTACATGAGCTATAGGAGAAAGTGTTTACTTTACAGCATAAACTATGTACTCTGAAATTTCCTTTTACCGTGAGTTCTCAGCAAGACAACAGCTCAACAGTGAGTGTGGTTTTTTTCCTGCTTTTTCTCTCCCTTCCTAGTAGAGTCCTCCCTTGCCAGGCTAGACAAATGTCATGTCCCCTGGCCCTTTCCAACACATAATGAAAATAGACCTATTTCCAGCTACACCTTGCTGATTGCTTCCTACCTGCTGCTCAAGATAATTTGTTCAGTGTAAATGAAGACTTCAGCAGTTCCTGAAGAAAAAAGGTACACAATGAAACTGTTGTAAAGCACCTACATAAAGCAACCTGTATAAAAACAGTCCTGACGTGACCAAAGTAGGTTAAGTGTACACAAAATCTTTAGGGTTTCACAATTCTAAGTAGAGCAGCCATCATAAATAATTGCTATGGTGTAGAACATCAACCACATCTGGCCAACTAAAATCCATTTCATTTGTGTAATTTAATGCTAATGCATTTTTAACTTTCTCCTTTTAATTCCTTTATCAAAGAAACTACTATTCTGCTCATTTTTATAAAATCACTATCATCATTTTATGAATTTGTCCTAGAAAATAATCCCTAAAAGTGACATAACTAAAAATCAGAAGAATCATCAAGTTGATAGATTCTTGAAAATACCTGATAAAAGAACAAGGTAACTCGAAACCTTTAAGGCAGTGTTGTTTTTGGTGATGTTGAGTCAATTCCAACTCATAGTAACCCTATGTACAATAGAACAAAATACTACCTGGTCCTGTGCCATCCTCACAATATTTACTATGCTTGAGCCCATTGTTGCAGCCACTGTGTCAATTCATCTCATTGAGGGTCTTCCTCGTTTTCCCTGATTCTCTACTTTACCAAGCATGATGTCCTTCTCCAGGGACTGGTTCCTCCTGATATAATGTCCAAAGTACATAAGAAGACATCTCACCATCCTTGCTTCTAAAGAACATACTGGCTGTGCTTCTTTCAACACAGATTTATTTGTTATTCTGGAAGCCCATGCTATATTCAAATTTATTCACCAACAACAAAATTCAAAGGCATCGATTATTCTTCAGTCTTCCTTATCCATTGGCCAGCTTTCCCATGCATATGTGGTGATTGGAAATACTATGGCTTGGGTCAGGTGCACCTTAGTCCTGAAAGTGACATCTTTGCTTTTTAACACTTTAAAGAGGTCTTTTGCAGCAGATTTGTCCAATGCAATATGTCATTTTGTGACTGTTGCTTCTATGGGCATTGATTGTTGATCCAAGGAAAATATCAAATCAGTTGATAATCAACCATTTCAGGAGGTAGCATATAATCAAGAAGAGATGGTACAGAAGGAAGAAGTCCAAGTTGCATTGAAGGAAATGATGAAAAGCAACACTCCAGGACTTGAAGGAATACCAACTGAGATGTTTCAACAAAAGATGCAGTGCTGGATGTGCTCACTCATCTGTGTCAAGAAATTTGGAAGATAGCTTGATAGCCAACCAACTGGAAGAGATCCATATATGCGCCCAGTCCAAAGAAAGGTGATCCGACAGAATGTGGAAATTATCAAACAATATCATTAATATCACACACAAGAAATATTTTGCTGAAGATCATTCAAAAGCGATTCCTGTACACCAACAGGGAACTGCCAGAAGTTCAAGACAGATTCAGAAGAGGATGTGGAATGAGGAATATCATTGCTGACGTCAGATGGATCTTGGCTGAAAGCAGAGAATACCAGAAAGATGTTTACCTGTGTTTTACTGACTACTCAAAGGCATTCAACTCTGTGGATCACAAAAAATTATGGACAACAATCCGAAGAATGGGAATTCCAGAACACTTAATTACGCTCATGAGGAACATGTGCATAGACCAAGAGGTAGTCTTTCAAACAGAACAAGGGATACGGCATGGTTTAAAGTCAGGAGAGGTGTGCTTCAGGGTTGTATCCTTTCACCATTCTTATTCAATCCGTATTCTGAGCAAATAATCTGAGAAGCTGGGCTATATAAAGAAAAATGCGACATTGGGATTGGAGGAAGACTCATTAACAACCTGCAATATGCAGATGACACAACCTTGCTTGCTGAAAGTAAAGAGGACTTGAAGCACTTAATGATGAAGATAAAAAACCACAGCCTTCAGTATGGATTGCACCTCAACATAAAGAAAATAAAAGTCTTCACAACTGGACCAATAATCAAGATCATGATAAATGGAGGAAATATTGAAGTTGTCAAGGATTTAAGGCAGTAAACAGTGTAAACATTATGTTATTTAAGCATAGTTTATGAGACGATCTGTATAATACCACCAGTATCTTACTATAGAAAATAAATTTACCCTTCCCTTCCCTTCTTTCATCCCCACGGTCAGGAAGTAAAGAACAAAAT
This sequence comes from Trichechus manatus latirostris, assembly GCF_000243295.1. NCBI lineage: Eukaryota > Metazoa > Chordata > Mammalia > Sirenia > Trichechidae > Trichechus > Trichechus manatus. The sequence continues at coordinate 2,871,765 of NW_004444178.1, forward strand.
TGTTAATCTGCCAAGAACAGACACCAAGGCATGAGCTCATCCCAGAAAATGTTTAATATTTCTAGCGCATTAAACACTACCTCAACAATATTGTTTAAAGAGAGCATGTGCTACTGGGAAAATCAGCACATCTTGACCAAGTTAAAGTCACAGAAGCTTCAGAGACACATCCAAACTCCCTGAGGGACTGAATTACTGGGCTGAGGTCTGGGGACCATGATCTCGGGGAACATATAGCTCAATTGGCATAATATAGTTTAAAAGAAAATGTTCTACATTACACTTTGGTGAGTAGTGTCTGGGGTCTTCAAACCTTGTGAACAGCCATCTAAGATACTCCACTGGTCCCACCCCATCTGGAGCAAGGGAGAATGATGATAAACAAAGACACAAGGGAAAGATTAGTCCAAAGGACTAATGGACCACAGTTACCACAGCCTCCACCAGACTGAGTCCAGCATAACTAGATAGTATCTGACTAACTCCACTGACTTCTCTGACATGAATCAAAATAGAAAGTCCCAGACAGAGCTGGAGAAAAATGTAGAACAAAATTCAAACTCACAAAAAAAGACCAGGCTTACTCTTCTGACAGAAACTGGAGAAACTCTGAGAGTATGGCCCTGGGCACCCTTTTAACTCAGTACTGAAGTCACTCCTGAGGTTCACCCTTCAGTTAAAGATTAGACAAGCCCATAAAACAAACAATAACATATGTAGCTCAACCATGTATACAAGACTAAATGGGCACACCATCCCAGGGGCAAGGACGAGAAGGCTGGAGGAGACAGGAAAGCTGGGTGGATGGAAATGGAGAACCCAAGGTTGAGAAGAGGAGAGTTTTGACACATCACAGGGGTGGCAACCAGTGTGAAAACAATACGTGCATTAGTTGTTTAAAGAGAAACTACTTTGCTCTGTAAACCTTCATCTAAACCACAATAAAAATAAATTAAACAAATAAAGAAAGAAAGCATGTGCAATTACATTTTGGCTTTCATTTTTGTAGTCAATATTACTTATTACATGTAAAAAAGTAAAACAAATATTTTATAAAAATCATTTAAAAATGAAAAGAAATACTATCTGGTGAGTATTAGATTATTAGGTGAATAATCTAAAGGGAGAATTTTTAGATCCTATTTGATCATGCTGTGGTATTTCTGATCCAGTAGAACACAAATATACATTTCTATGAAAATACCAAATTATCTTCTAAAATAAATGAAAGTTCCCTTTTATTTTAGGGCAGAAATTGGCAAAGTTTGTTTGTAAGAGGCAGATAGTAAATATCTTAGACTTTGTGGGCCACATATGGTCTCTGTTCCTCCTCCTTCTCTTCCTTTTTCTCCTTTTACTTAAAAAATATAATAACCATTCTTTGCCCACCCCTGTTTTACAGCCTCAGTTAATGTCTCTCAGTCTTGTTGACTGATTTCTTCTGTTTACCGATAACTTTAATACTCTACTATGTAGGCGTTTTATGGATCTTATACTGAATGAGTAACATATAGCCACAATGCAGACTTCTTATTTATGGATATTAGATTTATAATTAAGTCATACATATGTAATAAGGATAAATATCAGTCCACAAATTCAACTGTGCCAGAAATACATTTCAGTAATGTTCTGCATTGTTGTTGTTGTTGTTATGTGCTGTTGAGTTGGTTCCAACTTATAGCGACCCTACGTACAACAGAACGAAACACTGACTGGTCCTCTGCCATTCTCACAACTGTTGCTATGTTAGAGCCCATCGTTGCAGCCACTGTGTCAATCCTTCTTCTTGAGGGTCTTCCTCTTTTTACCTGATCCTCTACTTTACCAAGCATGATGTCCTTCTCCAGGGAATGGTCTCTCTTAATAACATGTCCAAAGTACATGTTGTTGTACTGTGGTGGCTTTCATGTTGCTGTGATAGTGGAAGCTATGCCACCAATACTTCAAGTACCAGCGGGGTCATCCATGGTGGACAGGTTTCAGTGGAACTTCCAGACTAAGACAAACTGGCAGTCTACTTCTGAAAAAATTGGCCAGTGAAAACCTTATGAATAGCAGCAGAACAATGTTCTGCATAGCAAACCCCATTTAGGACATGTAAATCATTACGAACATATTGCTCAATGTCACAGAGCATGGGTAAAGCCATTAGTTCTGTTAGGGAAAAGGAAAACTCATAAGGTGAAGTTCAGAGAGACAGAGACCCACACAGAACTGCAGTCTGTCATCATTTCCTAGGGTCATACCTAGACAGGGCATAGATTTTGGTCCAAGGTTTGTAGTCTTCCACTTTTTGCAAGCATGAGGACAATCTTGCAAGTGCAAGAATAATCAGATTGTTTTACACCAAGTTTTCATGCCAGCTGTTAATAGGAGTTGTCTGGAGAAGGTATTTACTATGTAATTTGAAGAATTTGGCTACTGTGGAGTTTATAGAACAATATAATCTCCCTTCCAGTAGGTCAAATTCACTGGTCTCATGGGAAGCTAAGCTGGGGTACCATCCCTCTGGATAGGAAAAAAGGAATCCCTTCCCCTGCCCCCACCAATCATTTTCCAGACAACTTGGACTGAACTCCCAGAGCATCCTCAGCTCATATGCTGTCACGAAACCCATTCCCAGTTGTCACTGAGCTTCCTTTAAGACAGTTCAGTGATCTCTGGTAGTGCTGACGAATCAGGCAGGCCCTCTAGTGGTCGGTTATTACTGGTTAATACTGAAATGTTTGTTGTCACAGCCGAGTGGTCCAGTGTCAGTATGCCCTGCCTGATTTATGGGATTCTCACCCTCGTGGTGTAGTGGTTAACCACTTGGCTGCTAACTGACTATTTGGCGATTCAAACCCACCAGCTGCTCTGGGGGAGAGAGATGTGGCAGTCTCCTTCCTTAAAGATCCACAGCCTTGGAAACCCTATGGGGCAGTAAAAACAAACAAACAAACAAGCAAGCCCGTTGCCGTCTAGTCGATTCTGACTCACAGTGACCTTATAGGACATATTCTGCCCCAGAGGGTTTCTAAGGAGTGGCTGGTGGATTCGAACTGCTGACCTTCTGCTTAGCAGCCGTAGCTCTTAACCACTGTGCCACCAGAGTTGCACTGTCCTATAGCATCACTATGAGTTGGAATTGGCTCCACGTCAATGTTTTGTTTTTATTTAATTGTGATTTAAGTGAAAGTTTACAGAGCAAATTAGTTTCACAGTAAACAGTTAATACACAAATTATTTTGTGACTTTGGTTGCCATCCCTGAGGTGTGTCAACACTCTCCCCTTCTCCATCCCAGCTTTCCCCTTCTCTACCCCAGTTTTCCTGCTTCCATTCATCCAGTTTTCCTGTCCCTTTTTGCCTTCTCATCTTTGCTTTTGGGCTGGTGTGCCCATTAGTCTTGTATACATGATTGAACTAAGAAGTACGTTCCTCATGTATGTTACTGTTAGCCCTATTAAAAAAAAAATCCCATTGCCATCAAGTCAATTCTGACTCATAGCGACCCTACAGGATAGAGCAGAACTGCCCCCATAGGATTTCTAAGGAGCGGCTGGTAGATTCAAACTGCTGACCTTTTGGTTAGCAGCCTTAGCTCTTAAACACTACGCCACCAGGGCTGGTGTGCTCATTAGTCTCGTATACATGATTAAACTAAAAAGCGTGTTCCTCACGTGTGTTTCTGTTGGCCCTATAGACCTGTCTAATCTTTGGATGAGGGATGAACCTCAAGAGTGACTTCAGTACTGAGTTAAACGGGGGTCGATCCCCATTCTTGGGGTTTCTCCAGTCTCTGTCAGACCAGCAAGCCTGGTCTTTTTGTGTGTGTGTGTGTGCATATGAATTTGAATTTTGTTCTACATTTTTCTTCTGCTCTGTCTGGGACCCTTTATTGTGATCTTCACCAGAGCATTCGGTGGTGGTAATCAGGCACCATCTAGTTGTTCTGGGCTCAGTCTGGCGGAGGTTGTGGTAGTTGTGGTTCTTCAGTCCTTTGGAGTAATCTTTCCCTTGTGTCTTTGGTTTTCTTCATTCTCCTTTGCTTCAGCAGGGATGGAACAAGTAGATGTATCTTAGATGGCTGCTCACAGGTATCTAAGACCCCAGTCACTACTCACCACAGTCAGATATTTTCTTTATAGACTATATTAAGCTAGATGTCCCCCAAGACCATGGTCCCTAGCCCTCAGCCCAGTAGCTCAGTCCCTCAGGGCATTTGGATGTGTCTGTGAAGCGTCTTTGACTACGGCAATGGATTTTTATGGGAGTGTAACCTTGGATTCAACCTTCTTGGCTCATCATGCCATATTCACTGAGGTCTTGGCAACTTCCAAACATATTAACAAAGAGTGAGACATGATATCCAGTAATCATGAAAACCAGTCTCTAAAAACATTCTCTTGTGCTCCTTGCACCTTCTTTAAGGCATATTTTCTCATTACACACTGTATCTCACCCCCATACAGATACCAAATGTGATTTTTTCACTGGGTTTAACCCGTTACAAAATTAAAATGTCTTTTCTTATAAACTAAGTCTTGCAAAAAATTCTCAAGGCAAAGAAATACAAAAGACAGAGCTATCCAGGGAGAACTCACCAAAATATCTTGATATGTTATTTCACTATTTATGGAAGCCATCACCAAGGAAGTCTAAATTGAGAGCTTCATCCAACATAGAAGTAACTGATCCCTCTTTCCAAAACAAGCATAATAGTAAAAATACGTTATGCTCAGGTGCTAATCAAAAGGTGAACAGTTCGAATCCCCCAGTCACTCCTTGGAAACACTATGCGACAGTCCTACTCTGTCCTGTAGGGTCGCTATGAGTCAGAATTGACTCAACAGCAACGGATTTTAATAAAGTTTTGAAGGTAATGACAGGCAAAATGTAATAATAATAAAAAAATGTTTATGGGTAGCAAAAATCAGTCCTGTTCCCCAGTTGTATTTAGCTTAAATCACCTTTGTAACCTGTTCTGGGAATTTAGATTTGGAGAAAAATGAATTTGGAATTTCATATATCATCTTTCAAGTAGACAACGAGAATGCAACCTCCTTGTAACATAAGAATTTCCAGTCTAAGTGTAGGTGGGTGAACAACATGAACACAAAAGCACACAATATCTTTTATTTACTTTTCCTACCTGTGAAACTGTTTCAGCTAAGAAATGTATTATTCAAAATGTCATAATTCCTGTGGAGAGTAATATCAAATTAACTAGTTAGATATAAAAAAGCAATGCTTAGAAACTCAGAGCAAAGGAAGAAAAGGAGGAATGTAGAAAATAATCAAAAGATAATTACACATGAATTGATTTACCAAACTTTCTGCAAATATGAGACATGTTAAGATAATTTCTAAAAGAAGCAAAAATTAAAAAGGAAGATGATAATATATAAAAAAGACATGCAAAGTGTAGATAATTAGGGACACAAACAAAAATAAATTATTAGACTCACTTTTCCACTGAACTTAAAACAGGTTACATATCGTAATTAAATTGGTAAACTATATGATTTGAGGATATAGAGACCTTTGAGTAGAAGCACCACTAAAACAAGGAAGAATTAATCATAAGGTAAAATAATAGCCATCTTCACTTTTTTTTTGTAGTCACATTTGCTTCCATTCTGTACTGTTTAGTAGCTAAAAATAAGAAAGTTCATACTTGGATATAAAAGTCCAAAATTTCTTTGCTTATTCATTTTTATGAGATAAATTTTGTTCTTGGATGAGTTTTAGTTGTTCCCTCAAAAGTCAGTAGGGGTTGTAAATGCCCAGCCAAAGTCTTATTTGGCCTCCTGATTGTAGGGGGAAGCAGATGTCCATATTGTCAGACTTCAAGAAAAATGGTTACGTTTGTAGAAAATATTGCAAAACTTATACTAATTGTGTAGCTAAACATACTGGAAAAAAAGCACCTAGACAAATAAGTTATGTTCAGTGTGCTTATTCTAGGAGCAGACTCTACCTACTGCAGACAATGAGAAAGAAATAACAGCAGGAAAACAAAAACAAAAACAACTAAGGGTCATAGGCTAGTGACATATGTATGAAAGCATTATTGGAAGCCAAGACGAAAAAAGTTTACATTAAACAGTAACACAAAATATTTTTTCACCATTAAGATTTAGCAACAATTGAAAAGTTGTATTGATTAATTTCTTTTTTTTTATTGTTGTAGTTTAAGTGAAAGTTTACAATTCAAATTAGTCTCTCATACAAAAATTTATGCACACATTGCAATGTGACCCTAATTGCTCCTCCTATGCTGTGACAGCACAGCCTCCTTTCCACTCCTGATCTCCTGTGTCCATTCAACCAGCTCTTAACCCTCTCTGCTGTCTCATTTCACCTCAGGACGGGAGCTGCCCATTTAGTCTCATGTATCTACTTGAGCTAAGAAGCACACTCTTCACGAGTATCATTTTATGTCCCACAGTCCAGTCCAATCTTTGTCTGAAGAGTTGGCCTTAGGAATGGTTTTAGTTCTGGGTTGACAGAGAGTCCAGAGCCCGTGTCTTCTGGGGTTCCTCCAGTCTCAGTCAGGCCATTAAGTTTGGTCTTTTTACTAGAAATTGAGTTCTGTACCCTACCTTTCTCCTGCTCCACCAGGGACTCTCTATTGTGTTCCCTGTCAGGGCGGTCATTGGTAGTAGCTGGGAACCATCTATTTCTTCTGGTCTCAGGTTGATGAAGTCTCTTGTTTATGTGGCCCTTTCTGTCTCTTGGGCTAATACTTTCCTTGTGTCTTTGGTGTTCTTCATTCTCCTTTGCTTGATTAATTTCTAATATGATGTTTCTAAGCATATTATTCTGCCCCACAAATCCATTTTAGAGTAAAAACATTACATTTTAGTGATTGAAGAAGTAAAACTATTTTCCAAGATATTTGAAGGGTAAATCACAACCTTTTGCATTAATTAATCTCTTCCAGAAGCTAATTACCATATGAGGAAACTTACATGCAGTCTGACATTTCCCCTTATTTTTCCATTTATAGAAATAAAGAACAACTGGTTACTATTCTCTGATTAATACAGAAACTTAAGTGCTTTTCTATCTTTACTTACCTTTCTTTTCTGCATGCTAAGATATATTTTATGCAAAGATATATTTTAATAATATAATGATTGATGTATAATGTGAGAATATTGATTTAATTAACTCAAGTTTTCTAAATATAGCAATTTGCAAAGGAACAGACAAACACTGAATGAAAATAATGTTTGTCACAAACATGTTGAGGAACTTTCAAGTATTATCACAAATTGATAAAAAAAACAACTATAAAATGGGCAAATGACATAAATAGAACAATTACAGAATAGAAAATATAACTAGTGGAAAAATAGGCAGAAAAGTGTTTAATCTCACTAATAATGAAAGGATTACTCTGGCTGTTGACCAAAAAGCATAGAGCAAATGGACAAGCATTTATTTAAGAAAATCTACTAACCTTCATATAAGAAAATGGGATTTTGTGGTGTTTTAGTATGTGGCTGCTTCCATTCCTCTCTCTACCTAGGTGAGGCAAATAATAAGTTGGTAGACTAGCCAGAAAAGGGTCAATGGGAAACAAGACCAATAAAGTAGGAATCTAGCCTTAAAAATAAAAATAAGAGTAAAAATTATATTCTGAGCAAAGACATCAGAGACTGCATATTACAGGAGAGAGAGAAACTCCATAGAATTAATTTTGGCAATTTATTATAAAATCAAACAAACCAAAAATTCTCAACAACAACTCCCATCAGTAATCAGAACTCAGAGTTGATACAATTGTTATCTAAAATGGCAAATTTTCAACAAAATATTATGAAATACATTATGAGGAGAGTATCAAAACACCAAAAAACAAAAAAATCAAACCTGTTGCTGTCAAGTCCGTTCCGACTCATAATGATCCTATAGGACAGAGGAGAGAATAGCCCGCACTAAAAAAAAAAAAGCAAACATAAAACTGTATCTGAGTGGGCCAGATGTTGGACTAAGCAGATAAAGACTTCAATGCAGCTATATATAAATATATTCAATGAACTAAAAGAAATCATTTTTAAAGAATTAATTATAAGTATGGTAACTATTATTTATTAAATAGAAAATCTCAATAAAGAGAAGTTATAAAATAGAACTAAAAGGAAAATCAGAAGTTAAAACTACAGTAACTGAAATATAAAAATCACTAGAGAAGCTCAACATATTTAAGATGGCAGAAGAAAGCCCTTCAACTTGCAGATATTTCAATAGAAATGATCTAAACTAAAGAAGAAAAAGAATATTAAAAAATAGAATGTCAGAGACCTTTGGAGAAAAGCAGTAAGCATAAAATGGGAGCCCTAGAAAGACAGGAGAAAAGAAAGGAGCAGAAAAATTTTATTTAAAGAGATTATGGCTAAAGGTTCACCCTTTCAGCCAAACATTAGACAGGCCCATAAAACAAAACGAGACTAATGGGCACAAGAGCCCAGGGACAAGGACTAGAAGGCAGGAGGGGACAGAAAAGCTGGTAATAGGGAACCCAAAGTTGAGAAGGGAGAGTGTTGACATGTCCTAGGGTTGTTAACCAATGTCATAAAACAATGTATGTACTAACTGTTTAATGAGAAACTACTTGTTCCGTAAACCTTCATCTAAAGTACAATAAAAAAAATTAAAAAAGAGATTATGGCTAAATTTTTTTTTTTTTTTTAATATTTTATTGTACTTCAGGTGAAGGCTTACAGAACAGATAGTTTCTCATGTAACAGTAACACACATGCTATTTTATGACATTGGTTAACAACCCCACAACATTTTAACCCTCTAAATTCTCAACTTTTTTTTTTTTTTTTGTGAAAATACACATAGCCAAAGAGACGCCATTTCAAAAATTTTTTTTACGTACACATTTAAGTGACATTGACTACGCTCTTCTAATTGTGCTGTTATTCTCACTTAAGATGAAGGCTTACAGGACAAAATAGTCTCCCATTTAACAGTTACTACAAATGTTGCCCTATGACAATGGTTAACAATCTCACAACACATCAACAATATCCTTACTCTACTTTGTGTTCCCTATCATCAGCTTCCTACTCCCCTTCTGCCTTCTGGGCCTTGTCACTGGACTCCTGTACCTTGTTACTCTCATGGTTTTACTGGGCTGTCCACTCGCAGGCTGATCAGTGAACCTCGAAGGTAACTTTACCACTGAGCTAAAAGGGTGTCTGGGGGCCATACTCTCGGGGTTTCTCCAGTCTCCTTTAGGCCAGTAAATCTGGTCTTTTTTTTTTTGTGAGTTAGAATTATGCTCTACATCCTTCTCCAGCTCTGGAGATTATGGCTAAATTTTGCCAAATTTTGTGAAAAACATTAATGTACAGATTCAGGAAGCTCTATAAACACCAAGTAGGATAAACAAAGATAGCCACACCTCAACATTATAATAGTCATTTGAAAGTTGCAAGAGAAAATTGATTCATCTTCTACAGGAAGACAGCAATTCATTAGAAAGAACTGAGGTCAGAAGCCAGAGTGATGACAATTCAAAGTGATAAAAACACAAAACGAACAAACAACAACAACAACAAAAAACCTGTCAACTAAGAATATCTATAGCCAGCAAAACTATCCTTAAAAAAATTAAGGCAAAATAAACATATTCTCAGATAAAAAAAGATTCAGAGAATCTGTTGATACTATACATGCCTTACAAGAAATACTGAAAAAAGTTGTTTCAGGCTAAAAGGAAATGATATCAGACAATTAGTCAAACTCACACAGAGAAATAATTTGCACCAGAAAGGACAAATAGGTAGCTAAATAGAAAAATAGTATATATATGTATATATATGTATATATATGTATATATATGTGTGTGTGTGTATATATATATATATATATACCATATATAATGTATTTTTTTCTTATCAATATTTAGCAAAGAATATTGAATATATACCATGGACTTCCAGAAGAATGAAAAAATCTGTCTTGGAAGAAGTATACCCAGAATGCTCCTGTGAGAATGGTGATGGGCAGACTTTGTCTCACATACTTTGGACATGTTATCAGGGGGAACCAGTCCCTGGCGAAGGACATCGTGCTTGGTAATGTAGAGGGTCAGAGGAAATCCTCAATGAGATGGATTGACCTAGTGCCTGCAACAGTGAGCTCAAATATTCCTACTGTTGTGTGGATGGCGCAGGACCCAGCAATGTTCTTTCTGGTATACTAGGGTCACTATGAGTTGGAACCGACTCGATGGCACCTAATAACAACATTTTTCTTATCATCTTTTCAATGTTATAAGACACATAAGATTCCATAAAAATTATAAAGTCATACAGTTCAGCTTGCAAAGGTGAAATATATATGACAATAATAGCATGAAGAAAAGGGCGGAAAATGGAGTGATGTTTCTGTATTTTATCAGAATTAATCCAAAGTAGATTTTGATAGAGAGTCCCTGGGTGGCACAAATGGTTAAATGTAAGACTACTAGCAGAAAGGTTGGTGGTTTTAACCCACTCACATCGCCTTGGAAGTCAGGCCTGGCAGTCTGCTTCTGAAAGTTTACATCCTTGAAACTCTATGGAGCAGTTCTACTAACAACAACAACAAGATTTAGATAAATTAATACTTACTTTACAGTCCACGAGCAGCAAGTAAGAAAATAACTCAAACTAGAGTATTACAAATAAAGGAATTAAACTGGTATACTAGAACATTTCTAGTTAACAATAAAGACAGAAGAGAGGAACAAAAAATATATGAGACACATAGAAAACAATGGAAAACAGTAGCTATCAATCCAACTATCAATAATTACATTAAATTTTAATGAATGAATCTTTTCAATCAAATATCAGAGACAGTTACACTAAATGAAAAAATAAGATCCAACAATATGTTGTTTACAAGAGATATACTTCAGAATAAAAAAACAAGTATATCGAAAGTAATTGGGTGGAGAAAATATACTCTACAACTGTAACCATCACTAAATATTAAATGATTAAGCAAAATGTGTTTTATGCTTCTTATGGACCAGTATTCAGCAATTCAAAGGAAAAAGCTACTGATGCTTGCTACAGTGTGAATGAACCTCAAAACATTATGTTAAGCAAAACAAACCAGACACAAAAGACAAGAATTGTATGATTCAATTCCTATGAAATATCCAGGAAAGTCAAATTAATAGAGACACAAGGTGGATTAGTGATTCTCTGGATCTGGAGCTGGAAGCAGAGATTACAAATAGACACGAGGGATACACTTGGAATGATAGAAATGTTGTAAATCTGGATTGTGATGAGGGTTTCAAAACTCTATAAATTTATTTAAAAAACATTGGATTGTACACTTAAAATGGGTGAATTTTATGGAATGTAAATTAAACCTCAATAAAACTCTTAAAAGAGAAAAAGCGAACCAAAAGGCTAGAGGTCAATGTGCATCCTGACAGTAAGAAATTCTCTGCTAGAGGCGTAGTAGTCAGTCACATTCGCAGTGAGAAATCCAGGGCTAGAACCCAATGGGATAACCTCAATGACATTTTAACCTATGGAGGTTTTCAATTTGAAAGAATTTGCCGTGTCCTGGATTGGGAGAACTCCCTTGAGAGTTAGCACCTTACTGAAATTCCAGTTTGAAAACTCCGATGTTGTTAGTCGCCTTCGAGTTGATTCCAACTCATGGCGACTCCATATGTGAAGAGTAAAACTGCCTAGGATTTCCAAGGCTGTGACTTTTGGGAGGCAGATTGCCAGGCCTGTCTTCCAAGGCACCTCTGGGTGGATTTGAACCACCAACCTTTTGGCTAATAGCCGAACACTTAACCATTTGTGCCACTCAGAAAACTCTGGTGGGTAGATTTTGATCCTTAATGACGGCCCCTTATACAAAGTGTATTAGATGACCTTATGATTTGCAGGCCCGAACAAATGGTAAACTTCCGTGAACCTCCGCATGTGACCAAGAAGCTCTGTTTAAGATCACACAGGATTGCTTAAGTGCTACATACCCTCATTAAATAGAAATGAGGGGCAGGGAGTAAAACATGTTGCTCTTGTGACCATATTCATCACTGTGAATATATAACCCCAGTCAGGATGAAGTTGAACTGCCCAAATTTTTGGATGATCTCATTGATGGTTATTATGGATTTTAGATCAAGGATGTAACTTAAACAGGCTTATTTTGCCCATATCCCTCTTATATGGAAAAATAAAAATACCATGATAGAAAACCCATTCCCATGACCATGGAAGGAAGGTGCACAATTGAATTGACTGCTAACTGCCTAAGAACAAGGGAATATTAGAGGAGGGCTGAGGTCATGTGGAAGTCAGCACAAAGAAGAACCTTAAAATTATACCTTTTCTTTCTTGAAATAAGAATGGTAAAATAAAGGTGTCCCTCAAGTGCATGCAAATTAACCGTACCTGGATCCAAGTAGTTGTCCAGTGCCTTGGATGCTCGTGTAAAGACACTGACTTTCCAACTGCAGATACCCTGCACACATTCAAATACTAAAGGGACAGATGTGTTTGCTACTGGGATATTAAGACATCATCCAACAACAGATCACCATTCACTCCAGGCAGCAGAACACTAGACTGACTAACATGGGATCACAGGAAAAATACTCAAAGGCAGACCCAAACAGAAAACGAGCTAGCCTGGAACTCAGCACTCATTGGCCAAATGACAAGACCTCTTGTCTAAGGCCATATGAGGCCAAATACAATAATCCGAAAGTTCCCATTCATTCTCAGCCATTCCTTAATAGTAGGGCATGATGCAATTGCAATACTGAGACACAAGCCTTTTTCCTTCCTTCTTCTATTTTGTTTTTCCTATCCCGACAAATTTGTTAGTCAGGAAATCCAGAATGCACTCTGTCCAGTGTGAGGATACTAGTCTGGACTCACTGCTAACTCTGGCTGGCTGGTATTGAGCAATTCAACCACTAAAATTACTTTATCCAACTCCAGAGACAATGTACTTCTATATCCAGATGACATGTCATTTAGGAACGGTCCTGTCCATCCTTAATCTGATGAGGGTGCAAATGAATGCATTCCATCTGCACAGGATCACGAGAGGAGGCAGAAGACCCCAGTGATGGAATAACAACAGGATCTCTGCCAAGAAGATATTTCAGGGCATGGGCCAAATGCTATGGCTATTTCTGGAAGAAGAAAAACCTCTTATAGGAAGGAAGTACCTGAAAGTATCAGAGGTGTGAGGAGGGTGTATAATCATCGCCTTGAGATTACATCTCTTCAGGAGGATTATCACTAGGACTGCCCTGAATTCTTTGGTGGATCTTTCACAGATGGTGACCTTCTTGGGTAATTTTTCAGTCTGCCATCCAGTACTGGAAGTAACATAGGAAAGTTGTTAATCATTCCAGTGTCTCCTGTGATGCCAACTTACTCATGGTGCCTCTGTGCCTTCTGATATACTCCATGGAGTAACTCTACCAAGTATCTGCTAATGAAGTTGGCTGGCATTAATGGATTCTAGGACTTTTGTTTGAGTAAGCCATGGTGGTCAGAATGTAATTATGTAACTACTACAAGAAAAATAACTTGCATAGAAAATAATACATGGGCTGAATATACAAAAATATGAATAGTAAATATTTTGGGGTGACCAGAATATGGACATATGGGCTTTTTACCCTTCTTTTTTTTTTCTTTTCTCTGAATTGTCTAAATTTTCAAGAGTAAGTATATCGTATTATTACTAAATATTTTTGGACTTGCCAAACTGTATTTCCCAAATGTTTCATTATTGATGTTAATTATTCCCTGCAATCAGAAGCAGTCCAGAAAGTCTGACAAATCATGAAAGCTATGGACCAGTCATTTCCCAAATCTTAACTTGCATGATCATATTCATGTCTTTATTATATTTATAAAATAATTCCTTAATTTTCAACTTTCTAACCAGTTTACTGAGATTCCCTAGGCTATCTGTTTCTGTTGTTGCTTTTGGCAGGAATCTCACATCAAGTTATTTTTGGAGTACAGTTTCATTTAACTACTTGTACTTACCCTGTATTTAATTCTTTCACTTTTAAGGCTTCTCTGGAAGGCGTAATTCTACTGTGGGGAAAAACAGTCTATTTTGAGATAGAGACAGAGAGAATGAGAATGTGCGCAATTACGAAAAAACGGAACAAAACACCTGCATCTTGTTTGGAGTGTATATGTATTCTGATTGCTGGGGAATTCCCAGAGTCCATTAGAAACGGCATCACAACATTGGGGCTAGCACCTTTGCTTCTAGATCAATGCTATGATTGCTTTATACTTATTATTCTAAACATCTATCTTCTTCAGCGAGAGCAAGGATTTTGCAAGGGGTTTGAATTAAGCATGTGTTGTGAGCCTAGCAGAGTGTCTGACACAGCAGGCACTCAGTGAACATTTAGAGTAATGAAATGGGATTTCAGAATTAAGGCACACCATTGCAGTGATAGAACTAGAAATCCTACAATGTGAAAACAGAGCCCTAATTCTAATTCAGGAGTAAGGTAAACACACCATTTTATGCTAAAAACCAAAAAAACCAAACCCATTACCGCTGAGTCAATTCTGACTCATAGCAAACCTATAGGACAGAGTAGAACTGCCCCATAGAGTTTCCAAGGAGTGCCTGGTGGATTTGAACTGCTGACCTTTTGGTTAGCAGCTGTAGCACTTAACCACTACACCAGCTAAATACTATGAAAAAATATGCATCAGCAATGTTGTGATAGAGGTATACATATAATACGACAGAAATGCATAAAACTGAATTAATACAGTCTGTATCACTGGAGCATGCTTCCCAGATCAGGTGATACCCAAGCAAAACCTGAAGGAAAGCCAGAGTTAGTCTTTGAAAGGAAAGAGAGAAAAGTGTCGCTGGGCAAAGGGATTAACATATGTACAAACTGTCCCCACTTTAATGCCCCATAACTCCCATAACAACAGTTGTGGGGATGGCACGGGACCAGGCAGTGTTTCATTCTGTTGTACATAGGGTCACTATGAGTCAGAACTGAACCGACGACAACTAATAACAACAAAAACACACACACACGCAAAAAAAAACAACTCCCAGCCCTTAACCTTCTCTCTCTCCCTCTCTCTTTTTTTTCTCTTAACCTTCTATTAACAATAGTCAAATTGCATCTGAACTAAATTCCATTTCTTCAGGGCCACTGACACTGCTACAAGATGATGGTTAAGTTAGACATAAAAATATTTTTCTTAACCATCCCTCAACCAAATCTATGAGGTCCAAAATTTTAATCCAGTTTACACAGATGATTAGAAAAGTTAAGTCACTGGGCACTTATTTTATAAAAGTTCCCTGTTTGAATTGTCCTGGGAACCTTAGATACCTACTTTAAAAATATTCATACTACTTACTGATATTTGTTTTTCAAAGTTTAATTTTCTTGAAAATCATTTAAAATCATTTTCAAAGACAATTACTCATACACAATTTGATACCTGTAGGATCTCATGACGAAAGTATGTTCAAAAAACAGCTTAAGAGATAATAAAGGGCAGCATACTGTGGTAAAAAAGAAAGAATTTTGAAGTAAACGTGTATGTTGTTGTTGTTGTTAGTTGCCATCAAGTTGATTCCAACTCATGATGATCCCATGAGTGTCAGAGTAGAATCTTCTGCATAGAGTTTTTAAGGCTGTGACCTTTTAGAAGCAGATTGCCAGGCCTGTCTCCTGAGGCACTTGTGGATGGGTTTGAACTACCAAACTTTCAGCTAGTAGTTGAGTGCTCATGTGTAAAAAACAAAACAAAACCCATCGCTTTCGAGTCAATCCCAACTCATAGTGACGCTATCAGACAGAGTAGAACTGCCCCATAGGGTTTCCAAGGCTGTAAATCTTTACAGAAGCAGACTTCTACATCTTTCTCCCGCGAAGCAGCTGGTAGGTTCAAATCGTTGACTTTTGGTTAGCAGCTGAGCACTTTAACCACTGTACCACCAGGGCTCCTGCTCATGTATAGTACAATATAATTTGGAAAAATAAATTGCCAGCATGCTACATGTGGTAGTGCTACACAAAAAAAAAATTTCATGTTTGTTGTTGTTAGGTGTCGTCAAGTTGGTTCAGATTCATAGCCACCCTATGTATAACAGAACAAAACATTGCCCGGTCCTGCACCATCCTCACAATCGTTATCCTTGAGCCCATTGTTGCAGCCACTGTGTCAATCTATCTTCTTGAGGGTCTTCCTCTACTTTACCAAGCATGATGTCCTTCTCCAGGAACTGATCCCTCCTGATAAAGTGTCCAAAGTATGTGAGACGTAGTCTCCCCATCCTTGCTCCTAAGGAGCATTCTGGTTGTACTTCTTCCAAGACAGATTTGTTCATTCTTTTGGCAGTCCATGGTATATTCAATATTCTTAGCCAACACCACAATTCAAAGGCATTAAATCTTTTTCAG
Source organism: Trichechus manatus latirostris (assembly GCF_000243295.1). Classification (NCBI taxonomy): domain Eukaryota; kingdom Metazoa; phylum Chordata; class Mammalia; order Sirenia; family Trichechidae; genus Trichechus; species Trichechus manatus. Next base: position 2,888,220 of record NW_004444178.1, read on the forward strand.
TCTTCCTTATTCATTGTCCAGCTTTCACATGCATACGAGGTGACTGAAAACTCCATGTCTTAGGTCAGACGGTACACCTTAGTCTTCAAGGTGATATCTTTGCTTTTCAACACTTTAAAGAGGTCTTTTGCAACAGATTTGTCCAATGCAATTCGTCTTTTTATTTCTTGACTCATGTTGATTGTGGATCCAAGGCAAATCAAATCCTAGACCACTTCAATCTTTCTCTGCTTATCATGATGTTGCTTACTGGTTCAGTTGTGAGGATTTTTGTTTTCTTTATGTTGAAGTGTAATCCATACTGAAGGCTGTGGTTTTTGATCTTCATCAGTAAGTGCTTCATGTCCTCTTCACTTTCGGCAAGCAAGATTGTGTCATCTGCATAACGCAGGTTGTTAATGAGCCTTCCTCCAATCCTGATGGCGTGTTCTTCTTCATATAGCCCAGCTTCTTGGATTATTTGCTCAGCATACAGATTGAAAAGGTATGGAGAAAGGATGCACACCTTTCCTAACTTTAAACCACAAGTATCCCTTGTTCTGTTCTAACAACTACCTCTTGATCTATGTACAGGTTTCTCAGGAGCACAATTAAGTGTTCTGGAATTCCCATTCTTCACTATGTTATCTATAATTTGTTATGATTGACGCAGTCAAATATCTTTGCATAGTCTATAAAACACAGGTAAATATCTTTCTGGTATTCTCTGCTTTCAGCCAGGATCTGTCTGACATCAGCAATGATATCCCTGGTTCCACATCCTCTTCTGAATCTGGCTTAACTTTCTGGCAGTTCCCTGTCAGTGTACTGCTGTAGCTGCTTTTGAATGATCTTCAGCAAAATTTTACTTACATGTGATATTAACGATATTGTTCGATAATTTCCACATTCGGCTGGATCATCTTTTTTTGGAATAGACTTAAATATGGATCCCTTCCAGTTTGTTGGGCAGGTAGCTGTCTTCCAAATTTCTTGGCATAGATGAGTGAGCACTTCCAGTGCTGCATCCATTTGTTGAAACATCTCAATTGGTGTTCTGTCAATTCCTAAAGCCTTGTTTTTCACCAATGCCTTCAGTGCAGCTTGGATTTCTTCCTTAAGTATCATCAGTTCCTAATCATATGCTACCTCCTGAAGTGGTTGAAAGTTGATCAATTCTTTTTGGTATAGTGCCTCTGTGAATTCATGTTTGAATTAGCATAAAATATTAGTTTCATATATTTAAGTTTGAAGTCATAACAAACAAAATATAAAAAATGTATATATATACATACTTATAAATGTATATACAAAAGAAAAGAAAATTATGATTTTTATGTGTTAGATTTACTCCAAAAAAAAAAAAATCTAGCTTTTAGTTAGATTTGCCATTGCTGGACATTCAACATCAACATATCAAAAATGGGACTTGGTCCCTTGGTTTGGAGGTTTAGGGTAACCGTTTCATGTGACATCCTGGTTAATTGGCCTAATAAAGTTGTTAGTGCTTCTGTTTTACCTCCTAGTTTGTTACGTAGTGCCTGGGGTCTTAAAAGCTTGCAAGCGACCATCCGAGGCACCACAATGGTCTCTATTTGCCCAGAGCAACAGAAGAAGGAGAGTCAGGAATAGGAGGAGGATATGGCATATGAGGCTAATTTTCTCCAGGAACAACCGTCTCCACTGCCATGAGACTAGAAGAACTGGATGGTGTCCGCCTATCATTATGAACAGGTCTGGCAAGTTTTCTGCTCTTGACAGGGTGCAGTCTTACCACTTTTCTATCACTGTCTACTAATGGAAAATATTTCAGTTTTCCTTCTCTGACAGATTTCTGTCTTATACAAGTTCTGGCTTTCTCAGGTTTTACTGTACTAACATATTTTGCATAAATTAAAAGAGGGTGTGGATTTACCTGGTGCCCAGTCACAGAGTTAGATACTTCCCACCTTGACATTGTGTATGCCTTAGCACAATATTACATATCCCTGGAGATAACATGTATCCCAGTTTCACAAACATGAATCTAGCCAACCCCAACTTGGGAGGAGGTTTTTAAAATATTTAAACATTAATGTATGTGTCACTGCCGTGCTGTTTTAATCCTGGCTTTCAGCTCAGGTCTTCTTTCTCAGTTAAAATGTGTCTTAATTTTCTTCTGGGAGAAAAAAAAAAAAGTTTCTTTCGAGAAGCAGCACAACAGTATTGCTACTTTAGTGGAAGCCAAGACATTAACATGAGACATTTTTTGCCCCCAGGACATGACAATAGCCGGGAATAGAAGGTAAACACATGCACATCTGGTCACCTTATGCTTTCTTAACAGTTGAACCAGGTTGTTAAAGATCTATTCCATTTGCACTGTCAAATTGAAAGACATTTCCCATATGGTTTGACCCCTGACTCATATTATCTGCAAGTAAAAAATGAGAGCCTCATTGCCAGTTGATTACCTTCTCTCTCTTTCCAACTGAAGCCTTTTGTTGCTCCTGGGAATGCTTAGGTGGGAGAACTTCTGGCCATTGTCAAAATCAGTAGATAGTTTAGAATATAGGGGAGAGGGTCAACCAATTCTTTAAAAACATACGAAAATTTACAGAAAGGAGTCAGTTTTTGTGTTTCCTTTTGGCATAACATAGCTAGTTTGGGTGAGAATGCCAAAGAGAAATAGGAGGAAGTCCTTCAGTGAATAATTGGACAGAATTAGCAGAGGAAAGATGAAGTAGTACGTGAAGCCTTAAACAATGTATGCCACATTTCTGAAATAGACTTTCTAAATCTAAAGTTTAGAATATGGGGATTTTTTTAGTGGGTGTGGTGGGAACAAAGGAAGTTATGAGCACATTTAGTTGAGAGCTTTTTTGTTTTGTGCTATTTATTTATTGTGACTGATATTCTCAGAACAGTCTCTTCTTATTTTTAGGGACAAGAGTCTTAATGTTAGTTGTGCCCAGCACTACTTTCACATATAATTCAGGCCATAGACATTCAGAAAGAAAGGAGTTTATGCTATTTTCTTCATGAAAAAGTAAACATGACAAGAGAATCTTAAATAAGAAAGGTACATTAAAACCTTACAGTCTATGCAATAAATGTGTTTCTGGGGACATAATAAGCTAAACACAGAGAACCCAAAAGGAACACAAAATGAAGAGAATTATTTTAGATGCAGATGTACTCTGAATATTATTCTTAGTGCATATATTTTGGATACTTCCATAATGAAAGATAAAAAGGAAACATATGCATATGTTTTAGTATTATAAATTACGTTTATTTGATCACTTTTAAATGCATTTATTTGAGCCATAATTGAACATTGCACTTGTAAATAATAATGTTTTTAAACTTGTGTATTGCATTTGCTGACTCCAGTGTATGTGTCATTGAAATGCTCTGTCTAGAAATAGGCAGAGGACAGAACAACAGCAAAAAAAAACTTGTTACTAAATCAAGACAGAATTTTGCTCTCACGTGGTTAACGATTTGTTTTATTAAAGAATTTAAAATAATTTTCTAAATCATTTTTAAACCAAGTAATAAAAAAGCACTATATTATATTTTGGATTAAAAATAGCTTTTTAAATTAAGAGGTTTGAATTTTCTCTGAACTCTGTGATTCTTAAATAACAAATCTGACGATTAAGAAAGGTCCTTATCAGTGTTGACATGTAGTGGGGTTGTTAACCATTGTCATAGGGCAACATGTGTACTAACTGTTTAATGAGATAATGAGAAACTATTTTGTTCTGTAAACCTACATCTAAAGTGAGAATAGCAGCACAACTGGAAGAATATAACTGATGTCACTGAATTGTGCATGTAGAAAGTTGAAATGGTGTATCTTTGGCTATGTATATTTTCAACAAAAAAAAAAAAAAGCAAGGTCAAGAAGGGAGAGTGTTGACATGTCGTGGGGTTGTTAACCAATGTCATAGAACAATATATGTACTGACTGTTTAATGAGAAACTATTTGTTCTGTAAACCTTCACCTAACGTACAATAAAAAAAAAAAAGAGTATTAAAAAAAAAGAAGGAAAAGTCCTTATTTCTTCAACACAAAGTAGTACTTCAAGCAATACCTCAAGTGGCTGAGCTCTTACCAACTACCAGGTCTAAATTGTCTTAAAAAAAGAAGGTCTTTATCTTTCTTTTTCTACCATGAGTATTTTTTAAAAAAAATAAATGTTACTTGCAAACTAGGATAGCTAGAACTTTGGATAAAAAAAGCACGAAAAAGATAGGGTACTTTTCTTCTAAAGAAAGAAAGAAAAAAAAGAAAGTAAAAACAAAAATTCCTAGATATATGTGAATTGTTCCTATTAATAATAGGTCCATTAATTTTTTTGTGTATGTAAGAGCTCAGAAAGGAAGTAAATGTGCAGAAATAAACATCTGATGAACATAATAATATAATAAACTTAATGTGAAAAGTGCCGCTTGAGTTACAAAATATTACAGGAAATTAAAGGAAGTAGAAAATAAGATGAGAAAAGGAAAATACTGATTGAAGGAAAGAAAAGAAAGTTATAAGAACATAACATTTAAGAATGTCTAATATAACCTGGATAAAAAAACAGAGCATGTGAAAAAAAGAAAAAAATGGTCTGAGATGTAGGTAGAAGAACAAAATAATACCATAATGCAGATATTTTGATAGAAGTTTTCAATGAAAATAGGAAAGTAACCATATCAAGCTTCTGATAGGCTCAAACGGATAAGGACTATGGATTCTTTGCTATTATATCTAGCAATTAAGAAATTATTAGAAATTTATGGAAAATAAATTCAGTAGGTAGGATATATGAATCTATAAAGCATTCAAGAAATTACAGTGAATGTAGACATCATTTTTAAGAAATCTGAAAATGAAAAAATAAATAATTAGCTTGACATAATGATATCTTGTTAATAGATTTGTAAATCAAATGTGTCAGTTCTACACATTTTTCATTTTAACTTGACAATTCCTAACAGTTCTAATAAATTTCGTATTACTAGCAACAATGACATCGGCTTCAAGTTAAAAAAAAATAGGGTGCAATTTTCCCCATTTACATTATTGGAATAACTTTAAAATATTACTTTAAAAGGATTTTTTATTTAACACATGTATATGAACTCATGCTATTTTGCATTAATTTGCATCATATTTGCAATTGACAATTTCTCCTCTATTTCACAAATATTTTTAGATAATAAATTTTATATTTTAGGAAATACTATGGAATGCTGGACAGTGACAAAATATGGTACACTTCTATTGTATACGATGTAAGACATATCAAGTATTATGAATTTAACCCTGAAAAATGTACCCTTTTTTCTTTCTTGCAGCACCAGAAAAAACACATCAGGCGTCATGCCTAGCACTCATTTAAATGCAACCTCAGAGTCACACTGCATGTTACAAATATCTGGGAGCTGTGTGATTAGTTAACATCTTGTGCATAACCCTTAAAATTATAGCAAGTTCTCAGGAGATAATTAGCTTACTGTTTCTACAATAAAATGAACTGTGTTTTAGCAATGACTCAGGAATAGCAGCAGAAAAATGTCTTTAAATCGATAAATTCAAGAACCCAATGATAGAAAAATGAAAATAAATAAATGTATTGTGATCTAATATTTTCTCTTCCCGGTACACATGGTCTCTGAGGTAGCAGAGAAACGAGGCTGCTGAATATGGATCATGCCGTCACTTTCACCAATTCATACTTGACTTCTCTAAAGTAGCTTTCCTATAGGATGAGAAAACTAAGAAATACTTGAGAACTTAAATCCTCTTCTCTGTGGAACACAACAAATGTTAAGCTCCCGCACGAGACAGAAACCTCAAAGCTGAATGATACTTTAAGTTCACAAAAGAGTCTGGTCAAATCAAAATGAAGTAGGATTTCCAGAGAAAACATGCTTCAGGTTTCATGTCATTGCTACATCTTGAGAGCAATACAGAGATAGTCTTGTTAAACGAATTGAAACAATACTTGAAAGGGCAGAGAAGTTAGTTGGACTATTCACCTGTCACTCTTCCTACCAACATTGTAGGCTTTTAGTTAGAGATCTCAAAATCTCATGACCCAGAAGACACACAACCATGACAAACAAATAAAACACAAAAACTAGAGAAGATATGATGCAGATAGATATAGGACACACATAAGGCTAAAATAAAGATTGGCGTGCATATCTGCTTAGGTCTCCTGACACAGAATTTGTCACTTTTCCCTTTTACCAGGGTAAATTTAGAAAAAGGAAGATTAGGTAAAAAAAAAAAAAAAAAAAAAAGTTATGGGTTAAAGATTCCGTATGCTGTTTCCTAGTTTGGTTTCACAGTCTTAAGGAAGTAAGCAGAATTCATCACAGTGTCTTTCAATATGAGAAGGGTGAATGAAATTTACACTTAATGGCATAAACACACTTAATAGAGTGAGATTTATCCACAACAAACGAGGAAGTAGACTACCCTAACCTAAGGGCTTGAGTTATATCAGTAATCAACCTATCACACGGTCTAATTGCAAAAGTCTCATTTAGAGGACAAAATTCCCTGGATACTGAGCACTTCATTGGGAATCAAAGGCACACTATCTACTTATTTACCTTCACATCCTTCCAGAAAGGATTGGAAACTATCTTATAATTAAAATATATACCTAATTTTGTTAAAAAATGAAAAATCTATTAGTAACTAATTGAAGAAGTAGAAAATAAACTGAGTCCCCAAATTCAGTCTAAGAAAACTTGTCATTTTGCAGTAAAAACTGATTTTCAGCTACTTAAATATAAGAGCAAAGTCCAAAATTTGTCATCTCGGAACAAAATTATTCCATTTCATTATTACCTGACCCTGAGAGAAACATGCCTCAACAGAATTGAAATATAGGATGTTTAACACTATAATAGACGATTCTCTTGATAGTACCTATTAACATTATTCTATAACTGGTCACAGTAATACGTTTATATGTGTAGCTTTCTAGTGATGAGGTTTAGTAGAAGGGGAAGTCTTTGAGAATTTTGAGCAGTGATTATCATATCCCTTGGTCTAAAGGTTCCCCAAAACTGGTCAAAGAATTCTGTGTATTTGTGATAATGTTTTCAATCAGTGACATCATATGAGAAATATAAAGAGTTTATGTAATTCAATTTAAAATGATATTATATTTTGAAACTATTATCTAATTTTTTTTCATTAAAATGTCTTCTTTTTTCTGTTGTTCAGTCATGGTGATAAGACATCATAATTTTGTTTTCTGTTTGTTTTTGTATGTGCTTTCTTGGAAAAATTTTAAAGAGCACTTGGTGAACTCACAATAATATCCCCTGCTCTCCAAAATGCATCAAATTTAGAAAATAGCAGTACCACCTATCAGCTGTGTATACAGACTGTGTTCATTTCCTAGCACTGCCACGACAAAAGGCAAAAAGGTAGATGGATTTAAAGAAGAGGCATTTATTGTCTCAGAGTTCTGGGGGCTAAAAATCCAAGTTAAGGGCATCGCTAGGCCTATGCTTTCTCTCTCTCTCTCTCTGTTGGCTCTAGGGAAAGACCCTTTCCTGTCTCTTTCAGTTTCTGGCAGCCTTGGTTGTTTTTGGCATTCCTTAGCTTCTAGACAGATCCTCACATGGTGTCTTCCTCCTGTGTGTGACTCTGTTTCCATGTCTATCTTTTATAAGAAGCCACAAAGAAGGGATTAGAATTAGGAGCTACTCTACTCTGGAATGACTTTGTTAATTTAACTGATACCATCTGCAAAGACAAACCCTGTTATCCCAAACAAGTTCACGTTCACAGGTGCAGGGGTTAGAGCTTCGATATATCTTTTTAGGGGATACAATTTAACCCAATACAAAGATACTAGAAATATGGTAGTTTTACTGTTCATCTATAAAATTTTAGGTCTGAAAATAAATGAAATTAACTATTGAAACCCAAATTGTAGGCGAAGAAAGTGAGGCTCAGAAATAATGAAAATGATAATTTCAGTTAAAATTAACTTTCATAATGTTCTTCCTCTGAGTTACTCACTTTCTAGGGTGCTTCTTACAGCTTCCAACAGCATCAGTTACTAACTAGGCTAAATTCATCGATATTTATACCCATTGTTTGAAATGAAAAGATGGTCGGTAATAAGTCTTTAATGAGTAGGAAACAGCATTAATTACACCCATACTAGTTGACATAGACTTGGATTTAATCCTGTTTTTGCCATTTACTATCTGTATGCATGTCTGAGTCTTCACTCTCTAGTTGTTAAAATGAAGGCATTCAAGACTAGTTTGCCCATATCTTACTACTTTCATTTTGAGAAGAATAGCAGAAGAATTTTCTAACTACATATGTTCTTATTACATATGGCTATTAAATACACCTAATGCAGAACCTTATAATGTTACTTTAAAACTTAATTGACGTTTAAAATTTTATATTGATCAATTAAGCTAATTGATCATTGTCTTTCCCTGAACATGGTTCATTGTTTGATATAGCTGGCCCATATATTGCCATTGTAGGGTAACAAATACCTGTGTTTAAAATATTTATGGAATGTTCTTAAAATAGAAACAGTTACACATGGAAGAAAAAATTGAATCAATCATAATAGTTGGTCTCATCCCTAGCATTTCAAGTTTTAATTTCAAGTCTGGTATATCAACCCCAAACCAAATCCTTTGCCATCGAGTTGATTCCGACTCATAGCTACCCTATGCGACAGAGTAGAACTGCCCCATACGGTTTCCAAGGATGTAATCTCTCCAGAAGCAGACTACCACGTTTTTCTCCCGCAGAGCAGCTGGTGGGTTTCAACTGCAGACCTTCCAGTTAGCAGCAGAGTGCTTAACCAGGGCTCCTTGTCTGGTATATAAACCAAAAAAACAAAAACAAAAACCAAACCCATTGCCGTGGAGTTGATTCCGACTCTTAGTGACCCTATAGGACAGAGTAAAACTGCCCTGTAAGGTTTCCAAGGAGCAGCTGTTGGATTCAAACTGCCAGCATTTTTAGTTAGCAGACAAGCTCTTAACCACATAGTAATATTAAACTATTTGGTTAATGTAATTTAGAGTATATTGCTATACTGTTACCGCATAAATGATTCTATGTAAATAAAAATATTCTGTGCATACACATATTATTACAAAACTAATTTTTCTGGCAATAATAGACATGTGTTTGGCCTATGCCTTTGTTAAAAATTCATGCCTTCTGATTTCCTTCTTGATATGGCAAAGTAAGATTTTTAAAGCCAGACACAAAAGTTCAGTCACTTGGGGGTTCATTCTGTACTCAGAACTCATACTTTAGAGTTTATAATCTTAATCTTTTATTTTTTCACATAACACTAAAAGGAGACCTACGATCATTCTTTACCTGTTTTAACTTTATTCTCTTGAATTCCATTCCATAGCAAACTGTATATAAAATACTAGTAGACTTCAAATATAGATAAATATCATTAGAAAACAATGAAAAATGTATAGATTTTGCTTAGTCACACAAATGGATCAAACACCTGTATAAGGAAGTCCTTCTGTTTTAATTTTGTCCTCACATCTTCAAAGAAACTTGAATTCACCACTATTAGAAATGAAAGAATCAAGATAATCACTTATTTTCACACCGTTGAGTATAATTGAGGGCTCTGCTTTCCCCATTCCTTTGGCAGAATAAATAGGGATTTGAATGTTCTATCCTTCAGTCTAATGATCTAATAGTTAAGTCGGGAGCAGTATAGCTGGTCATCATTTTCTATGCAGGTTAGGAAACAATTTTACCAGAAGTCTATTTCTCAGCAAAAGACGTCTGTTTTGTGTTTGTTTTGGGGGAGTTGTTGTTTTATTATTAGATAAATGAAGCATAACTTAAATATTGTGCAGAAAAAAAGTTAAACTGCGTCTATGACTCTTCTACCCTCAGACCTCAAATTCCTCCTACCTCAAAACAGAAAAGAGCTTTTACTTCTGACATGTACCAGAGTCCTGGACAGAAGAGACAGGTTTTGCTGGCTGTTGGAGGAGGGATTGTGTCTGTAAAGGAGGCCAAGAGGTAAAAGGACAGGGCCACTGGGGAGGAGGGGGAGCGGAAACAATGACTGATGGGAAGAAGACGGCATTCTTCCCAGCTACAAGTTTGAGCAGAGGGACTCCCATTCCTTGTATGGTAAGGTTCAGTGACTTGCAAGAAATGCCCCCTTAGATGGGGGAATGATAGCCCGTTTTTCCTACATTCACTCTGTATAATTTGTATTTTATTACTGGGAATCTCACGTAATGTTTTTTATTGGAGTTGCTTGCATGAGTTCTATCCCTGAGTGAGGAGAATATGCTCACCCCAATATCTCTTCCTTGTTCAAAGTCTATGCTGAAATATTTTTACGTTTCATGGTAAAGGAATTAGTAGTGGGGTACACCAGGCAGAAAATGAACCAGAAGGAAGATTGATTTTCTCAAAAGGAGAAACACATCTTCCCTGAAGTCCAAGGTAGAGGAGTCAAGTTCCCAGGTCACATATGTAAATTATTCATTTTTTTTCCCATAAGCCTTCAACTTTTCCAATCATCATTTTTCCCCCAGGTAATTTATCTAACTTCAAGACAGTCTTCACTTCCCAAATCTGCTATTTCACATTATTTGGAAGCATTTCCATATGCTCTGCATTATTAAGACATTTTCACAAACTCCAGGACAAATGAATTATTTTTCCATCTTTAAGTGGTCAAGTTAGCAAAATAAATTGACAGAGGCTGTTATGACCCGGAACAGTGCCAGACAAAGGTAGAAAGAGAGACACTTTGTTGTCACTGAAAAAACAAATCAAATTCATTAGGAAAAAATAGTATGAGGGAAGTATATACTCATAAATAATATATTCATATGCAAACATTATGCAAATGATTTACCAGTAAATAATGTCTAGTTCTATCATTGGTCATTTTGTATTTCTTTCTTGTGATTCTTGTCTGGGAAATTAACTTCAAGACATTTTACTCTCTGAATGTAGTCTACCCCGTAATCATCTCCAATGAAAAGGGAGAAGGAGAATTTGCCCTTATGCCAGTTTTGGTCTTAACCAAGTGACATTTCTTTACTAAGAGGCTTTTGCTAGAGAGAGGACTGGGTGGCCCATGTAGTCAAAATGTCTTAGTACATGCCTAAAGCAAAGCAGAGTTGATATGGGGAAAATTTCCATATACAATTTTCCTGGTGAGGAAAAAATGCATAAACTCATTTTAAAACACATCCTGATTTATTTGCAGCCAAACGCATTGAAGATGCATCATTGACCTTTATTTTCTACATCTACAAAATCAGTCTAACGGTTTTTCATCACTCATTCTTCAGCTTGCTTTGAGGAGGTGGCTTAACTCTTATCTTTTGTTTCTTGAGCGTACATTAGACGTGTTTTATCTGGTGCACCCCCCACTGCCGTTGTTACTCTGAACACTTTTTGATAATGTTCTTGTCTGCCTGATGAGGTACGTTTTTTGATTTCTAAAATAAATAGATTTTTTAAAGGGATTGAGAAACTTTTCCAAATCTGTCTTCATAATTCTTAAACATTCAGATAGATATTGATGCCGTATTTTGTGACTGAAAATATATAGCTAAAATATTGGGGTAATAGATTTTTTCATTTCATTTGGAAAATGCAGTGTGCAGTTTTTGTAGATAAACACAAATAAATTACATATGTTAACCTCAGATCACCTTCCTCAATCTTCACATTATTAACTAAACTTATACAAATGGTTTGCTTCCTTCAAATCACTGAACAAAATAGACTCGGATATTTTATTCAGCATGTACTACTACTACCAATAATAATAATAGACACTTAGCATTTATTGAGCAGCTTCAGACCCTGTGCTAAGTTGTTTCCTGAACTGTCTAATTTGATTTCAGCAACGGTTAAGTGAATTAATTTCCTGAACTGTCTAATTTGATTTCAGCAACGGTTAAGTGAATTAAGTTCTATAGTTCAACCATTTCCCAAAAGAGAAAAAAGTTTATAGTTTTTATAGAATTTGTACAAATTCACAAGGTCATCGTGACACTAGTGATTTAAGATTTTCTTAAAAATGGGTTGGAGCAAAATTTCTGATCAGTATATTTTGTGGAATGAATTGGAAAGAATTTAATAGATATTTGTCTTAGTGTCCTAGGACTACTGTAACAAAACATTTCAAATTGTGTGGATTTAAAGAACAGTTATTTTTCTCACAATTCTTGAGGCTAGAAGTGAATTTGGGGCATTGACAGGGCTAGGTTCTCTCTCTGTGTGGGTTCTAAGGGAAGACGCTTTCTGGTCTCTTTCAGCTCTGGTAGCCCCCAGAAGTTTCCTGGAGTTTCTTGGCTTGTAGAGTGATCTCACATGGTGCTTTACCCCTGTGTATCCTTGTCTCCATGTCTGTTCTATCAATAAGACGCCCTTCTGAAGAGATTAGGACCCACTCCACTCCACTATAATCTCTTTGACTTAACTGATAACATCTGCAAGGAAAAACCCTATTCTCCAAAACAAGGTCATATTCACAGGTAGAGGGTAATTCAACCTATCCTTTTGGGGGATACATTCAATCCATAACAATATTCAAATTATAATATTGCAGGAAAAGAAACCAAGCATTACATAAATACATACACACTCAACAGTAAAGGCATGAATGTTTAGTATAAACACTTTAGGAAATCATATTGCATTATTTTACAAAGTTAAACATTCATGTATGCTATAATTTAGAAAATCTACTTCTAGGTACATACCTTAGACATATCATTGCACTTGAGCTCCACTATATATATAAAATGTTCATAGCAACACTGGTCATAACAGAAAATCATAAAAATACCCCAAATTTTCATTAACAATAATGGAAAAAATAATGTTCCAACAATGCAATGTTATACAGCAGTAGAAATGAGTAAACTCTAGCTATATATGACCACACGGATTAGTCTTAGACACATAATGTTGATGGGAAAAAAAAAAAAAGCCTAAGAAGACGAACAAACTATGATACCATTTTAAATATCCCTCAATAATTATTTATTATTTATGGATAATAGTATAAACTAAATGGAGCCCTGGTGGTGCAGTGGTTAAGCGTTCTGATGCTAAATAAAAGGTCAGCAGACTGCTGATTGCCATTTAGTTTAAAAAAAAAAAAGTATTATATACAACATATACCAAACTGGGCACCAACAGGTTCTTTGAAATGAATAGTCACCGTGGAGCGGGGGATCCACAGAGGTATGGGTCACTCATAAAAGACATCATTCTGTAGTGAATAATCACCTGAAATGTTGGGGCAAGTATAAGACAATGGGGAGATCTATCTCACATCAGAATTAGAATAATGAAAGTTTTTAAGCAAAAATTACTGCTTGATTCTAGGGGCAGCATAAAGACAACATAGTCATGTAGGCAATGGCACAATCAGTTCATGCTGCACTCTTACAAAAAATACTCAAATTTCTAACACCTTCTTTTTCACGTCAGCTGCTCAAGAATTAGGATCGACGTCTTTTACTTACGATGATTTTGCTGCTGTAAATTAGTGATCAAAGTGATTTATTATTCAGTTGTTCAACTGCTGCTTTGTTTCTGTTGATCTTTGTTTTTCTGCTTAATTTCTATAAATTACTGTACAGTTTCCCATAAGGTGTAATTAAGCAGAATTGCTTAAGTTTTAATTATTGTGTATCATAGATGTTGAAAGCAACATTAGCACTTGGCTTTTAAAAATGTGATCGTATATTTATAAGAGAGCATTTATAAACACATTTACATATAGTTAAGATGAAAAAGGTATTTGAATTGTAGTCATTAGCATTTCTTCAAACATATGGCAGAGCAGCGGAGGCCATGGGCCATGCCTTCATTAACTGAACACTGTTTCATCAGTGTCTCAGCTTCCTGCTGTGCCACCCTGTGGCGTCCCCTTCTGTCTCTGAGGTTTCACTGACAAGGGACAATATGTCCCCAAGGTGAAAATCTGGAAAATATAGCAGATTAGCCCTCAGAGAAGTTCTTATGATTATTTAATCATACTTAGAGAAGAAACACATAGCACCATTAAATCGGTTTCACTGTGTTCCTGTGAGTCTCCATTTCTCAGGTGCGATGCATGAAGCTGTCTGCAATGCACAGTGAACATAAGTAAGGTAAAATGTGACACATTTATGCTGCCATTATAAGGCTGACCTGTTTTAAATTTACTGGTATAATGGTCAAAGCCAATATAGGCACTTATAAGTACTATGGGTTAATTATCATTTGTTGATTATACTATTTTTCAGATACTAGATCAAGGTGAAACTTTCCTTAATGATGTCACATACAACAATTTTATTTTTTGTCTATTAAAAAAACAGAAAAATAAATAAAACATTGTCTTATGTACATCATGGCTTTGTTTTATTTGTAAATTTCTCAGGTACACACAGAGTGCTAAATTTGAGAGACAAAGACATCTGTCTCAAAGTATTAACCACCTTTATGTTATAACTGCTAATTTCCTCACTTTAATGTAGTACAATGAAACCTGTCAGAGCTGGAACTCAACAGGACTGCCTTGCTTTTCTGGGTCTCACAAGTTTTCTGCCTTTGACAGTGTGCAGTCTTATTACTTTTCTATGGCTCATTTTAGTGGGAAATATTTGAGTTTTCTTTCTCTGACAGGTTTCTGCCTTACACAGGTTCCAACTTTAGCAAGTTTTACTGTATTACTAAAAACCAAAAAAACCCATTGCCATTGAGTCTATTCCTACTCATAGTGACCCCACAGGACAGAGTAGAACTGCCCCATAGGGTTTCCAAAGAGCTGCTTAACCACTACGCCATCAGGGTATTAGTACCTGTAATATCTCTGATTATAAAATAACATGTTTAATTATTATAAAATAATATAAATATAAAATTAACGTGTTTATTAGCTTTTAGTAATAAACACCATGACACCTAAAAAATATTTTAAGCATGGATAATTTGGTGATTTTTTATATTATTAAGTAATTGTCACATTTTTTCAATAGTTGAGAATATGAAATCAGTGAAAATTATCCTCAAAGTAAAGAAATTATTTAAGACATTATATCACTTTCCCTTTAATGAATGACTCCGTATATTTTGGAGCCCTGGTGGCGTAGTGGTTAAGAGCTTGGCTGCTAACCAAAGGGTCGGCAGTTTGAATCCACCAGCTACTTCTTCAGGAACTTCTTCAAGTTCTGACTTGAAGACAATGAGCCATGTATATTTCACTTGAGATACTTGGAAAAATTAAAATTATAGCAAAAATCGTATAATTCAGAAGTTTCTCTATAGTAGAGCCATGAGAAAAAAGAAGAAAAAACAAGAGAAGAAAAGAAAGAAAATGTTAATCGTCTACTTCTGCTTGTATGGGTCTTTAGCAAAGGAATTCATAGTGGACATCTAAGCTTAAATTCAGGAAACGTTTTAGGTCTATGTAAATTAATAGTCCCATGAAAAAGACTGCTAGTGGTATGAACATCTTCCAGTTGTATGTACGATGTGTGCAGACCTTCAATAGAATGATGATTCCTTACAAGAAATTGTCACATTATGAAAGGAAATATTAAGTACTGTTACGTGGACCTTTCACTTTTTCCTCTACATACCTGTATATTGTCAAACATTTTTTAAATTTTCCTCTGTGAAATCCCATCCCTCTCTAAGATTATGGTCACTGCTTTATTTATTTTTTAATGTAGCATGTTATACTGTGGAGACAGTAAGCTAGGAAAACAAATAAGAAAACACTATCCTTTCTTCAAAGAGGTTGTAATCTTTTATAAGACCCTAAACCAAATGCAAAAGTATTCATTGATGACATCAGAATATGACAATTGCTACCTGCCTTTCTCTCAGGGATGGATTCTTTGCTTTCTTGTCACTATTGCAGTAGTTAGAGCACAGACTCTGGAGCCAAACTGCCTGGGTCTGAAACTGAACTCCACCACAAACTAGCTCTGAGACATGGAGCAAGTGATGTCAAGGTTCTGTGCCTCAGTTTCTCACAAAATAATAATAACACCTACCTCATGGGTTTATTCAGAGAACCAAATCAACAACTTTACTTATGTAAAATGACCAAAAGGAATGCATGGAACATAATAAACACTTTATAAGTATTATAAAGGCTCATCTATCCCATTAAAATAATAAAGACTAGGCACCTCAGTTTTGACTCCATCTTCCGCCTCCTTTTCAAAACCAACATTTTTAAAGAAGCCACTTAGTGGCTGCAGGCAGTGTCAGAGGAAGAGAAATATAGGCTGAAAGCTATAATAGTGGATCCTATATCAACAACAACAAATTCCAGAACATAGGACCAAGTAGAAAAGGTCATCTTAGACCCATCAAATGAGAACTTCATGAAAGCCAACTTTTGACACAAGTACACTCACTTCATCAAGTCCTCTTTCATTGCATTAATTGTTTGTGTCCTATCTAAGTGCAGGCACAAGTTGCTAGAAGGTGGCGACAAAGAACATATAAACAACCAATGGGCCTATATTGTAACTCACCAGTGTTAAAATGCATGTTCAGATATGCTGTTCATATTTACCAGAATATATTTAAATAATTTAAATAAAACATTAATTAAATAGGATCTATCTCTTTATGATGAATCAGTAAGATAGGGCATCAAATCATAGAAATATATTTGCTATGGGGAATTCCCTTTTGTACCGTTTTATTTTTCATCATCTCACAGCATACCACAAGTCCCCAGAAATATGCCATACTGATATTGCCAACTGAGTTCTTCCAAGCAGAGATGACATCAGCCATCTGTCATGCAGTACTAATCCTGGGAAGCAAAGCCAACTATAGACAAAATAAACACCTTTCGTATCAATTAACCAAATATTTATGTTGAGAACGAAATGATTAAAATCTCACGATTAAAGCTAATTATTCTAAGTGAATATTCACCTCTAAGTAAGCAACATACCAGTGTGCTTGCCATATTACTTTTCTAAAACCAAATTCGTTGTGAACACATGTAGTGCATGAGGGGCTTGTGCTAGACTTTGCAAGGTATTGCAATGCACAATACCATAACAATCTTTCAGCCTGCAGGTGTATGTCCTGCTGCCTTGGTAGATTCGATCTATACACTCTGCTGCACTGGATTCCAGATGGCTGCTTTCTCATTCTATTTTAAGTTACTCAGTCTCTTAAAGTCTGATACCTTGGAGCCAGTCATCACAGGGTCAAACAATAGGTGTTCACTGTCTCTGACTTGAAGCAGAAGCATTTATTTTTCTAGAGGTGCTCATTTAAAGATGAGCTAAATAGATACCTGGCCTGATCACCCTAGATCATTACATTATTTTCTAAATTGGGTACCCTATTCAAAGACATGAGAAGTGGTTCCAAATTCAGTCACTGCTATTGCAGTTACACGGTGTCATGCATGTCAGTACGCTGGCTGAACTTGCTATGTCAGCTTTTATAGAACCCAGATATATATCAGAGGACGGAATTTGTTTTACATTTTATCTAAACCTATGGGGAAATGAGCTATTTCATAATAGTGTTACTGTATATTTTTCTTCTGGGAAAGAAGTGAAATTCAGTGGTTTGTAATTTGATTAAGCAGTAAAAATGTGCTTTGAGCACCCTTCCAGGTGACTTAAAGGTCACAGTATAGCATGCTTCTGTAAACTCAAGTATTTCCATTTAGTTCAGCTTGAAACAGCATCCTTTTCTAAACTAAATGAAACATGATGATACAAAAATATTTTGGGAAAGTCTGCAGCTTTATGTAGTAACCCAAGTCAAAGAGTTATATGACCTATCTAAAAGATCAATTACACTTAAGTCACTCTAGATCGCTATTCTGTGTGGTTTCCATGGGAGTCCAAAATACAACTGAAGTGAACAAACACTTGTCTCATATACTATTTCTCCGTAAATATCAAATTCTTCAGATGTATAGAAATGTGAGGAAATGGATCACCCTGGCAGATATTTATCCTGGCCACTGAAAATTTCGGAGAAAAAAATGAATGAAGACTTACTTAAATATATTTGAAAAATCAATTTAACAAAATAGTATATTATTTGCCTAGCAGGATATCACTAATTTTGAAAGAACAGACATTTAATCTGTCATAGGGTACATTTGAAAATTATACAATTTTCACTTTGTTACATTATTTTAAATGTTTATTCCAACAAAATAATAAATACTTCTGGGCCAATAGAGAAAGTGGTATTGCAATAGGGAGCAAATTACCACCATTGTTATTATTATTTGAGAATGTGACTTTTCTATACTGACCCAGTGTATCAGGCAAATCCACCTATACAGTCATGGGGGCACTGGACCATCACAGGAGTCCACACTCACTGTTCCCTTACTCATAGGAGGCAGAACCTGTTTCTGCTATGCAGATTGGCACGGGGTTGCTGTGTGTCAGTAAATTCAAAGATGGAAAATGGAAGTTGTTAGCTGGGCAGACCCATTTATACTTCAGAAAATTACCGATTATCTCCCCTAGGGCAGAATGAGTGATTAGGTAGTAAAAGGAGGATTCCACTACTTGAGTTTCTTCCACATTGAAGAAAAGAGCAGAAATGGCCAATAAGCAATCTCTCCTAACATACTGTTTTGTTAAAAATGCTAATAATTTCATCTACTAGGTAGATGGATGGAGCCCTGGTGGAGTAGTGCTTAAGAGCTCGGCTGCTAACCATAAAGGTCAGCAGTTCAAATCTACCAGCTGCTCGTTGGAAATCCTATGGGGCAGCTCTACCCTGTCCTATAGGCTCGCTGTGAGTCGAAACCCACTCAACAGCAATTTTTTTTTTTTTTGGTAGGTAGAATAATTTCTTCTTTTTTAATTAACCAGTATAAAATTTTGATGTGTATATTTTCTTACCTTTTCCAAGCAAATGTAAATGTATATTATAGCAGTTATCTTTTGCTATATAATAAACTGTTCCACAATTTAGTGGCTTAAATCAATAGACATTTATATGTTCATAATTTTCTTGTGGACTGGCAGTTTGGTTACAGATTATCTGGGCTAACTCCTTCGGGCATATCATGGTATTGGCTGGTGGCACTTGTGCATTTGTGGGCTGCTGGAAAGCATTATTCTCCTCATTCACCAGGAGCATCTTGTTAATAGATAATCCAGGAAAATGCAGCTTTCAAATATGAAGAGCAAAGATAAAACTGTAGCATCAACAAAAATAATAGTATTAAAAAGAAAAATTTTATAATAAAAATTTTGGGCTGTTAAATGCATATAATGAAGCAGAATAAAACAAAAAAATTAGCATGAATTAAAATAACAACTAAGTACATATGTGAAAGAAGATACATGAAAGAATATACATGTATGTAAAAGAAATCTATGAAATAAAAATGTAAATATAAAGCAGAGATGGAGAAGTAATCAGAAAATATAAAACCAGAAATTTTGAAATCTTAGAAAGAAACTGAAGACTAAGCAATCATTTGTAGAATGTAGAACATTGTGAGCAAAAGTAAAAAAGGGATAGTAAAGAATATAGAAGATCAAATTGAAAAGAGCTAAGAAGGTCAAACCAATATAAACGAGTAAAATGAGGCAAAGATGATCCACTAAATGTAAAACTGGAGTTGCTGAGTAAGGAAAATGAAACAATAAAACAAAAATAATATTTAACATTAAAAAGAAACAACTCTCCTGACCTAACTGACCAATTCTACATAAATTTAGGACATACTTTGTACTTGAGAAAATTTACCTTGACTTAAGGAACATCCTACTAAAATTATTAGACTTACAAGTGAATGAACGAATAATCCCAGTGTTTCTAGGTACAAAGACAAAGGAGTGAAAATCAATTTGACATCATAAACATTGGTACAGCAACATTGAAAATAAGAATTAAGAGTGGAGCAATATTTATAAGATAATCAAGGAGAGGAAGTGTAATCACAGGGTTTTGTACCCAGCTAAACTGCCCCACAAGTATCAAATACACACACACACACACACAAAACTTTTGAATATGTAAATTTCAAGGACTATTTTATGCTTGAGGATTCCTGGGGAATCTATCAAAAAGCAAGCTTCATCTGATAAAGAAGTGATAGAGGAACATTCAGCAAATGACTTGTGGTGATCATTGAATAAATGCAAAAATAGATGTATAAGTAAAACAAAGATGGGATAAGGATTGAAGGCTGTTATTTTTATGCTGTTGACTCTCTTATGTTGGAATGTTGGATCAAAATCTTTAAAATGATGTCTGTGTATCTTCCACAAGTATGAAAAAATAGTTTTTATCTAGACACACATGAATGTATAGAACATGTTCAAAGGATTTAGGATGCTTATTATATGATTGGATTATTGTTACAATAAAAGTATATATTTTGAACAAAATACTTTTACAACTCATTATAAAAATGATCAAAAGTTTAATAAAATCTTAGTCCATGTTATTAGCTGCCGTTGAGTTGGCTTCAAGTCATAGTGACTCGTGTTCAACAGAACAAAATGTTGCCTAGTCCTGTGCCAGCTTCACAATCATTGGTATACTCAAGTCCATTGTTGCAACCACTGTATATTTTGAGTGCCTTCCAACGTAGGGAGCTCATATTCAAGCACGTTATTGAACAATACTCTGTTGTGATCCGTAGGGTTTTCTTTGGCTACCTTACAGAGTGGACCAGTCTTTTCTTCCCAGTCTTAGTCTTGAAGCTCCACTAAAACCTGTCTATCATAGGTGATCCTGATAGTATTTGAAATACCAATAGCATATATCCCAGCATCATAAAAACACATAAGCCACCACAGTATGACAACTAACAGATGGGGGTAGATGGGTGGTACCCTGAGCTCATAGAAGTATTATAATAATTCTTAACTAATAGAAGTATTACAATATTGGGTTTCAATGCCAACAAGGGTAATAGCTTAATAAGTTGCCAAAAAAGCAATGTGAAAAGTGATATATAGCAATAAAGTTCTAAAAGTCGACAGTAAAATCCTCTCTCCTATGCTTTTTCAAAGTAACAAACTCTATTAAAAACGAGGGGAATAAAAAACAGAGGTAGTTTGCAAGCCTCTTATAAATACCCATCTATTAGAATTATATAGAACAGACTAATAATATTTAATTACTGTTAAGTACTTTTAATAAAATAAGATAATTTTATTTAAATGAATTAGATTTAAAAAGTAGTCTAATTAATTCAAATACCTCAAACAAGATTACAGCTTCAGTATATTTTGATTTAAAAAATATATGATCCTCAGTAACTAATAATAATATCTTAAACCTTTCTATATATCTTCTCTATTTAAAATTATTTGGCTACAGCACTATTATTTAAGAAAAACTTTAGATTTATTTCACCTTTCATTTATTTACTTATTTATACTTAGGCTTTCCTTGATTTTCTGCCCTCAAAAACATGCTGTCGGTAGGGAAAAAAATACAGGCTGTAAACAAGTTTATGATATTATTTTTATAATAGTCTACATAACTACTAAAAATAAATACACATCATAAAAACTGCAAGAACACATAAACACCAAGATGTAACTCATGCGTATCTTTGTGTTTTAGGTTTATGAGTGATTATTAATCTTTACTTTTCCCTTATTTTGTATTTTCTAATAATTATCTACTGACATGCAAAAGTGGGTAAATAAAATATATTATAAATAAAAACATTAGAATTGTATGCATAGCAGCTAAAATGAGATATACTAAATTATAACAGTTTTTATCTCTGGTTTATAAGATATTGGCTATTTAACTTTTATTTTTCTTCTTTTCATTGGACACATGTTCAGAATGAGTGTGTTCTAATTCATTAAGGAAAATACTCATTCCAATTATTGATTATCTGAATCTTTCTAGTATTCACTAAGACAAGTTTACCTAAAAGAACATTTTTCTATTTGTTTATTTAAATTTTCAATTTATTTGGAAGGAAGATCCTATTAACTTTGAAATATATATGTAAAGGCCTACAATATAGAATGTAGTCCAAAAGAGATACAATATACAATGCAGTCTAAATAGAGATTTTTAAGGAAAGAGTGCCTGAGAGACAGAGAGGCTGCTAGAATCTAAAATAAGGGAAGAGGTAAATATGACCAAGGATCTTCCTTTCTATAATTACGTACTGAATTTAGTTCAACAGCTGAAAACCAAGGTAGATAGAGATATATTGTCTTATCTAATTTTTACTTTCTCCTAAAAGAAAGCAAATATTTTTTGTTTCTAAATATAAACTTTTTCTAGAATTAAACACAAGTAGGAATTATTAAGTTCTTATATAAAGAAAGAGAGGATGGTGAGACTTTGTCTCACTTACTTTGGACTTACTGTCAGGAGGGATCATCACACTTGGTAAAGTATAAGGTCAGTGAAAAAGAGGAAGACCCTCAACAAGATGGATTGACATAGAGGCTGCAACAATGGGCTCAAACACTGCAATGATTGTAAGAATGGCTCAGGACCGGACAGTGTTTCATTTTGTTGTACATAGAGTCCCTGAGGCGGAACCGACCTCACGTTACCTAACAACATAAGGGAGGAATATTCCATCAAAAATGGATGGATAAAACAGAAAAATACTGTCTTATGAGTCTTTCATTGACCTGTAAAGACAGAGCAATTAGTGATGAACTAAACCTGGGGGCACTGAATTATTATTCTGGGCACTAAGATAACAGAATCCAAGGCATTTACTTTCAAATGACTTAAGAATATGAAGAAAGAATTGGAAAGGCCAGATATTTTTCTTATAGTGTGTCTTTGTCAACATTGTTTTAAACCAGTTGTTGGATTGTGATCAGTTTATCATGGATTTACATTTCAAGTAACTATAACATAAACAGTTTACATATCTTAGTTAAAATCATTGCTGCATATTTTAAATATCATATATGGCCTGGCTTAGAATACAGGTTGCCATTGATAGCTCTGAGCTAATTACATACGTTTGCTGTGTCTCTGCTTACAAATCTCTAAAATAGGGGTCATTCATTCATTCAATAAATATTCAACACGTATTTATTGATTATTACACCTGTCAATATAGGTTGGGTTATGCTGTGGTAACATTAACTCTTGAACTGTCAGTGGCTGCACACCACAAGTTTACTTCCCTGTCCTTCAAATCCACTCTGTGTCTGGGCAGTTCTCCAGAACAGCTGTCTTCCATATATACACTCAGCATTCCAGGCAATTTCAATCTTATGAACAATTCATAGGAACATGAACTTCCATGGACTTTGCAGCAGGGGGGAAAGAAAGCTAAAGGGTTGAGAGGAAACAAATGTAGCCACCTAGCAATGATGTACAGCTTTTCCACTCATATTTTACTGGCAAATCATGTCAAATGACCAGACCTAACTTCAGAGTGTTAGGAAAGAACAATGCCGCCGTATGGCAAATGAAGAAGAGATTGCCTCCATTGGGCAGTAAAAATGCTCACTTCAAACACCCTCAAGGTGTCGGGCACTATTCTTAACTCCGCAGAGAGAACAGTGAACAGAAAAGTTCAAATCTCTGGAATTGGAAAGAGAGACAGACAGAAAGGGAGAGACAGAGAGAGAGAATCTATTCCAGTAAGTTTAGGATGCAGTCAATAGATAGCAGCATCTCATCTGGAAGTCAAATGAAAAAAAGCATTTCAAGAAGGATGTTGAAATCAACTGTGCTAAATGCTGTTGGATAATTTAAGTACGTGAAAACAGAGAGCAGAGGTTATCTGCAAAAACAATGACCAATTTATAAAATATTTTTGTGGGGATAAATGACAGGATATATGTAAATTACTAAGCCCAATATTTAATTTGTAATAATTCAATAAATGTTTATTAATATTACTATTTTGAAGCTGTTGTTATGCTGTTATAAAAGTTCATTCATTCACTGTGATGGATAGTAATGATACTCAGTTGAATAAGATTTATGGAAAACAGAAGAAACAAATAGAGAGGGAGTGCCCATATCAGCCTGTCACTTTGAAATGATGCAGGTATGTTGAAGGAGCAGAGGTTATTCAAGTGATTTTAGATAGAGGACTAATAATGAGCAAAGGCATCAAGGGATAAGAGAGAAGGGCAGAAGATCTAAACTGATAGTGTCAATTAAAGAAAAAAGAGAAGCTATATAATAATGATTGGAAAGCTAGAATGTTAGATACGGGCTATTTTATGTAAATTTTTATTTGCCATTTCAAAAAGTCTTCTAAATTTGTCCTTAATTCAAGAGAGGACCACTGAAGTATTTTAAATAAGGGGGAAGAATAACTTCTCCCAATGAGTCATTAAAAATTTACTCTAGCAATGAGGTGGAGAATGTATTTGAAATATGAAAAACAGAATATTAAAGACAACAAGGATTTTATGACAACAATCAAGGTTTGAGTATTGAATTAATTTAATGAAAACGTGCTTGAAAAAGGGGGGATTTGAAAAATATTTAAAAGGTAAAATAAATTTGATTTAATAAATTGGATATAGATTGAAAAAGAGTAAAGATAAAGAGTCTTAGATAATATCTGTGTTTCCAAAAGACTAACTTGTTCAATAATAATTTTATTCAACAATATAAAAGCACTTTAGGAAAAAACTGTAGATTTAGGAAAGAGTAAGAGAATTCTGGTTCAGACTGATTGACTTTAAGAGCTGGTGGAATGGACAAGACACTGTTGGGAGTACAAATTTCATGTCCAGGAAAGAAGATGTGACTTTGATTATGGAATTAGAGGACGTCAGTATAGAAGTGGTAGTTGGAGTAAATCTTTCTGGTAGAACTTGCCAAGAACACATTGAGTGAGAATAGAAGAGGCAGGGATGAAACCCACTGCTAAATACTTGCTAAGACAGGCCATCCCATGTCAACTTGAGTATTATTTATTGATTGAGCCTTATTCTACTTATTGATTGAAACTAATTTACAAAGGTTTAGTTTTTTTAAAGCACTAGGAAAGTTATTTGATCAATAATTGGATATTCTGGTTAACAAAAAATGATTGATGGAAAGTTGTTAACAGACACGTGCTTCATTCATTAAAAAAAAAATTGGTTTAGTGTGAAATTTAGGTGAACAAGGAGCTACTCTATAAATAGATGTAGGGGACTAAGGTGCTTCTTCCCAATACAAAAATATTCATTTTGTATAATATTAATAGGAAGCTGATCTCTCCAAGAACTAGCAAGTATGTCCATCTATTTTCCAAGACTTTTCTTTGGCATTGATAAGCTTATTCTATGTGCCTAAAATTGGATGTGATGTGTATTTTCTGGTTGGCTAAGTAAGATGGAAAGATGCATATCCAATTTACTGCAGAATAATACTAAAATATACAAGATATCACCATTGTAGGAATAGCTATGTAGACTTGGAGAATAATACAGTAACGGATGAGACAGTGTGTTTTTAATTTTGAAAGGTTTTTTTTTTTGGCATTATATTGAACAGAGTTACTTTTGGAAATGCAAATATACGGAAGAGCTTATAAGAATGTTGGACAATCAAGTGGGTGGAATGTGATGGACAATTCTCTTTCTCTCTCTCTTCCTATCTCTCTTTCTCACCCTTTCTCTCAGCTCCAAAGCAATCATCAGAATCTTAGTTAATCCAGAGAACAGGACATGATATAAATTAAATGACTACATACCTTGTCCCAGAATTAAGACAGTGATGCAAAGGCAAAAGAAAAAGTTACCTTTCAAGCAGACGTCAGTCATGGCACATGCAGGATTCTCACCTGGTTGTTCGTGCTCTGAGATCTTTACTGTGGTTCATGCTAACCTAAGCTTCCTGATGCCCCATGTATCCTAACCATTTCTTAACTTGGGTCCAATTGATTCATGAGCCACCAACATCCTTAAAATAATTTCCCTTGCTTAAGTTAGTGTCACTGTTCCTATGAATTGAGACTTACAGCTGAAATATTACATGACTAAACATTCAAATTATTTAGTACTCTATTGTACATTGAAAATGATGCCTAATCTAGTATTAAAAATCAATTTTAAAAAGAGAGGCATTCTGAAAAGTCACATCCCACCATATTCCTTTCTGCTAAAATTCTTCTGAGTGAAAAAGGAGGACATCTTTTATTTTCTGCAATCTGAATATAGCCTGCTTGTTTATTTTTACCAGGCAAGAAGTTAGATAGGTAATGAATTAAATGGGTCAGCCTTTACTATTTAATTGTGAAGAAACTATAGTTTCAAAACACGTATCCTGATATTAGTTTTTTCTTTTTTCTTGCTGTTCCATATGAAGTTCTGCTTTATTTGTAATCACTTGCATAGCTGAGGTTTTGATTGCTTTGGAGCATCCCCTTGGCTATTTACAAAAGTCTCAGAATATTTACCTTGGAGAGCAAGGCAGATTTGGTAAAGAGAATATATCCAAATCCAAATGATTTTCTAGAGACTTTGCTGAATCTTCCATTTGGACAAGGCTTTATTTTTTTTTTTACCTGGTTTTTGAGCCAAGTTGAACTACAAAAGGAGTTACATTTCATTAGCTATCATTCATAGCAATTGACTTTAAATACCGAGTATTTCTTATAGACGGAGGTTATCAGTTCAGTTTCCTGATAGGTCTCAGATTTATAAGCTACAAAGATATATTTCATATTTCTATAAAGAAAATTAATTTTTGCTTGCTTGCCTAGGGAAGCAATTTTCACCCATTTCTTTGGGCTTAACCTGTAATATTTCTCCACTTCTTAGGGTGGGATTTCAGGGTGGGGATGGCTTTTGCTGTTTTCAGCAGGAAGCAGCACTTTTCATAATGGAGTAAAATGATTACACACACGCACACACATGCACACACACACATATATACGTATATATATACATGTCTGTATCTATATCTTCAAGTAAAATATACCACTAAAGTTAGAAAAAAATTTAATAGTGAGAATTATTCCACACAGCTTTGGTGGTAACATCAGAAAACTGCTAATAATATCATATCTGCAAGTGAGGATGATTTTTTCTCATTTATCCATTATTCAAGAAATGAAGCTCACTATAGAGGACACTTAGATTTATATTAATTTGGTGAAGATAACTAATCTTAAGTGGATAATAAGTAATATATACAGAATTCCTATTTGCTGTGACAATCTGTTCTCATTTGGGGTATTCTGGAGAATTTCAGCAGGTCTCTGAGCAACAAGGGGCTATAAGTGGAAATAACAAGTTTTGAGCGACACCATCTTTACCGATAATTAAGAATATATTTAAAAAGTATTCTATCTTCTGTTACATATTTAACTACAAAAAATATTTTGTTTAAATAAAGGTGTGATTTAACATATTATTAGCTACAAACTCTGAAAGGTACTAAAACCAGTGCATGAAATTTGCTAGCTTCTCAAAAATACAAATTTTATAATCCAATTGTTTAAATCAAGGAAGCTAGCTGCCACAATAGATAAACTCCGAAGTCTCAGTGGCTCAACTTCTCTCCTGAGATGATGCTGATGTGGTGGGTAGTCCTCCTCCTGACTGCAGCCATGCCATTTGAAACCTATGGCCTCCAAGGTCACCACAGCAGAGAAGCAGGGTAGACGAAGCACAATAGTTCTGAAGGAAATCCACCCAGAAGTGACACACATTGCCTTTGCTCACTCTTCATTGGCCAGAAGTACTCTTGTGGCCCCAAAATAACTCTAAGGTTACTAGGAAATACAGAGAACACATGTAATATTTGATGAGAACTTTCTCTGGAACAGCAACATTAAGTGTCTGTCTCTTTCATCATCAAAGCCGGACCACTGAATCAAAAATTTTGGTTAAAAAGTGGTACTCACTCTACGAATTCAACTTATTTTAGTTGACAACTTATTTTAGTTTTCAACTACTGGGGGCAAATAAGAGAGGAATGGAAATATTGAATTCACATTTTTGAAAATATTATAATCAATAGTTTTATCCTCTTCAGCCTGGAAGAGTAACCTATAGTCAATACCTGAGTGATTATGTAAGTAACAATTTACATTGCACATCCCCCTCAAATCTTTTAGAATTTGACATGCCATCCTATTCCAAACATTCTGAAATGAGGTAGGAAGATTGGAAAACTTTGGAAAAATTGACAAGTCTTTTTATTTTTCTTAACATGTTTGTCTTCTGTTAGGGATAACATATTAGCTCAAGATCACTCCATTGCATTGCTATTCAGGCTAAGCACAGTGATTTACCCAAAGCACACATTCCTTATTTGGGGATTTTTCTTAATTTTTAAGCTGTTGTATAAGCACAGTTCTAATTACCTCTAGCTTCTCCAATTATTTCTTATAGAGAAGATACAATAAAAATAAATATGTAGAAATCATTGTTTTCTTAAAGAGAAGAAAAAGCAAATTGACATTTACTGAGGTCCTGTGATGTGCCTGGCGCAAAACACAAATCTTATTTAAACATCACAGTAAGTAGTATTATTATTACTATCTTTTTAAACAATCATTATTAAAAAATTTGAGACTCAGAGAGACCAAGTAACCTGTTTTGAGTTATTTAGCTAATAAGTTAAAGAGCCTGATTTGGATCGAAGGTATCTGTTTGGCTCTAAACATCCACTATACCCTTTAACCACTGTATTTAACCATAATATATTTCCACTATACCCTTTAACCAGAACCAAAAAACAAACCCAAAGGCCTCGAGTCGATTCCAACTCAGAGTGACCCTATAGGACAGAGTAGAACTGCCCCATAGGGATTTACTGCTGCAGAATACATTATGTACATTATAAAACAAACACAAAATAGAAATTTTGGAAGGGTAAAACATTTAAAAAGAGATTGAAATATAAGTTCTAATAATTTCTGTCTGTATTTCAATGGAACATCTTGTTCACTTTTCTATAGAGACACTGTGAAAAATATAGATTTTTAAACTTTTTATTTTGAAATAATTATAGACTCATAAGAAGTTGCAAAAACAGTACAGAGAGGTTTTCTGTACATCCAGCTTTTCGTAATGAAAACGTTTTGCTTAAAGTACATAATTCTATTCAAAAGAACAACCAAATGTAAGGTACAAAGCTCATCCAGGTTCTTAGTACTTCATAGTGTTTAAGAGTCATGATCTGCCTGGATTTGAAACTTGTGCACACTAATTCCATGCCTCAGTTTACTTATCTTTATAATGGGACTAATGATACGAACTTACCACCCGTCTGTCAATTTGCCCTACTGTAGCAGTTTGTGTATTGCTATGATGCTAGAAGCTATGCTGTCAATATTTCAAATATGAACAGGGTTACCCTTGGTGAACAGAATTTAGCTAAGCTTCCAGGCCTGGTGATCTACTCTTGAAAATTAGTCAGTGAAAACCTTATGGATCACGGAATATTGTCCGACATGCTTACTTTGGACATACCAATCAAGAGGAATCAATAGCTAGAGAACAACAGCACGTCTGGTGAAGTAGAGGGCCGATTGAGGGCATGGGAGACCCTTGGTGGGACGGATTGGCACAACAGCTGCAAAGATGGACTCACATGCTGGTGATTGTGAGGATGACGCAGGAGTGGGCAGATATTCCCCTGTTTTATATAAGGTCACCATGAGTCCTAGTCTACTTGATGGCAGCTAACAATAATGACAGTATCTATTTTGTGGAATATTGGGTAAGGAACGGTACTCAGAGAGTTCAATCCAATTACCCACGGACAAATAGCTAAGTACAAAGCTGGGCTTAAGTTCTTCCCACTTTAGTGCTTTTTCCACCATGCTTTGGTGTCTTCTACCCACTCAAGGAGGAAAGACAGAATAGAGAATACTACAGCATAGCTCTCATTGTACACTATTCTGCACATTTCTGCATCTTTGATTCACATTTATTGCTTACTTTTTGGTTCGATTGTCACTATTGAAAACCACAAGATCTCTTCAAACAGCCAAAGGTCCATTAGTCAAGTCTTAATAAAACATATTTCTATAAGTAGTATCCTCACATATTTTACAAAAGTAATCAGAAAAATGAAAATTTTAATTTCTGGCACTAGTTACATGCTGGTTTTCATGCAGGTAAAAGATTGCAAACTGTAGTTGTCATTTATGTTATAAATTCTTTTAAAAAAAATCAGTGTAACACACTATTACTTTCTAAAGTGTTGCTTGAGGCTGCTAGTTAATACTAGATAGCTCTAAGTTAAGAATAAATCAGTTGCTATGGGTCAGTGTGTAAACCAGAACATTTTGCATCAATTTTTCTTGTACAAATTTACTCAATCCCAGGTTTTAGGAAAAGATCCACGTTAAACATAGACTTGTTCTGTTTAAAGCCGCAATGTGAAACTATAGCCAATTTTCAGTTCAAAATTACGTGTTGAATACTTTTTTTCCAGTCATATGGAGAATTTTCATTCAACTTTCTTAAAGTAATCTTCACGTTTTGATAAAAGTAAACATTAACTGTTGCTATTATCCTAGTTTTGTTTTAAAAGAATTATATTTACTGCACCTACAAATAGTTCACACGAAGCAAGGAACCTAATATTTATATTTTACAATAAATATTATGAATATCTCTCTCAGGGAAGGAAACTGTTTAGATAATCTGCTTTTTACCTAGAAAACCTTGCTTCTAAATCTTAGAGGCTATAGTTTTTTAAAAACTTTTTTCATAATAGAGACTTTTTTCACTATAAAAGTAAAATAATGCCTGTTAGCTATAGTTAAAAAAAACTTTTTTTTTTTTTTTGAAAAGAGGGGTAATTATGGAAGCTGTAAATAAGTAATGATTGCCAAAGATCAGAGGAATTTTACATAAGACCAAAGCAATTTACTCTCACGCTTTGATACAAGTTTGTAAATAATTCAGCATAATGATAATAAAGGCATTTTGAGAATTCCCAACAACTGAATTGCCCTTCAGTGTATTAGAAGATGCTTAGAAATTGAATAGTTTTAAGTCATGAATTAATTTTTGAACCTTTCTAGATGCGGGGTGAAGTGTATTCTTTTAAATCACTGCTACTCAATCTCTTTAGTGTAAATATAAAAGATGTTAATACACAAGTCCTCTGTGTATAGAATCCACTTAGCCAAAGGCAGAATTGCATGGCTATTTCCATAAAGTTTAAGCATTTAAAATCAGTATTTATTTTAAATTTTTCTTAACACATATTGCCTTCTTCATCTAATTTTTCCTCATCACTTCATAAATAGGCCTGCAAATGTTATCCAAAAAGGTCTCAATCTCAGACTAGAGTGAGTCAATTCCTGCTCGGTAGGTCAGTTTTGCCTCTATTCTAACTAGTTTTTAACGCTAGGCAGGTTAATTTTCTTCCAGGAGCTTAGATTTCCTCATGGGTAAAATAAACAGATTGGACTCTGGATCTCAACGGTCTCCTCCAGTTCTGAAATTCTATGAGCATATTGATCTCTAAATCATTTCTGAAAAAAAGGCCCTCCATTATTCAGCCGCTTCCCATTTGTCCATCCAGCCATAGAATTACTGACAATTCTACAAACCCCAGGCTGTGTCATAAGCCCATGCTGATTCCTGTGTAAATGGAATGTCCTTTCGGCCTTACTTCTCATAGGAAACATCTACTCATCTTTCAACACTTAGTTCAATTGTCTTTCTCTGAAAAATCTCATTTTCCAACCAAGCAGTTTATTACTTCTTCCCTTAAGTCATCAGTTTTACTGATGTATTTCTCTATTTTCACACCTATCAATCTAAATGTTAATATTATTTTAAATATCAATAACTCCAAATAAACTATGATTCCTTTAAAGATGGAAAATTTTTTTCCTCCGCAAATAATGCATTATATGTGTAAATAATCATTAAATGCTTGACAAATTAAAGATAATTAAGTAATTAACAAGGCAATGTTAACTCTTAGTGAAAGAAAGGCTAGAGTAAGGGACATAAACCTGAGATTACGGTAGTAGTTCTACTAATGATTCATTTTGTATCCTTGTATAAATCACTTCAACTTGATGAAGTTTCAGTAATAATGCAAAGATTGTCTATCTAATTGGGTTAGTTTTTTTGATCATGCAGTATAACATTCAAATTAAATTACACAAATATACAAATAAATAATAAAATAGAACTCATTGCCATCAAGTCGATTCTGACTCATAGCGACCCTGTAAAACAGAGTAGAGCTGCCCCATAGGGTTTCCAAGGAGTGGCTGGTGGATTCAAACTGCCAACCTTTTGGTTAACCACTGAGCCACCAGGGCTCCTACACAAGTATATATATTATTAATTAAAATAATATAGATAGTTAAGTGAAACTACTTGAAGACTGTAAAGAGAAATACAATTGTAAGGGATTATTATTTTGTGTGGTCAACTAGCACAATCAATGTAATGATAAAACATCTCTCCTCTGATCTATCCATTACAGATTTTTCTTTAATCATCAAAAAACACCTTTTAAATATCTACGTGGGAAAGCCAGATTCAAATTTCCAGCTGAAAGATGAATTAATAGTAAAAGAAAAGTCAAGTCTTTTCCAAATATTACAATGTCCTCTAGAATGTACTTTTCTGGCTGGGTCAGCCAATATTGTTTTTGCTCTTTAGTAAGAAAATATCTTCTGCGTGATATGAAACTGAGCTTTAGAAATACCTGATTTTACATTACTAACGAGCCATATGCCACTGACTTTTTAGTTTGCTCTTTTTTTTATTTATTTTATATATCCTTCATGGGAAAGTGATATTTTCTCCTTTTTTTTATAGAAAGCTTGAAAATGGAAACATTGAATATTGGTTAGTGGAAGATAAGCAACTTTTACAATAACCTTTCTCATTAGCAGCAAGAAGCACAATTGGTCAGAAGGCCAATTGCCCAGGAGGTCCAGCCAGAAGACACCTGCACCTTAGCGTGCAAGACACACGGTGCGGACTAATCATGCAATGTGTTTGCAATTAAAATAGCACCACTTAAACTTTGCCAATGTGAGCTCTTATATTTCATACGTGGCTCACAATTCTAAACTGAACATTAGTGGTGCTTTACATTGAGGTTAGTTGCAAAGATAAGTTTCAGACTAAAAATGAGTCCAACGATATAATGAAATGTAATGACATTGAGAAGTAATTAAATGATTTTTACTGAGCACCATAGTAACAACTCTGGAATTAGATAAATCCATGTTTTCTTATTGATAAGGAAAAATATATGTCATTTGGTGGTAATGACTTTTCTAAACCCAGATATAGAATATTACAGGAATTTTAGAAATGCTTCATGGATGTGATCAATTTATATCTGATGACAAAAACTGTTCTCATAATGGTATTTCAGATGGAAGTACAACAACTTAATAAAGCACTTTTAAGTTAGAAATATCCCCGCATATGCATGAAAGCCTCGATATATAGATAATTAAATATAGATGTGGACATGGTTACAGAAATACATGCGGGCATAGACATACCTCTAGATATTCATTACTAAATCAAAATATAACTTCAGATATGGTATTATACTCCAAGGTCCATTTCTCCTAACACTCTACAGGTTCTCAAGCACTGTGTGGTTTTCCAACAATGCGTCCTTACTCACCCTGAACCCTCTGAACTTCAGTAGCACTTGTCTATTCCCATATAGACAACACTTTCTTTCTGATACATTCTGGGCATTCATTTTCTTTAGTACTGTTAAACTAATGATGGATTATATACCAAGAACAGTGCCATTGCTCTTGACTCTGTCTGAAAGCCTACTCAACCCTTATTTCCTACTCCTTGAAAAACTTTATGGATGGTGTAGATTTTCTAAATTCCAAGACTTAGGTCCTAAGAATTATTCCACGGTCAACTTACTACATAAGAACCATCATATCTGAAAGCAAATCATTTTTTTATTTCTATTTCACTGAAGGGGTACAGAGAAAGATTAAAACAATAAAATGCTTCAGAGTACTTTTTAATATTTTCCAGTATTTCCGTGATGGTCTGAGAAAACTCCAGATCATTTATTTTTAATTTACCTGGGGAAATTATCCTTAATTATCATATCCATGCTTATTCTCATTTAATAATCAAATAGTTTAATCAACAACATTATCTATCCCATATTATTAAAAGAAATAAGAGCAAGGATATGGGATAGCAATTAAAGATAAACAGCAAATAAATAAAATTATGTTTTTTAACTTTGAGCTCATAATGTTTTTTTTGTTTTGTATTGTTTTTTCCCCAGCAGATTTGTCTTCTCAATTAGGAATTTCTTAGTTTAAAAGTAAGCCTTTTTTAGGTTAAAAGCAAAGATGTCACTTTGAGGACTAAGGTGCACCCGACCTAAGCCAGGGTATTTGCAATCATCTCATATGCATGTGAAAGCTGCACAATGAATAAGGAAGACCAAAGAACTGATGCCTTTGAATTATCGTGTTGGTGAAGAATATTGAATATACCATGGACTGTCAGCAGAATGAACAAATCTGTCTTGGAAGAAGTACAGCCAGAATGCTCCTTAGAAGCAAGGATGGCGAGACCTCGTCTCAGTACTTTGGATATGTTATCAGGAGGGACCGATCCCTGGAGAAGGCCATCATGCTTGGTAAAGCAGAGGGTCAGTGAAAAAGAGGAAGCCTCTTAGTGAAATGGATTGACACTGGCTGCAGTGATGGGCTCAAGCATAATAAAGATTGTGAGCATGGTGAAGGACTGGGCAGTGTTTTGTTCTGTTGTACATAGGGTAGTTATGCGTTGGAACTGACTCGAAGGCAGTTAACAATTTCTCCCTTTGAGAGAAAAATGACAACTAACAAAATATACTCTACATCTACTTTCAAAGACTTTACCCAAGATATATATGTATATACACTTGGGGTAATATATATCAGGACCTCCAACAGCTAAGCGTATAAATATACATCCATTCCAATTATGTGAAGTCCATAAATAAGGATCCAGGTCGCTATGAGTCGGAACTGACTTGACAACAACGGTTTTTTCTTTTTTTTTTTTTTTTAGTGTTTGGTTGTGAGTGGAGTGAGGGCAATGAACACTTCTTTTTCTCCTTTTTACTCCCTCTATATGCAGGGAGTTTTAATTGCTTAACCTTCCAGGCCTTTCTGTCTTCTTACTTCCATCTTTCCCGGGAAGGACGTGTAACTTGATCTGATTGGCTAGCTTGAAAGGATAAATACGCATAATCAGCCTAACCCTTTTCTGTGAACTTTCTGCAGGAAGGGCATACGTTCTATTCTGCTCTTTCATGCCATCAGTCCTATGGGTGTCATCTCTGTCTCTGTGGTGGAGTCAGGACCAGGACTGGGTAGGTAATCTTTCTAATTCTGGAGCTGACCTTTTGAAAGCTCAGTTGCCTATAGATATAAACCACATTCCCCTACATGTTGCTCTTTTCTCCTATTTGCCTTGTATATTTTGTACTTTTTTTTTTTAAGTAGTTCAGAACTCAGATGTGGAGATAAAGAGTGAAAATTATTGAAATTTTAAATCTCAAATTTGGAATGTGTGCTTTTATTTATTTTTTTAGGTGATCTGTTTACATTTAGGACATGAATAAAAAACGTTATTGAATCAAAAGATTGATTTAGCTCCAAAATACCATTTATATTTATTTAGATAACTACTAAATAGTAGAATGAAGAATCAATATACATTCTCCACAAGTGTAAGAGGTAAGGTCAATAAAAATACTGAGCTCTTGGGCCACTGACTTGTCAGATCTCTGCTTGAATTCTTCAGTCATTTTCCTCTTATCTGCCAAGCTGCAGTGTCAGAGGGAGTTGTCAGACCTCCAAAGATGTTAACAGAGCTTTGTAATGAATTTTGTAGGCAAATTTCCAGCAAGTTTACATAAACACCTTTGTAAAATTGGCATGGCTAAAATCAGACTTTACAAAAAAGAAGATATTGTGTGATAACAGTACCATTTCAGTGTGAGTACACACTCTGACAGGACTAGGCATATCCAGTTTCAGGAAGTCTATTGAAATTGTGAATCTAGGAGTTATTTGCTAAGCCAAACTTATTTCACATAAGAACTGAAATAGTTCATAGCAGAGTTGAGTTTTCTTTTGATTAAGAGAAAAATAGCTCTCAGAATACGGAAGAAAAATTCAGTGGCACTCAGATTTATGCCTGAACATATACCTTTTTCATGTATGTGATAGAATGGATTATTGTTCCATCTCTTCACTCTCTCCTCAGTAATAGGATTATACATCCATTTCTTTTGCCATGTAACTGGGAAGGGACCTACTATTGTCAGCAAATGATTCACCCCATCCCTGTGACATTGGGCCCCACCATGTGACTTGTTTGACCAATGAGTTTAACAGACGTGAAGCTAGGAGGCTTGAGATGTCCTTGTACAATTAGTCTTGTTGTCTCTCACCT
The DNA here is from genome assembly GCF_000243295.1 of Trichechus manatus latirostris. Lineage (NCBI taxonomy): Eukaryota > Metazoa > Chordata > Mammalia > Sirenia > Trichechidae > Trichechus > Trichechus manatus. The sequence goes on from NW_004444178.1 coordinate 2,924,578, forward strand.
CTGCCACTACCATGAGAGAAGCATATCTCAGGTAGACAGCTGGTATAAAGACAATGAGAGCCACCCCCATCACGACCACTGACCCTCAGTGAGAAGAGATGCTCAGTTGCGCACAGCCTAGATCGGCTAAGCCCCAGCCAGCGCAAATACCTGTAACAATAAATAAACCCTACTGATTTGGGAGTTGATCGTTGCTTTTATAGCATAATTGTACAAATAACTTATTGACAAAATTTACTTCATAGATCATTGTTATAATAACTAAGAAAGCCTTCAGTTCTGTTCCAAGACTATTATTCATCCTGTGGCTTACACTAATGTCCAGACAGCCATATTTTACTCTGAAATGGAAATGCTTCATGTGTTCTATCTCTCTCAACTTGATTATGTAAAACTAATACACTAAATTCTGGCCATACTGTTGAAATGTCATAAACAATTAAGGGTTAAAGAAAAAGCATGAACGTAATGACAGTTTTTAAGTAGAATTTGAAAACGAGAAATGAAAGGAGTAGAGAAAGAGCACTGGACTGGGATAGAGAACCCATGTCCCCAGTTCTGATATTGCTACAGTTGTGGGATCCTGAATGGCTCCCTTAACTTTTCTAGACCTCCGTGAGTTCTGTCACCATTTTACAACTCCATTCGAGGAATTGTGAATGAGGAATTGTTATATATTGATCCACATTTTGTCTAAATTTATTGAGCAGAAATATATATACGTGTTTGTGTGTCATATATAGTATGACATTTACTCACAATTTTCCAAATATATTGAGCATAACTATATATATATGTATCTGTGTATTTGTATACACACACACAAACACACATACACACTGTGCCTCTAGGCTGTAAAGTTGTATGGATTTTGTGTTTTGTTTATTTCAAAATGAACTTTTTAAAATCTGTATTTATTAGAAAATCAAAACTTTTTATTATAGAGATACTAGAAAATAAAAATCACCCATAATAAAATAAAAATCACGAGCTGTCTGTTAAACTTTTGGTACCAGATCTCTCTTTCTTACTCTGTCTATATGTCTACATCTATGTCTGTTACCTGCTCTATATATATACATATATAAACAAACAAGCCAGTTACCATTGAGTCCAATCTGATTCATGGTGACCCCATGTGTTTCAGAGTAGAACTGCATTCCATAGAGTTTTCATGGCCATAATCTTTCCAAAGTAGATCGCTATGCCTTTCTTAAGAGGCACCTTTTAAGGGATTCCAACTTCCAACCTTTCATTCAGTAGCTGAGAGTTCATCTTATCCCTACAGTGATTTCATAATTCACATATTTTTATTTAAGCTTTTACAGTTTCAAATATGTTATTAATATATTCTCACATTAAAATATTAATAACCACATTTAAGACTATATTTATTAAAATGTTTTAGGGTAAAATTTCAAAAATTATTATTACTGGATTAGCTTATATGGTGATGTTGTTGTTGTGTGCCATCTAGTTGATTCCAACTCACAACGACCCTATAGGACAGAGTAGAACTGTCCCATAGGGTTTCCAAGGAGCAGCTGGTGGATTTGAACTACTGACCTTTTGGTTAGCAGCCAAGCTCTGAACCATTATGCCACCAAGGCTCCAGTATGGTGATAGTTATTAAAAACTGTCTCAAACAGAACTTTTTTGAAGTTAAATTGTATTCTGTACATTACTATTTAATTTGTCCTCTGTTGCTTAAAAAAAAAAGATATTCCTAAAATTTATATTTACCGAAGGAGGGTCCTAGAAGAAAACAGTAGAGAAGAAGAAGGGTAGAACTGGAATTTCTAAAACCTAAGTTGTATTCTTGACTCCATCACAGATGAGGTTTTTGACCTTGAGCAGATCTTACATCACCTTAATCTCAGGTTACTCTTCTATAAAAATCACAATAACAAGGTCTTCTCAGACTGTTTCATTGTCTGCCTTAAGCAAAATTTATGTGCTTTGTAAATCAAAAGGCAATAAATTGATATTATTGTTATCAATAAAGGGTATGTGGTATAACTAAGATAGGAAGTACTACTGGTAAATTTTGCTAGAAATTGTTCTGTATTCAAGGGCAAAAAATAAATTCTGCAAATAAATGTTTGTTAACAAGACGAATTTCTCCCTTCTTACATATTTTCTAAAGAGCAGTACTATCAGTAAGGATTAAAGAATATTCTATTTGAATTCTTCCCTCCTTGAATTGCAACCACATTCAAGTTAGGCTAAAAAGAATCTAAGCCAAAATGAATAACTAGAGACTCCACAAGCAAGACCAATATGTACTGTGAGATATTTTTTTCTTTTTCATAATTTAATCAGAATTCTCCAGATTGCACTCTAAAACCCACAACCTTATTTTCCAATCAGAGCTACTGGTTATAAATATTTGCAAATGCTTTGATTAGGAGTAATTCTTTGTTCATGGAGAGGCTTGTAATATAATCACTATCCAATTTATAAAAGACCAATGAATTCAAGTTACAAGCAATGACTCTTCTACTGATATGCTACAGAAAAGTTCAGTCTATTATCTAATCTTATATTTTCATTTAGAAGTAAGAAATATTAAAAGCTAAAACTTCTAAAAATCCATCTTTATTAAGTGCCATACGATTTTTTTCTTTGCAAATTCACTAAGAACATGTGGTTATATAAACATTTTCTCTGGAAATTCATTTCAACATAATCCTACAAGAGTTATAAGAGATTTAGATTGTCATGTAAACCTGTGATACAATCACAGATTTCAGAGATAAACATGATTTCTTAGGTGGTTATTTTCATTATGACATATTTTATATACATAAGTGGACAAATTCAAGTCATTTCCAGGAATCTATAAAGACCTATTCTGTGATATGTTTTAAAGTTTCAGACTAAGTTCATGATGTGTTTAATATTTGGAATGGAAGATACAGAAGATTAATTGTAACTCCAAACTCCAAATTCTTGAATGGATATCCTTGAGAACTTGACGCTAACACTTTTTATGGTTTGCTACTACTTTAATAAATCTGTTTTTCATTTTTTTAACAGAGAGAGTAATCAACTTCCATCTACTTAAAAATATATTTCATCAAAACTGAGAATTTAATAGAGAGTTTGATTTTTCACACTTTATTAACTTCTCTAGACAAAAGAAAGATGAACTTCCAGGCAGTCAAGTATATTCCACCACCCACTCCCAAATCAGTTTCTAACCTCCTCCCAGACTGCGTATTGGAGAGGTTAAGACGAGGATGGAGAACTTTGAAATGATCATGATTTTACACGAAGAATCTAAGGAAAGACAAGGTTAATTAAGAGATCATTTAAATTATCTGATTACATTGAATTTACTGGTTAAGACTAAAAGATCTAACATTTTTCTACACGGTATATTGGTAAATTTTGGCCAAGCAGAGAAAAATGAATTGACAGTCTGATTTTGGTCTATAAACAGCCAGGTGGCCCTCAATCTCTGACTTAATCTATATTCATGGAGTGTACTGTTTTCAAATTTCTTTTGGTCTCCAGTACTTCTTAGGCTCCAGAGATACATATGTAAATGTCCTCCCCTTGATCTTCCTTCTTGGACTCAAGTACACTCAATTTCTTCAACCTAGATTTTCTGGGTCTTACATAGTATAGATAAATTACTTGCAACTCCTGTTTGCATCTCATTGCAAACTGCTCTCGTTATCAATTTTTATCTCTCTGCTGGATAATATATCTCATCTATTAAAAAACCCATTCCTTGACTCATAACTCCCTATGGTTACATCATATTTCTCTGTTCGTCTTCAGTGCTAACCTCCATGAAAGTGTCATCAATACTCGTTTCTATATCCTGGTTGTTTTTTTACTTATTTTGAAATATATTATAAAACACACACACACACACACACACACACATATAAGTGTATACAAAGTATATGTATGGCTTATAGAAAAAAATAAAAGAAACATCAATGTACCCACTACCCACACTGATAGAATAATATAGTATCATTAAAGCCACCATATATCCCTCCTAAACTCCTCTTTCTCCCAAATATATATTTAAACACATATGTTAATCATTTTAGTGCATATGCATATGTACACACAATATATTGTTTAGTTATACTCTTGTTTTTATTTTATATAAACAAAATCATGTTGTTGCTGTTAGTTGTTGTCATATGTGCAGAGTAGAACTGCTCCATAGGGTTTCCAAGGTTGTGACCTTTCTGAAACAGATTGTCAGGCTTGTCTTCTGAGGCACCTCTGGGTAGATTTGAACACTGACCTTTAGGATAGTAGTCAAGTGCTTAACCGTTTGTGCCACTCATGACTTCATAAGTAAAATCATACTCTCTCTCTCTCTCTATATATATATATTCTTCTATGAATTAGTTTTGTTAACCAATATTATGTGTTTTTTTTTTTTTTTAAATTCATGCATGTCAATGCAAATATTTGTTAGTACATTGACCAAAGCACCTATGTGGAGAATCTCCAGTATGAGCCTCAGGGTAGTTGAATGTCTTACATGGAGGCAGTTCAGGGCACCCACAGGGAGTATTCCAAGAGGCAAACAATGAAAGCTACACGTTTCTTGAAATCTGAGCCCAGAACCTGGGTCAGAGTCTCTTCCTCTAAATTTGATTAGTCAAAGCAGTCACAAAGCCCACCCAGATTTAAAGTGAGGAGACATAGACCTCACCACTCCATGGAAGGAGTGCCAATGAATGTGTGGACATCCTTAATCTGCCACAAATCTAAAGATTGGGAATAGTTATTTTTTGTGACATTGAATCTTCCTGTCTATGAACATGATATATCTTCCCATTTATTAGATCTTATTTAATGTCTTAAACTTTATTTAAAGCTTTAACTTTTTTTTCATGAGGACCTTTTTCTTTTTTATTAGCTTTGTAGTTTTGGTAACTTCTATTTTGTTTGCTATTACATACACCTGAAATTTACTAATTTATCTTGCTACTGTTGTTGATATACAGAAAAATAATTTTTTATGTTAGTCTTACATCTAGACTTGATAATTCAGAAAAATTCTCTTATTAATTTTAACAATTTTTTCATAGATTATCGTGAATTATCTACTTAGCCAATCATTTCTCCTATAAAAAAAATGAGAGTTTTTGTCTTCTTTCAACCTTATAACTTTTACATCACTTTCTTGTTACTGTTAAAACTCCTTCTCAGTTGAATTGTGATTCCCTTGTTGAAAGTCTACCTTTTTCCTCAAATTGCTGTTAAGATCTTCTCTCTTGGACTTCTTTGGAGTTCAAGAGCTTCACTATGATGTATGTAAGTGTGGGTTTCTTTTTTAAACAATATTTGGGTTTTATAGTTTTCCTCAATCCAAGATTTGGGGTTATAAATCAATTCTGGAAAATTTTTATAATAACCTCTTCAAATATTGCCTACTCCCATACTCTATAATCTTCTTCAGTTTAGACATATGTTAGAACTTTCTACTCTATCCTTTATTTATGCCATCATCCCTTCATATTAATCTTTCTTTACCTCTCTTGCTAGACTCTGAGTAATTTTTTTTAATCAGTCTTTTGGGTGACTAATTCTTCAGCAATTTCTAACATGCTGCATGGCTATCCTTTTGCTTTCTAATCTTATTTGTTATAACTCTTATTATTGGCAGACCTAACTGGTTATTTTTCAAATCTCCCTGGTCAATTTGAGAGTATATTGGTACTTACAGGATTCTTCGAAGGATGTTGAGAAATGAGGCAATTTATTCATTTATTCAAACAATATTTTTTCTAGACTAGACAGACAGGCAAAATAACAAAGGAAATAACAAGCAAAAAAAAAAAAAAAGCCCTAAATCTGGAATTGATTAGTTAAATTAAAGTTAAGTAAAATGTTTCAGAGATTTATTTCTCCATCTTGAATCATGTTCAACACTTTGATCACAGGCAAATAACACTTCTAACCTGGTTCAAAAACAACCATTCTCTTAACACTGAAAAAAAAAGATCTTATTTTCACAAGCTCCACCTGTGACGACTGGGCAGAAAACAGAGCATATATGATTGGTGCTCTTTGACCTCCATCATCCAGTATCCTTCTTGGTTCGTATATAATGACCACCAGCTGAAAAATGTACAAATAAAAAAATTTTTCAAAAATTGGGTTACTTTGAAAACCAAACTGAGGTTTCTTCCACTTATACAACTAAAATACAAGGTTTATTGGTAAAACAGGTTAATATTCTAAATTGAGAACAGCAGAGATTATTTTCAGTGTTCATTATTCAACTGTAACACATTTAGGACCGCGACACCACCAGAAGCAGCGGAGACCACCAGTGGGCCCAGGCAGCAGCAGAATCCGCCGGCTGAGAGTGAGAGAACCCAGCCAGCAACGTAAGAATGAACATCAATTTCTCACCACAAAACTGTTACTTAAGAGTGAACATTGATTTCTATTTATTGTTTACTCTCGACTTTCCATGTCTTATGTGTTCAGGCTCTTATAGGATGAACATGACATTGTTAGTGAACAACCTGTGTTGTTGTGCTGTTTAAATAATGTGTGAGGGTAAGCACCATAGATATTATAGTTTAAACCTTAGAATTTGATGAAATCTTCTTAAAGAAAAAGTATACACAGGGTGCTGCTGTTGTGTGCTGTGAGTCAATTCCAACTCATAGTGACCCTATAGGACAGAGTAGAACTGCCCCATAGGGTTTCCAAGTCTGTAATCTTTACAGGAGCAGATTGCCAGGTCTTTTCTCCCATGGAACAGCTGATGGATTTGATCCGCAGACCTCTCAGTTAGCAACGAGCACTTAACCACTGAACCATCAGGGTTCCTTATACACAGAGTAACCACTGCTGTCAAGTCGATTCCGACTCATAGCGAACCCATAGGGTTTCCAAGGCTGTATATCTCTACGGAAGCAGACTGCCACATCTTTCTCCAGTGGAGCCGTTAGTGGTTTTGAACCGCTGACCTTCCAGTTAGCAGTCAGTCACTTTAACCACTGTGCCACCAGGGCTCCTATACACAAACTAAAACCCAAACCCTTTGCCATTGAGTTGATTCCGACTCATAGAGACTCTATAGGACAGAGTAGAACTCCCCCATAATGTTTCCAAGGAGTGGCTTGTGTATTTGAACTGCTGACGTTTTGGTTTGCAACCATGCTCTTAACTGTTGCACCACCAGGGCTCTGTAGACATCTGCAAAAGATCAGATTTATGTGACTATCTCCTCCCTTACCTCAGCTTGCAGATCATCTATATCTGGACCTTGGCCACTTGCTCGGTGGAGAGTTCTTGGCCACCACCACATTTCCTCATATCACGTACTATCTCAACACCCCTAAAATGAGGGCTTGCCCATGGCACAGCCCCATTGCAAGCATCTTAGAGGGAACTAGAGAAGCTCTAGTGTGCAGGCTGAACTTGACTAAATTACTAGAGGTGTCTCCCACAACTTCTGAACTCATGTGAATGACAGCACCATTGAGATATGAGATCAATCTGTCTTCTTCAGCAGCTTCCAGGAGGGGCACAGCAACATAATTTAGAACTGTGGGCATATTTTTACCAGTGAGAGACAGGAAACAGATCAGCACATCTACAGTTCTCTCTCTTCTTCCCTGATAAATGGTCCAAGATGAAGAGGTTCTGTAGGGTCTGCATAGAGACATCTGATGTGGCTGAGCAACCAGCTGTGTTAAGACATGAAGCTGTGGCCAGCTTGATAAAGTGCTCCCAGGTATTTTCTCTCCCTCATTCACTACTTCACTTAATTTTTTTTTCCCTTACTCTTTCTTCTCAGCGTTGTGCCCACCAATAATTAGGATGAATGCTTTGCCTCAGGCTCTCTGTCCTGGGAAACCAAGAGAAGTCAACATTAAAGATCATAATACCATAAGCCAAGAGAGTATGGGGTAGTGATGGTGGAGAAAGGACTGTTGGATATTAAAAAAAAAAAAAAAAATTGTTGCCATCCAGTCAAGTCTGACTCATAGGAGTTCCCCGGAGGATTTCTAAGAAGTGGCTGGTGGATTTGAACTGCCAACCTTTTGGTTAGCAGCCGAGCTCTTAATCACTGTGCCACCAGGGCTCCTGAGTGATAAATGTAGCAGCAAGTCTTATAGGGATGAAGAGTGACAACAGGCTACTTACGGTGTCCATTAGGAATTCTTTGGTGATATTTGAGAGCGCTGTTTCAGTGCACCAGAGAAAAAAAGAAAGAAGTGATCCACTATTGCATAACCTAATATTGCTTACTTAAAAAAAAATTCATCTTTATTCTATAGATTTTGCTCAAATAATAAAAAAAAATACATTGGTTCTTAAAAATGAGACTCATCAAATATGCTAATCATTTATTGTCTGATATTTATGTTTCTCTCCAAGGTAATTTTTATTTTGTTTAAACATACATACACACACACAGACACACCCCAAACATTTGTTGTTTATATTCAAATAATATATATGTGTGTGTGTGTGTATATATATATATATATATATATAACTAGCTCATCTACAAATTAATGCTCATGTTTTCATCAGAAGTAGATAAACAGGATTAACCTCAAATTTACTTAAATAAAAAACACGTTTTCTTATTCCAAAAAAATACTAGCAGAAGTTTTATCATTATTCAAGTTTTATAAAAAATCTCAATGTTGGATTAAATCAATTTTTTAAATATTCAGAATAATGTTGCATAATAAGAAGCATGTCTGTGTTTGCCTGATGCATCTTAAAGATAGAACTAGTGATGATAATGGCCCATGCACGTGTGTTGGAGAGACTGACATGTGACGTATCATCTTTGCCACACGGTGCACATGGGTTTGCAGCTGCAGCTGTTATTTGCAGAGCCTGGCACTATTTATGCCTCAGCTTCGTGTTCTCTTCACAGCCCTTGTTCTCAAACAGTCACCCATCACTGATTGCCAAATGCCAGGTTGAGTTGTCTGCTGCTGCTGTTTTTCCTAGCCACGCATGTCAGTAGTACTTCAGTGTGTTTTTTGAACAACATTCTCTCCCAAGCCCCTTTTCTGTCTTAACACTTCAACATGCAGTAGTTGCCAGGTTATCTGGCTGTCATTTGTCCCCTACACTTGTCCTGCCCACACCTGTGAACTGACTGTATTTTATTTAATATTAATATGTAATAATTGAGTCTTTTCTTCATATAGCACTGTACACTGCACGAAGTGGTTTCGGATACATTACCATCATTATTCTTTGTTTGATTCTCACGAATTTGTAATGTTGATAGGGAAAGTTTTAACATTTATTGTATCTCCAGCTAAATGCTGTAATAGGTAATTTCTAGATAATATGATATCACATTGAATCTGGTTTTCTTAGTATATTATCCCCCATCTTATTAGTAGGGAGCCTAGAGAATAATGAATCTTATCTGATAAATTCACACCATAAGGAGTTAGAATCCAGATATTCTGGCATCAACCTCAGTAGTTTTACTACTCCAGATCAGATTTTATGTCTGTAGGTGATTGGTTTAAACAAGCCATAAATAAAGTTCATGTCATTGAGTCACATGGAATTTGTATACTTTGACTGCAGTACTTATCACAATACATAATTGTCATGTTGGGGCAAAACTTTTACCTTCTTTGATTTTGGGAGTGTATCACACTTATCTTTTATCCGAAGCACTTAGAATGTGCATAATAAACATTTGAGGAGTAAATGAAAGGATAAATACGAAACACAGAACAACACTTAGTAACCATCTACATTATTTAGGAAGAGAGTTTAAAGCCACACTGACAATACAATTAAAAAAAAAAAAAGAGTATGTTGGTCTCTGCATCAGTATGGTCAATCAGGGGAGAGAAACCACGCAGTAATTTGAACAGAGAAAGTTTAATTTGAGAATTATTGACTGTAACAAGGGATTGGAGTAATCAGAGACTGGCTGGTTAGAAGAACCCCTAAGAATACAAGAAGAACAGATATAACAGGGAGACCTTATCCCTAGGAAGACTCCCTTCACCCCTCCAGCTCCAGGGCTGAGATACAGACCTTATTGGAGAGGACAGAGTGATGGCTTACTATATGATAGAGAATCTTCTGTGTTGCCAGGCAGATGGGACTACCTGGAAATCTGCCCTCTCAAACATGCCAGAAATCAACCCCCTAGGGTGCTTGGGAAAACTGTTCACAGAGAGGCATCTTCCCGAAGGTATCCTGCTACAAATTTCTCTGAGGAAGATGACAGGGGAAACTGCTGACTGTGGATGGTTCCTGACTACTAGGCACTACAGGAGCTGAGCACTGAGTAAGCTACAGGAGTATGAGGCTGGGGAAGGCCCCCATGCTGGAAGATTCTGGTGCTGGAGAACAGAGGAGTAACTAAGGTACAGCAGGGAGGGCATGTGCCCTGGGCTCCCCTTGAAGAGGGGTGCTAATGAACAGTTTCTATTGGCCATCTAAGTTTCCATTGCCAGCTGTGGGAGATCATTCAGCAATTTAAAACTAATTACCGTAAGTACTGCTTTCAGTAGACAGCCCCCAGTGGCACAGTGGTTAAGTATTTGGCTGCTAACCAAAAGGTCGGCAGTTTGAATCCACCAGCTCCTCCTTGGAAACCCTGTGGGGAAGTTCTACTCTGTACTATAGGGTTGATATGAGTCAGAAATAACTCGATGGCAGTGAGTTTTTTGGTTTTTTGAAACCCCTGCTAGAGAAGCCTCCTGCAGCAGAGGCCTTCCTAGTGAGTAGACTGAAACCGGAAAGAAAAACCCTTCCTTCCTGCAGTGCCTCTCCATTACCCTGTACCAGGGACATACTATCCAATAAACAAGGCAAACATGGGTTTACTTGTGCTTACTTATATATCTGTAGTGAACAATTTTGCATTTTTTCACACTTCAAAGATTCTGCTTCTAGGTATGGCTGGCATCTGTCTCTCTCCCAACCCAACAGCACCTTCCTACATAATGGAAGCCTCTTTTCACATTTACAATTCCTGACAGGGACAGATGACACAGTAAGCAAGGTAAGCACAGGCTTACTTGTGTTTACTAATCTGTAGTGAACTATTTCACATGGGTTTCACTTTAATGCCATGTGGTGAAACCCACGTGAAATTGTTGACTACAGATTAGTAAGTAAGCACAAGTAAGCCAATGCTTACCTTGCTTATCGGGTCATCCACCCCTGCTGTCTACTGACAAAGCTTAATTTGTGCTATCTAGCAATGGAAAAATAAACGGCCCACATTGATTTTCACAGAGCAGGCGAAAAGGGTGAATTTGGAGCTCAGAGGCAACAAATCCATGATCAGCACAGTCTTCTTGATGCCGTTTTAAGTTATCATTCACATTTTGTTACCTTAATGGTAGAATGGAGTGATGGCTTTCTTTTCTTACTACTGGGTGGAGGGATGGGAGGGGACTTTGAGAAGGACTTTAACAGTATTATGATGTTAGTACTGATACAGCTTATTCTGTAAAGTGGTAAAGAGGAAAGCTTATATGATTTTTACTCAAGGAAATTTAGGTTCCTTCTTAACTACTATCTATAGCATCTTTGACTTTGAATGAATTAACCTTATTGAATTGTAAAACATTTGTGTAATGGATAACCATTCCCATATAGGTTGTTTGGAAAATTAAATAATCTTTATAAAGCCCATACATACCTAATTCCAGGCAAATAATATTCTAGTTCTCTGGTTAGTTTCCCAAGGACTTTTTAAATCTGCTTATGTTATTTGCTATTTAGAGAACTCAAAGTATATTGCCAAATTGTTATCTTCTGGACAAAAATAAGATTAACCTGCACTGGGTTAATTTAGGCTTCCTTCATGCCTCCGTTGATGAAAAAAAGGAATGGGATTATGGCTACATCAGGTCAGCCAAATCTTTTAGGTAACTGGCAGGGTTTAGCATATCAATAGACCCACGTGCTCAGTGATTACACCTTGGAAGTTGACATGTTTTTCCTTGCACCTTTGTTATAATTGACATAAAACATGTCTGTGATACCACTTTGCTTCCTAAAGTCATACAACAACCACATCAACATTTGGCAACTTATACTACTTGGGAACTCTTCCAGATGGAAGCAAATTAAAATGTTTCCAACTAATGGAAAAAGATGTCCTACTATTTGCATAGGGGTTGAGACAGATAAAGCTGAATTTGAGAAATGGATTTGGTGCTAACCATGTATTTAAACTCTTTATATGCAAGTCTTCTCATCTGTAAAATAAGTATAATAATATTACTTCATGGTGTTGTTGTGATAGGCACATGAAATAACTTATGATTTTATGGCAGGTGGGAAGAGATCAATAAATGTAATATGTGTTCTTTCTCATCCCACTTCCTGAAGTGCTTAAAATGCACTCTTTCTCTCTTTCCATGGCTAGAGAGGGAGAAAAAGAGAAAGAGACAGAGAGAAAGAAAGAGAATATGATATTTATCATACACACAAGATTTCATATACACTGATCCTGCCTACTTCTTTTTACCTCATTTTATTCAATGCTCCCCAACACTCATTTTCCTCGGCTACACTGACTTCCTATTTCATCAGCAGACTAAGCTCATTTTCCCCTCCAGGCCTTTTCTCCTCTTTCTGAAATGCTCACCCATCAGATATTCACCAGGGCTAGATCATTCTCATTATTCAGATATAAATTCAAAGATTGTCTCTTCAGAAATATATTCCTTGGCCATGTTATCTCATCTAGCTCTTCCTCCATCTCCAGTCATCCTATATCCTATCACTGTGTGTTATTCCCTTCATAGCAGTTACCACTATCTGAAATTACCTCATTCACATATTTGTGTACTTTTTAAGATGTCTGCCTTCCCCACTAAGATGTAAAGGCTCATTCAGTGTTATATTGACATGGCTAGAAGAACATATAACATCAAATAAGTGTTCATTTAAAATATGTCTAAAATGAGAGGATTGGGACATCTTTGAAAACTTATGGAATGTGCTCACAGTCCTTTTGAAAGAAAGAGTCCATTTTACTGGAGATTTATAAATTTATTAGAAAAGATGAGACACAGGTACTCACTGAAAGTTCTCAGCCTATACAGCTAGAGATGCAGATTAATATCAAATATGAATTAGTCACTTCTTTATTAATTGTCTATTGATGGCTAACAGGTCTTCCCAAAACATAGTGGTTTAAAAGAGCAACAATTTATTATTTCTCGCAATTCAATCAGTTGACTGGTCTCTAAGTCTATGATCTCATGTGTACATTATGTCTGAAAACAAATAAAGCTTTCATTCTCAAGAAGGCTAGCCAGATTTCTTCATACACAACTGGCAGTGCTCCAGTAGAGCAATACATAAGCCTCTGCATATATTACATTTGTTGATATCTCATTGGCCAAAGCAAGTGACATGGCTGACAAAGTTCAGTGTCCATAAGGATATGGATTCCAGGAGTTGTGACTGCTCATGGCAGAAGAAAATGCAATCTATATCACTTGGGCTCCCAGAGCTTCTAACATGGAGTAGAACTGCCCAAGATGCTGCCATTGCAAGGTAGGGTCTCACTGGGTCTGGAAATTCCAATCCAGCTAAGCCACTGCCTTTTTATTCTCAGGGTTATGTTACGTTTTCGGAAAAACTTTTTACAATATAATGTATGTGTGCTTCCATATAAGGGAATGATTATTAATGTTTGTCTCTCCTTGTTCATGAATGAGAAGTGCCATTAGTGAGACTGCAATCTTGGGGAGTCAGGGATAAGAGAGTTGAAAGAACAGCAGATTATTTCTGGTATCCTTGTACAATAACTCAACCTCTGGTATTCCAACATCTGGAAAACCTATTATCCCACATTTGTTCTCCATACAATTATAGTAGGTATATGGACTACATGTTGAAGATAAAGTTCATATTGTTGCAGTTTGACATGTTTCCCATGATAAAGATAGTCACCTGCATGACGATAAATGGTATACAAAAGATCGTGAAATTTTTTTTAAAGTTAAGGTTTCTTTCTGGTCAATTCATGAGACAGGTTGAGTGTACAGTATGTCAGGCACTATGCACCAGGCATAATGAACAAAAAATATTCTAGTCTCAAGATCTTACAGTTTAGCTTATTTGCCATAAGTGAGGGAGTGAGTTGAGGGATTGGGACAAAATTAAGAAGGAGAATATCCAGGGAGAGGGAGTGATTAAAAGGGATGTTCTTCAAATAATGTCACAAATATTTCATTGTTATTACTCTTTCTTAGCAGATTTCAAGGATTTCAATTGACTATTATTTCTGATTGACTTCTGCTTTTCTCCATGTTGCTACTCCACTTAAGAGCTAACAGTGACTCCCTAGTACCTACTGACACTCTTATGACTTTAAAATTAGTCTATGATGTAGTCTCAATATACTTATTGTTATTTCTAAATTCTTATCACTTTCAATATATAGCTCCTCTACTAGCCTGTCTGGTCTCCTCTCTTCCCTTTATAGATAGTATACTCATCTACACTAACAGTTTTACACATTGAAAAATTGTTTTCATGCCACCTGAACTAGCTTCCATTTCTTTCTCTCTTAATCCCTATAAGATGAAAACAATTACCAATTTTTATTGAGTATTTATTATTTGCCAGGTATTATCTAAGAAGGAAGCCCTGGTGCAGCAGTGGTTAAGAGCTTGGCTGTTAACCAAAAGGTCATCATTTTGAATCCACCAGCTGCTCCTTGGAAACCCTATGGAGCAGTTCTACTCTGTCTTATAGGGTCACTATGAGTTGGAATCGACTTGACAGCAACAGATTTGGTTTTGGGTTTTTATAGTAAGAAAAGCCTTATAAGCCTCATTACCTTGAATCACTGAAAGAGCATTACAAAGTAGTTTTTTTTTTTTTTTTTTCTGCTTCATTGATCAAGAAATTGAAACAAAAGAGGTTAGATAACTAGTCCAAGGTCACCGTGCATGCATGTAGCAGGGCCAATGGGAAGCTAGGGAGGAGTATCTTGAAGCCCTTTGCTCTTCCCCTTTGTACTACCAATTCTCAAAACTCAAACCAAAGCCCATCTTTTCCTTGAACTTTAGTCCGCATTAATATGACTACTTTTTCATACGTTTTCCCAGCACCATAGGGCTCATCAATTGCTCATATGCATGTTCAAGTTGAAGTTGAAGAAAATTAGAACAAGTCCATGTGAGCAAAAATATAACCTTGAGTACACCCCAACTGAATTTAGAGACCATCTCAAGAACGGATTTGACACCTTGAACACTAATGACCGAAGACCAGACGAGTTGTGGAATGATATCAAGGACTTCATACATGAAGAAAGCAAGAAGTCATTAAAAAGACAAGAAAGAAAGAAAGGGAAGTACCAAAATGAATGTCAGAAGAGACTCTGAAAGTTGCTCTTGAATGTAGATAGCTGAAGCGAAAGGAAGAAATGATGAAATAAAACAGCTGAACAGAAAGTTTCAAAGGGTGTGTTGAGAAGACAAAGTAAAGTATTTTTATGACATGTGCAAAGACCTAGAGATGGAAAACCAAAAGGGAAGATCATGCTCAGCATTTCTCAAGCTGAAAGAACTGAAGAAAAAATTCAAGCCTTGAGTTGCAATATTGAAGGATTCTACAGGGAAAATACTAAACAATGCAGGAAGCATCAAAAGAAGATGGAAGGAATCCACAGAGTTACTGTACCAAAAAGAATTGGTTGAGATTCAACCATTTCAGGAGGTAGCATACGATCAGGAACCTATGGTACTGAGGGAAGAAGTCCACGCTGCGCTGATAGCATTGGTGAAAAACAAGGCTCCAGGAAATGACAGAATACCAACTGAGATGTTTCAACAAGTGGATGCAGCCCTGGAAGTGTTCACTCATCTATGCCACGAAAATTTGGAAGACAGCTACCTGGCCAACGGTCTGGAAGAGATCCATATTTGCATGCATTCCAAACGAAGGTGATCCAAACGAATGTGGAAATTATTTAACAACATAATTAATATCACACACAAGTAAAATTTTGCTGAAGATCTTTCAAAAGCGGTTGCAGCAGTACATCGACAAGGAGGTGCCAGAAATTCAAGCTGGATTCAGAAGAGGACAGGGAATGAGGTATATCATTGCTGATATCAGATGGATCCTGGCTGAAAGCAGAGAATACTAGAAAGATGTTTAGCTGTGTTTTATTGACTATGCAAAGGCACTTGACTGTGTGGATCATAACAAATTATGGATAACATTGCGAAGAATGGGAATTCCAGAACATTTAATTGTGCTCATGAGGAACCTATACTTATTACAAGAAGCAGTCGTTCAGACAGAACAGGGAGATACTGTGTGGTTTAAAGTCAGGAAAGTTGTGTGTCAGGGTTGTATCCTTTCACCATACTTATTCAATCTGTATGCTTAGAAAATAGTCCAGGAAGCTGGACTATATGAAGAAGAATGCAGCATCAAGAATGGAGGAAGACTCATTAACAGCCTGTGATATGCAGATGACACAACCTTGCTTGCTGAAGGTGAAGAGGACTTGCAGCACTTACTGACGAAGATCAAAGACTGCAGCCTTCAGTATGGGTTACACCTCAACAAAAAGAAAACAAAAATCCTCACAACTGGACCAATAAGAAGCATCATGATAAACAGACAAAATATTGAAGTTGAAAAGGATTTCATTTTACTCGAGACCACAATCAACATCCATGGAAGCAGCAGCCAAGAAATCAAACAACACATTGCATTGGACAAATCTGCTGCAAAAAATCTCTTTAAAGTGTAAAAGGCAAAGATGTCACTCTAAGGACAAAGGTGTTCCTGACCCAAGCCATTGTGTTTTCAATCTCCTCATATGCATGTGAAAGCTGGACAATGAATAAGGAAGACCAAAGAAGAACTGATGCCTTTGAATTGTGATGTTGGTGAAGAATGTTGAATTTACCATGGACTTCAGAAAAACCAACAAATCTGTCTTGGAAGAAGTACAGCCAGAATGCTCATTAGAAACGAGAATGGTGAGGCTTCTTCTCACATACTTTGGACATGTTATCAGGAGAACCAATCCCTGGAGAAGGACATCATGCATGGTAAAGTGTCAGGGGAAAAGAGGAAGTCCCTCAAAGAGATGGACTGACACAATGGCTGCAACGATGGGCTTGAGCATAACGACGATTGTGAGGATGGCACAGGACTGGGCAGTGTTTCATTCTGTCATACATGAGGTCGCTATGAGTTGGAACAATTTTCACCAAGAACAACAACAACATAGTTCTCACAGCCTGAAAATAATCGCCTACTTTCTGGGCTATTATTGCAATCCTATCAGAATTGAGTCTTGACTCCCACAATATTTTAGCAAAAATGCAAGGTTTAGAGAATCACCTCAATTTGTGTGATGATTAACAAGGAAATAGAATGAGAAAGACAGAGAGAGAGAAGTCCTACACTGTTTGAACATAATGTATCTATTGCCTCTCAGTCCTTCTGGTCAAGATAAGTAATGCCAAGATGCTATCAATAAGCTAATATAAGAGTAGGAAGAGTCTTCCTGTCACTAGGTCTCAATTTAGGTGATTTTTCTCATAGAATCGCCATTGTTATTGTGACATATCAGTGTAACAGTAATGAGTTCCCCTGTCAACGCTCTCCAGTGAACTATAACATTAAAATGTTGTGTAAATTCTATCTTCCCCTTCTCCTCCCTCTTTCTATCACCTGGTTGACTGAACTTGAGATTTATGAAATCTGCTTTCATGTACTTTTCCTATATAGTCCCCCTTAAGTTGGCTTCTTGTTTGCTTTTGGATGCTTTTCTGGGACTGTTCCCCAGCTTTCCTCTCTTTCTGCGGGAGCTGTTCATTGCTAGCCATTCATTCAACACTGCTTTGTCATTTCCTCAAGCAGTGCTGAGGACTTTAGTGGAGCAGCAAACTTGAGAATCATGTCTCCCACAGAGATTTTAAATGAGAATATACAGGGGATATTTGTTATCTTTGTAATTATTATTATTACTTCAGGTATCTGTCTCCTAAACTATACTGCAATCCCCTTGAGAATAGGAAACAATGCTTCATTTATTTCTCTGTGTGCTCTGTACCAAGTACCTAACAAGGATTTTATAAATGTGTACTGAAAATGTGAATGAAAAATTTAGACTAGAAATTATTTTGTTTTACCAGTGCAAGAACAATTATGCTATTTGACCTACAGATGATTTTTTAAAAAAAGCTAAAAAGCTACAATTTCTGTAAGTTCTAGAACCTGAGAATGTTCGCTTTTCCCCATTAAATGATTATTTTGTAGTTAGCTTAGACATACTACCACAAGTTACAGAACTTAATTAAATAAAATTAAAAATATGGAGGCAGGGCCAAGATGGCAGAGTGCTCAGATGCTTCCGGGGTACCCTCTTACAACAAGGACCCAAAAAACAAGTGAATCGATTATATATGGCAATCTGGGAGCCCTGAATATCAAAGGTAGAGTTGAGAAACCAGACTGAGTGGCAGACAGAGGGAGAGACAGTTCAGAAGCTGTGAGGAGTTGCCAGACCTGACCTGGGGAGAGCCTGAGCCCTTCGGACCTGAGCAGCTCATGGGTGAGCAGTGAGGCAGGCAAGCAGCAGTGCTCGGGAGGCACGTTTGCCTCACTGGGAGAGACCCAGCACCAGAGAGTCTACAAGGCCGCCCGGAGCCAGTGAGAGGCGGCCCTCATCCGTGAAAGATAAGTACTTGCGTATGGCTTACAGTGCAGATCAAAAACACCCCTCTTAGGGAAAAACCTCTCTCCCATTTACCTCCCCGCTCCCTGCTCTGCACTGGGTCCCAGACCAGCTTCAGCAATTGTTGAGTCCCCTGGACTGGAAGTAGGATCTGTCACAAGTCCAGAGCCATTCTCCCTGCCTTGGAGAATGAACAAGTTAACAAATGGGAAAAAATAAACTGCCAGCTCCCCTAAGCCAGGAACCCTAGGCACAGGTATAAGGGGTCCATGGACTTTGAGTGCCTTTCCCCCTGCATAGACTTGTGTGGGCCCATCTCAGTAGCGTAGGCCCTCATTACTGCAGAACAACAGGGTATATACCTGAATTCTAACTTCAACTGTTTCAGCTGTGAAGTGGCAGGTTCTTGACATTTGACACTGCTCTGCCCATAAAGCAGGGTCTTCACCTACCCACATCAGGGGCCTGAGGACTGCTGGCTCCACCCACCCCACCTAGCCACCTGCAATAGGGGCTCCGTGAATAAGTGGTGCCCCCAGTACTTACAGCCAACAGCATTAAGTGCTCATAGTCTGGCTGTAAAACCCATCCACCTATGTGCTCTATGGAACAGGGACACCACTTCCTCCTGGACACTCGGGGTGGCAGTCAGCCACCTGCCTTGCTGAGTGTGTCCTCCTGCTGCAGCCAGATGCCTGTGCCTACACCAATCACCCATGCCTGTCTAGGACTATAAGTGAGAGCCTACACCACACACTTGGTGGCTATCTACGTGGGCACCTAAGCTGAATCCATACAAGAGGAGTGGGTGGACTTCTGAGCTCACATACCTAGTAACAGATCTAACCAGCTGGTGACAGGACAGTAGAGCTTCAAAGTTGCCGATAATCAAACTAGCTCATATGAGCAGCCTATTTGGGCATAGCAAAACAAAACAAGAAGCTAAGATACAGTAAGTAAACATAAAATAAATAAATATTATAAATTATTGATGGCTTGGAGACAACAGTCAATATCAAATCACATACAAAGGCAATCCATGATGGCTTCAGCAAGCTACCAAAATAAAGAATCTAGAAATTTTCCAGAGGAGGAAAATTTCTTTGAGTTACTGGAGGCAGAACACAAAAGATTACTATACAGAACTCTTTAAGAAATTAGGAAGGAAATTAAGCAAAATGCAGAAACACGCAATAGAGGAAATTAAAAAGATTAGAGAAGAGCATAATGACAAATTTAACAGGCTGCAAGAATCCATAGAGAGACAGCAATCAGAAATCCAGAAGATTAACAATAAAATTTCAGAATTAGACAACTCGATAGAAAGTCATAGAAGCAGAATTGAGGCAGCGGAAGTCAGAATTAGTGAGATTGAAGATAAAGCACTTGACACCAATTTATCTGAAGAAAAATCAGAGAAAAGGATATAAAAAAAATGAAGAAAGCCTAAGAATTATGTGGGACTCTATCAAGGGGAATAACCTATGAGTGATTGGAGTACCAGAACAGGGGGGGATAACAGAAAATACAAAGAGAATTGTTGAAGATTTGTTGGTGGAAAACTTCCCTGATATTGTGAAAGATGACTAGATATCTATCCAAGATGCTCATTGAACTCCACATAAGGTAGATCCCAAAAGAAAGTCATGGAGACATATTATAATCAAACTTGCCAAAACCAAAGATAAAGAGAGAATTTTAAGAGCGGCTAGGGATAAATGAAAAGTCATCTACAAAGGAGAATCAATAAGAATAAGTTTGGACTACTCAGCAGAAACCATGCAGGCAAGAAAGCAATGGGATGAAGTATATAAAGCCTTGAGGGAAAAAAACCGCCAGCCAAGAATTATATATCCAGCAAAACCGTCTCTCAAATATGATGGTGAAATTAGGGCATTTCCAGATAAACAGAAGTTTAGGTAATTTGCAAAAACCAAACCAAAATTACAAGAAATACTAAAGGGAGTCCTCCAGTTAGAAAATCAGTAACATCAGATAACAACCCAAGGCTAGAACACAGGACACAGCAACCAGATATCCAACCCAGACAGGGGGGTCACAAAAGTAAATCAAAGCTAGGACACTTAAAATAGGGAAACAGATGTCAATATGTAAAAGATGACAACATTAAAACAAAAAAACAGGGACTTAAAAAATGTAGACATAGATTTTTCATATGGAGAGGAAGGCAAGGCAATATAAAGAAGTAAAAGACTGGTATAAACTTAGAAAAATAGGGGTAAAGATTAAGGTAACCACAAAGGAAACTAACAATCCAACAAGTCAAACTAAAAAACCAGAAAAATATAAAGAATCAGCAAACACAAAATCAACAACAATGAAAAAGATGAAAAGAAAATAATAAAGAAAAATGACTC
>NW_004444178.1:2947398-2950662 GCF_000243295.1 Trichechus manatus latirostris
CCCAAAGAATCCACAAGAAAACTACTGGAACCAATAGAAGATTTCAGCAAAGTTTCAGGATACAAGATAAACATACAAAAATCAGTTGGATTCCTTTATACCAACAAAGAGAACCTCGAAGAGGAAATCCCCAAATCAATACCATTTACAAGAACCCCAAGAGAAAATACTTAGGAATAAATCTATACAATGAAAACTACAAGACACTACTGCAAGAAACCAAAAGAGACCTGCATAAGTGGAAAAACATAACTTGCTCATGGATAGGTAGACCTAACATTGTGAAAATGTCAATTCTACCCAATGCGATCTACATATACAATGCAATCCCAATCCAAATTCCACAAGCATTTTTTAATGAGATGGAGAAACAAATCACCAACTTTATATGGAAAGGGAAGAGGCCCCGAATATGTAAAGCATTACTCAAGAAGAAGAACAAAGTGGCAGGCCTCACACTACCTGATTTTAGAACCTATTATACTGCCATGGTAGTAAAAATAGCCTGGTACTGGTACAACAACAGGTACATAGACCACTGGAACAGAATTGAGAATCCAGACATAAATTCATCCAACTATGAGCAGCTGATATTTGACAAAGGCCCAAAGTCTGTTTGGGGAAAAGACAGTCTCTTTAACAAATCGTGCTGGCATAACTGGATATCCATCTGCAAAAAACTGAAACAAGACCCATACCTCACACCATGCACAAAAACTAACTCAAAATGGATCAAAGTCTTAAATATAAAATTGAAAACGGTAAAGATCATAGACAAAAAAATAGGGACAACGCTAGAAGCCCTAATACATGGCATAAACACAATACGAACCATAAGTAACAATGCACAAGCACCAGAAGAGAGACTAGATGAATAGGAGCTCCTAAAAATCAACCACTTATGCTTATCAAAAGACTTCACCAAAAGAGTAAAAAGACAACCTACAGACTGGGAAAAAAATTTTTGGCTACGACAAATCTGATCAGCATCTAAACTCTATAATCTACAAGATACTGCAAAACCTCAACAACAAAAAGACAAATAACCTAATTAAAAAATGAGAAAATTATATGAACAGGCACTGCACCAAAGAAGATATTCAGGTGGCTAACAGACACATGAAGAAATGCTCACGATCATTAGCCATTAGAGAAATGCAGATCAAAACTACAATGAGATATCATCTCACCCCACCAAAGCTAGCATTAATCCAAAAAACACAAAATAATAAATGCTGGAGAGGTTGTGGAGAGACTGGAACACTTACACACTGTTGATAGGAATGTAAAATGGTACTACCACTTTGGAAATTGATTTGGCACTTCCTTAAAAAGCTAGAAATAGAAGTACCATACGATCCACCTATCCCACTCCTTGGAATACATTCTAGAGAAATAAGAGCTGTCACATGAATAGATATACGCACACCCATGTTCATTGCAGCACTGTTCACAATAGCAAAAAGATGGAAACAACCTAGGTGCCCATCAACAGACGAATGGAGAAACAAATTATCGTATATCCACACAATGGAATACTACGCAATGATAAAGAACAACAATGAAATTGTGAAACATTTTAAAACATGGAGGAAGCTGGATGTCGTTATGCTGAGTGAATTTAGTCAGTCATGGAAGGACAAATATTGTATAAGACGACTATTATAAGAACTCAAGAAAAGGTTTAAACACAGAAGAAAACATTCTTTGATAGTTACAAGGGTGAGGAGGGAGGGTGAGGGTCATTTACTAACTAGATAGTAGATAAGAATTATCTTAGGTGAAGGGAAGGACAGCACACACTACAGGGGAAGGCAGCACAACTGGACTAAACCAAAGCTAAGAAGTTTCCTGAATACAATCAAACACTCTGAGGGACAGAGTAGCAGGGGTAGGGGTCTGGGGACCAGGCTTTCAGGGGACTCCTAGGTCAATTGGCATAACAAAACTTATTAAGAAAATGTTCTGCATCCTACTTTGGTGAGTGGTGTCTGGGGTCTTAAAAGCTTGCAAGCGGCCATCTAAGATGCATCAATTGGTCCCAACCACCTGGAGTAAAGGAGAATGAAGAACACCAAAGACACAAGGAAATTATTAGCCCAAGAAACAGAAAGGTCCACATAAACCAGAGACTTCATCAGCCTGAGACCAGAAGAACTAGACGGTGCCCGGCTACCACCAATGACCACCGTGACAGGGAACACAACAGAGTTCCAAATGGAGCAGGAGAAAGGTGGGGTGCAGAACTCAAATTCTAGTAAGAAGACCAGACTTAATGGTCTGAGACTGGAGGAACCCCAGAAAGCATGGCCCCTGGATTTTTTATCAGCCCAGAAGTAAAACAATTTCCAAGGCCAACTCTTCAGACAGGGATTGAACAGGACTGTGGGACATATAGTGATACTCATGAGGAGTGTGCCTCTTAGCTCAAGTAGATACAAGAGAGTAAACGGGCAGCTTCTATCCAGAGATGAGATGGGAAGGCAGAGAGGGTTAGGAGCTGGTTGAATGGACATGGGGAATCAGGGTTGGAAAGGAAGAGTGTGCTGTCACAGTATGGGGAGAGCAATTAGAGTCACATAACAGTGTATGTATAAATTTTTGTATGGGAAAAAATATTTTAAAAAAATTAAAAATACACCATTAAAATAATTTGTGAAATATCAGTTTAGAACAGTATGTATGATTCTTATTTCCCTAAATTCCAAACTTAAAACAATAATGCATTATGTTGAAGAAGGTAGGTTTTGGGAGTCCAGAGTTGATATAAACCCTGGATCCTTCCCTTACTGACCTTATAAATGTAAGTGAGGTATAGAACCTCCCTGTGTTGGTAATAATTGACAGTTATTTTTAGAATTAATATTATGTTCTCTTAGAAAATT
The DNA here is from genome assembly GCF_000243295.1 of Trichechus manatus latirostris. Taxonomy (NCBI): domain Eukaryota; kingdom Metazoa; phylum Chordata; class Mammalia; order Sirenia; family Trichechidae; genus Trichechus; species Trichechus manatus. The sequence goes on from NW_004444178.1 coordinate 2,950,284, forward strand.
TAAAGTAAGCTAGTCTTCAGTAATTCCAGTCTCTGAAGGTTGATTTCTGGCCTTTTGTTCTTCTTCTTTCTAGTCCTGTCCCATAAGAAGTGTTCTAGGTCTACTAGCAGACCCTGTTATTTATAGTCAGTACCTGCTTGAACATGCTTTTTCTGGAAGAAAACAGGTTTTCAGTTTTATTTGTTTTTCTATATAATATGATACGGCTAATGCTTTCCTTTCTCCAAAATGACTTTATGGTTTTCTCAGTGTTTTTTTTTTTGTTTTTGTTTTTGTTTTTACATTTCATCTCCATAGACATTCTTCATCTAAACATATTCTACTACAATGGTAATTCTAATTTTGTCTTAATCAACTTTGGGACTATTATATGATTCCC
>NW_004444178.1:2950762-2991599 GCF_000243295.1 Trichechus manatus latirostris
CACCACCAAACCTTTCCTTTCCCTCTCCATGAGCGTTATCACATAAAAATCCTTGGTTTGAATCAGGCAGCCTTACATAGCCACATAGTTTCCTTCATCAACTAAGTTCTTATGAACATTGTACAGGTATTTATCACATATCTGCAATCTTAATACTGTGGAAGTCATTTTAGAAACAATGGTGACAAAATTGGGAGAGAGAATAAAATTCAGTCTTACTGTGTATCTCAAATAATTCTGTGGTGTAGAGTAATAATATACACTGGACAAATCTTTACACCACCAGATAAGGACTGTGGATATAATCACTTCTGTGATAAATCACATGCATGCTGTATTTATGTAACTATATCCATGTGCTTATTTGGTAAATATTTATTGAACTTTTCTGGGGCTGATATTTTTACAACAATTTGCTTTCGACTTCTCACTCCTTCTGAAGAAAAGGCAAGGCTTCTGCAGAATCTATTTTGCTCTCTGCATGGATATTGCCTTCTCCCAGAAGGTTTCCCTAACTGCCACTGCTACCTCATTCAAGGTTTGGGTTGTGTTTTCCACCCATAGGTTCTCATACTACCTCACTTGCCCAGTTGAGCCCTAAGGGCACTGTCTGGTAATTTCTGCGTAAATGTCCTCCTTCACTAGACTTCATCTTTCTTAGGGGCAATTTCGCTGTCTTGCTTTTCATCGTATTCCCAGTGCCTAGGACAAGTCCCAGGATTGAATAAGTCCCATAATACTTGTTAAATTACACTCAGTAATATCTTTGTCTTTCTAAAAGTATACTCTGGGTCAGGCACTACTCTTTCAAAGACTAGGTAATAGGTAAAGTCAGAACTCATTTAACTACGTGTAAGGCAACCAAGAAATTCAAAATGATGGAATCTGACTGCATAAACCACGTTTATATCTTTGAATTCTGAGTCCACTTTACCACTCTGAAGTTAATTCTCTGATAATTAGACTGTTTTATGTTGTCACTATTTACTGCTGAATATGTGCCCTTGTATTCTCTGATAATTTGAAGTGACATTGACATAAACTTTTGTCTCTATGTGTTTGAAAGAAATGGTACTTTTCATTTCCTAAACCATATTTGAACTTCTAAAAGCATTTTCACTAGAAACCTTCTTTTTATGTAATTATTTTGTTTGCCTTGTAATGGTTCAAGATGAAAAGCAGACCTATTATGTGTGCAGGTGTGCCTGAGATATCATTGCATAGCCTTCATACTAAGTTCTCAGTATAATCAACATTATAAGTTTACCTTTACAGTCACGCCATCACTTAATGTCCATGATACATTCTGTGAAATAGGACGTTATATGATTTGGACGTTGTGACAACACCATTATTATATACAGGAGAGAGGTGCATAGGATGGTCACCGGCCGGCTCCCGAACCCGCACCGCAGCTGCACCGGGGACTGCGCAGAAACTTTGGTTTGCCGCCACTGCCCTGATAAGTGGTCGCCACTCAATCTCCCAGAGCCCTCTCACCCCCACCCACACACCTGGGACGCTTTACTCGCTGTCCAGCTGTTTGCCTCCTGACCCCGCCTTGCTGCCAGCTTCCTTCCTTTCCTTCCTCCCTGCTGCCTTCCTCATCTTCACTAATGGGCTTTAAACCCTTCCAGCCCTGCCCACCCCAGCCCAGACTGCTTGACAACTGCGACTACAGGAGGAGTCGTGCCAGGCACAGGATGCCCAGGCCAAGCGGGGCAGCAGCTTCAGCGGGGCATCCCCCTTGACAGCTCCAGCGGCGGTGGCGTCTTTGCACTCCCTGCTTGAGGCGAGTTCAGTGGAACAGGCAGCTGCAGATGGGTGCTGGGACCCCCTTCTCTTGCCGCCCCAGGGCCAGGGCAAAAGCAGGATCCAGAGAGCTAGTGAGAGACAGCTCAGATCTCCATACTTAGTAAAGTAAGTGTGCTACTTCCCGTTCTCCATCGGGATAACCTTATGGGAACAAGGACATATGTGTACTTGGACATTGCCTAACGGATGTTAAGCGACATATAACTGTACTTAGCAAAGCAATATGGGATACCTTTTATTTCATTTCCAAGTTGATACTTCTCCTTTGCCCTTTGCTTCTGCTATCGTTAGCACTGGTTCTGCTGCATTTGGGAGCCATGATGTACTTTACGGTAATATTTTCAAAAGAAAATTAAACAGACAGATAACGCTACTGTACTCAAGAGACGTGCAATACGCGAGATTAGATGTTGCTGCCTACAAGCTGAAGCATACGCTGTTATACGGTAAACTTTTTATTCGTAAGTAGGGAAGGTTCACACTAAAATAACGATAGAAAGTACAGTACATACATAAGCCAGTAATATAGACTTTTATTATGACTATCAAGACATATGTGTTATGGGTTATATATATACTGTACCATTGTATGCCTGGAAGCACAATCACTAGGTATACAAGGAACATGAGATACATGTGTTGCATGCAGGAAGCTCTTGCGTTCACTACGGCGGTTATGTACACTATGTCCCGTTCTCCGATTGGGATTTCTGAACTCTGCTATAACCTTATAGGACCACGGACATATGTGTGGTCAGATGGTGCCCAAATGGACCTTATGAGGCGAATGACTGTATTTCAATTATTATGATATTCTTCTCATACACATTTCTTAAGCAATAAATAAAAATTGAAAATAATGGGCCACATTTTGAAAAACCCCTATGTGCTTTAAAGTTTGCAAATACTGATCTTCTCGAGGCAGGAGAGAGAAAAAAAGAAAACCCCAATTCACAGAGACATTTTGTCATTGATGTTAAGAACTGCATCCTCCTTCTTCTGAATCCCAAAAGATGCCAAAGAGACGCCACGCTCTTTAGGACAAAAAGAAAAACTGACTTGTTTTCTCTGGTTTTTGGCCACGACTTTAACCACTGCTTTGTTTTATTGTAATCAGATATACTGGCATGAAAGTTGAAGTTGATTCCAAGAAGTATATGCTGGGCTTTTTATTGGCATACCAAACAGGGAATCATTCAGGTCACACATTAGCAAGAAGCCAAGTAATTAATAATAACACATGTGGAAGAAAATGAATGTTTTGGTTGAGAAGGAGAATGAGAAGTCAGACAATGGCCTGGGATTCATGTCCTTGCCCTCAGCAGCAGCAAAGATAATGTTATGAATAGCATTTAACTTGAATTTGCAGCAAACTGCTGCTTTTATCATAAACAATTGCCAGATGGTATACATTATCTTTCTTTTTTCTCCTTTCACAAAAGCAGCATTAATTGCAGAGCAGCCCAGGGCTCCACTCAGCTCATCAGTGTGATAACACTTCATGACCCTGATTAGCCGTCAGTCTACTCAATTAAAAAGATCATTTAGACATTCACCCAATCATTTGCCTATCGAGCCACCTGGGCCTCAACCAGGAGCTCCATTTTTAACATTCTCCTGCCCTCTCTCATCTTGCCTAGCTTTTTTACATATCTCCAAAAGACGTAATTGAATTAAATAAAGCGTCTCAGGGGCAGCTGCAACATCTGCTGTTTGCGGTCTGTCAAGCCTTCAGCATTAAAAACAGTTACATATGCTCCAAATTAGCAGGTCGCAGAGATGAAACAGTCAATGATGGTTGTTTTGTGCCAGCGTGAGAAGCAGCTCACAGCTGTGTGCAATTTACAATTAAAGGCTTTATCAGCGCTCAGTTGTACTAGTGAATCAAGTGGTGAGAGGTCAGTTAGTGAATTAGACCAATTAGAACTTGTACAGTTAAATTATCTGTCTTATTACCTATTGATAAACAGCCTTGTCATATCTTTACTGGAATGATGAAGCTGAATGAGTTTTATGAAGCGATAATACATTTTCACTTGAGTGGAACTTAGTGGTTTGTGAATTCAAAATCTACAGCAACAAAACAGCTCTATGTAACCTTCTAAAATAGCTATGTGGAAGGAAATTTGGAATTGGATAAAACACTTCAAATTAAGTTGGTTATATCTACTTATGAATGCTTCTCCAAGTGCAAGAATTTTTAAAAAGTATTTTGAAGTAGAATGACATATAGATTCCCCAGCTTTATCTTATTAAATATATGTATTTATATATGTATATATATATATTTTTTTGAGAATAATCTTAACGAGAATCAAGAAGAGAATGAGAAATGTGTCTGGAAAATTTAATGACCAAGCATTTCACAACAATCCATGAAGAGCACATAGTATCTCAGAAATAATAATTTACCTCTTTTAAAAATACAAATTAATAAATAATTCTCAAAATTGGAAAAAATATCATATCGTAGAAGATATGTGAGGATGGTGCAAGATTGGGCAGCCTTTTTTTCTGTTGTATGTAGGGTCACTATGAGTCAGAACAGCAACAACAATGCATATGTAATAATAAAAGTGACTTGCAGTGTGAAATCCTTGAATGTATCATCTCTGTATTTCCAGCACCTTTCACAGTCTATTTGTATTATAATTTTCCATAGAGTGAGTGCTCATGTATTTTCTATTTGACTGGTCTCATGATCAGCACATAACTGGAAGTTTTCATTAATGCAGGTATCATTGATTATACAGATCATTGATAACCAATCAGACTAAAATTTTAGACCCAGAATCATTCCAGAATGGCTCCTTCAATGTTCAGAAACTAGTCTGGAGAACACATCTTAAATGGCATGCATGTACTTAGAAGCCTCAAGGCTTAACTTTTCCTAGAGCAAGAATTAAAATTTTTAATATTGGAAAAAATCATGGAAGTGAGTTTGAACAATATTTATTAATTTGTTCATACTTTCCTTAACAATGCTTTTTAAATCATGCTTAAGGGACACTGAGCTTCTGTTAAGGGTAATAGAAAAATCTGGAAATGGATAATGGTGATAGTCGAAAACATGATAAACATAATTAATGTCACTGAATTGTACACGTGAAGAATGTTGAAATGGCAAATGTTTTGTGTTATATATATTTACCACAATAAAAAATGATTTATCAGTTTAGCTTTAGTGTTAATAAATGTTTACACATATTTCTATTCCTAAAAAAATGTACAATTTTTTGTTTTGTAAATGTTTCTGTTTGGGAACAAAATTTATTAAATCTATTGATCATAGTGAACATATTCAATAGTACACATGAACAAAAAAAATGTATTCTTTAGAGAAAACTATTCCAAACTTATTTGATAGTTAAGAGCCAATGTTCAATATGTAAAATAAGTTTATAGAGAAGCATGATCAATTCTTTCCTTTAAGAAGACAAAATAATGATAAAGATGCAAATTTAATAGTATCCATGATTATACCATAATGCTATTTAAAATCTTTAAAGGGCTTGTTAAAATTAATTAGAATAAACGTGAAATTTATTTAGAGAAAAAATGCACAAAAGACATCAAATAAATTTTGAAAAACAGAATTGAGAAAAGACACATCCTAACAGATGTCATATATAGCTACAGGAATTAGAACAGTATATACTGGGCATAGGCATAGACAGAGCAAAGGAATAAAATGTAAAAGTACATAATCAGATGTAAGTTTATTTTTAATTATTGTTATAGGGAAAGGTAATCTTTCAAATTTATGGGAAAATATAATTTGTTTAATATGATATTAGAACAATGATTGACTATTTTAGAAATAACATTAGAATCATATTCATACTAAGAATCTTTTAGGAAGATAAGAATTTAAGTATTAGAAAAGACACCATAAAATCACTAGAAGAAAATATGGAGGACTTAAATATCTTGGGTTGGATTAAAGTGTGCTTTTCCAAAAATGAAAATGAAGGGAGATATGCCGTAAGAAAAGAGAAACAAAATTGGCCACAGTAAAACAAAAAACAAAACAAAACAAAAAAAAAACACCCTTTCACACTAAAAAAACTCAAAAAGTTAAATATGTAAAAAAGCAAAGAGAATGGGAAAATATACCTAAAAACATACAGCAGGCAACTTTTCAGTAGCCTTAACTTACATATACATGTATTACAAATCAAATAACTTTACTAACAGAAAAATAATGTAATGAACAGAATAAATTAATTTAAAAATACGGATACAAACACATAACACATAACCCTAAAAAACAAACTCATTGCTGTCGAGTCGATTCTGACTCATAGCGACCCTATAGGACAGAGCAGAACTGGCCCATCGAGTTTCCAAGGAGTGGCTGGTGGATTTGAACTGCAGACCTTTTGGTTAGCAGCCATAGTTCTTAACCACTGAACCACAAGTATATAAAAATATTCTCACTAATAATCACAGAAATGCAAATTAGGACAAAGTAGAAGTCATTTTGTACTTACTAATTTGTGATAGCTTTTTTTTTTTTTAATGATAATAGTTCTGGCAGAAAAAGTGAAAAACTCTCCTACATTTCTGGAATTACCTTATTTTTATACAAATAACGTGCCCCTTCTATGTTTGTTTTCCAACCTTGCCCTCCCCCCATGAGGTATTTTTGTAAATGCGCTCTGCTAATTTTTTTTACAGCAACGTGTAAAAAAAAAAAAAAAAATTGGCATAGCAATGCTTATAAAGATACCTTGTGGGGGAGGAGGGCATGGTTGGCAAACAAATGTAGAAGGTGCGTGTTATCTGTGTAAAAATACAGTCATGTAAAATCTCTTCTATGGGATAATTAACCAAAGTTTATTAAAAGATTTTCATCCTTTGATTACTGATGATTATCTCTTACTTTTTTGGTAATCTTTGGTAAGTAAATCATTTTAATTGACTGGCAACATTACCTATTGTTGTGGAGTAGAACCTTGAAACTACCTTCTACTCTCACAAATTAGAAGTTAGATTTAGCTGTTAGACATTTAAGTTATTTCTAAGTATAAAATAATATTTATGCATTAAAAGACATGTTTTAGAAACATATTTTAAAATATGGAAAATATCTTGGTAAATTTTATGTTTTAAAAGCAAGTAGGGTAATAAAAAATGTTAATTCAGATATATAAATAGAAGATAGCCCGGAAAATTATATACTTAAATTTTAACAGTATGAGAGTTGTAGAACAATAAATATATGATTAGCATTTTTTTCTTTTCACTTATTCTGATTTTCTATATTTTCTTTCTTAAGTAAAGGTTTATTTTCTTGAAAATAAGAAAAATAGTTATTGGAAATTGACGTACAGATTTTGATTTTCCAAGAGATTGTAAAACTAGTCATAAGAATTCAGACATTATATGATAGGAAATGGGAAGTTATATTTTAATAAAAATCACAATATTTCAATATAAATAGTTAAATTGTGCTAATACTTTTACAAAATATGTATCTCCTTTTCTGCTGAAAAAAGCAGAAGGTTACTGATGTTTACAAATTCTGAATCTTTGAGTATTTTACAAATTGCTGAATGTCTCTATTCTTTTGATTTATTTTTATTTTAAATGTTTAGCTTATGGGAATCAGTTCTGGAACTGTGTTTTACTTTTTGTGACTATGATTGGCTCACTAGATGCTATTTCCCATCTATTAAATATAAAATTACTTACATGACAAAGTTTTGTTTTAAAATATTTTATATACATAATATATTATATACATAATATATTATATTATATATATATTATATATATATTATATACATAATATATTATATTATATATATATTATATATATATTATGTATATATTTTATATACATAATATAATTTGCAGAAGGCAAAGTAATCCAAATTTAAGACTTTAACATGAAACCAATAACCCTTGCTTATTATTAGACTGATTGGAATAAGCACATTCGAAAGTACAAGCGAACAACACACCAGTGGCCATTTCGGTTAGTCCAGCTACGAAGTTTAAGTGCATCAACAAAATAAATAAATTGAGAAGTAAGCCAGAATGCTATCTACTATTTGATCTTTGAACTATTCAAGATGCCAACAACTAATGCATTACTACTTTTATGATGAGGTTGTAAGGCTCATTACCAACACATGTTTAGGACGGCAGACTATTTTATAAGTTGAGAGATGATTAAATCTAAAGAGAGACTGTGGATGTATCCTCAGAGTCAATATCATACTCGATAGGGCACCATAAGAATTTCTAGTTACTAGTGTAGTGGAAAGTTTTTGAGAAAAGAGCAGTGGATTAATAAGAGAACCACGGGGAACCCCAACATTTAAGGTACCTTAATTATTGACTCAAGAGTTCCTGGGTAATACAAGTGGTTATTGTGCTTGGCCGCTAACCGAAAGGCTGGAGGGTCCAGTTCACCCAGAGGTGCCTTGGAAGAAATATCTAGTGATCTACTTCTGAAAAATCAGCCATTGAAAACACTATGGAACACAGTGCTACTCTGACACACATGGAGTTACCATAAATTGGAATTGACTCCAAGGCAGCTGGTAGTTATTGGTTCAGTGGTAGAATTCTTGCCTTCCATGCTCAAGACCTGGATTCAATTCCTGGCTAATGCACTTCACGAACAGCTGCTACCCTTCTTTCAGTGGAGGCTTGTGTGTTGGTATGATGCTGAACAGGTTTCAACAGAGCTGCCAGACTAAGGTGGACTAGGAAGGAAAGCCTAGTGATCTGCTTCCAAAAATCAGTCAGTGAAAATCTTATGACTCACGACGGTCCGATTCATAACTGATCATGGGGATGGTTCAGGACCTGACAGTGTTGTGTTCCATTGTGCATGCAGTCATCATGAGTCAGGGGTCAACTAGGCAGCTAACAACAACAACAATAATTTTATGTAGGAATCTCTATGTGGTGAAAATGGTTAATAAGCTTAGCTGCTAACCAAAGGTTTGGAAGTTCAAGTTCACCCAGAGGTACTTTGGAAGAAAGGCTTGGTGATCTACTTATGAAAAAAAATCAGCCATTGAAAGCCATACAAAGCACAGTTTTACTCTGAAATACATGGGGTCACCATGAGTCAGAATCAACTCCTTGGCAACTTACTAGTTTTTAAATATATATATTATATGTAATTCCATTCTCCAACTTGCACTTACATTTTTTAACATATTTTTTCTAAGCCAGTAGCAGTTCGGTGTATGAACCATAAATTTACCTGTTTGCGTGACTTACTTATTTTTCTTACTACAGTTTTTTTTTTAAATTTTAATAATATTTTATTGTGTTTTAGGTGAAAGTTTACATAGTAAATTGGTTCCTTTTTAACAATTTTTACACAAATAGTTTCATGCCATTGATTACAATTTTTACAATGTGTCAGCATTCTCATTATTTCCATTCTGTTTGTTCTGTTTCCATTGATCTAGCTTCCCTTGCCCTCCTAGCCCTCTCATTTTCCCTTTTGGGTACATGTTGACTGTTTGGTCTCATACAGTTAATTGTTTAAGGGAGTACATTACTTATGGGTGACATTGTTTATTTTATAAGCCAACCTATTATTTGGCTGAAATGCGACCTATAGAAATAACTTCAAACCCAAGTTCAAAGGTTATCTTAGAGCGATAGTCTTGAAAGTTCCTCCAGTCTTTATTGGTCCAGTAGGTCTGGCCTTTTTTAAGAATTTGAGTTTTGTTCTATATTTTTCTCCCATTCTACCCAGAACCTTCTAGGGTGTCCTGGTCAGAACGGCCAGGCACCATCTAGTTCTGGTTTCAGGCTAAAGGAGGCTGTGGTTTGTTTGAGCTATTAGTCCCATGGACTAGTTTCTTCTTTGAGCCTTTGATTTCCTTCATTCTCTTTTGTTCCGTATGAGTAGAAACCAATAGCTGTATCTCAGGTGGCTGCTCACAAGCTTTTAAGACTCCAGACTCTACTCACCAATCTAGGATGTAGAACACTATCTTTGTGAACTATGTTATGTCAATTGACTGAGTTATGCCCTGAGACTATGGTCCTAAGCCTTCTAACCCAGTAAACCAATCCTGTGAGTTGTTTGGATGTGTCTAGGAAGCCGCTAGAACTGCGCCCCCTATGTGGTTTGTTATATATGTGGATATATATGCAGCATATACAAACTTGTATATACATATGCCTACAGATACACCTATACATAAACTAAAAGCCAAACCTGTTGCCGTCGAGTCAATTCCGATTCATAGCAGTCCTGCAGGACACAGCAGAACCACACCGTATGGTTTCTAAGGAGTGGCTGGTGGATTCGAACTACCGACCTTTTGGTTAGCAGCCAAGCTCTTAACCACTGTGCCACTAAGGCTCCACACCTACACATGCACATGCATTTACTTGTGTATGCCATTCTATACACATATATTCAGCCATATCTATCAACGTAACCGCACATGTATTTTTTGGTTGTTTTTACTGTTGTGGCAAAACTGTATATGTTATACCATTTACCTAAATTGTCTCTTTTTCTTGTATACTTGTTAGTGTCTTTGTTTACCTTGGTCAAGTTGTGCCAGCTTCACCTATATTTGGTCTTGTCTTTTCCATCACTAAAAGTAATAAGTCTCTAATATCAAGATAGTACTATCTAGATACTACTACCTAGATAAAACAATGCCAGAGACCACATGATAGAATTTTGCAAGTCCAATGACTTATTCATTGCAAATACTTTTTTTCACCAACATGAACAGCGACTAAACACGTGGACCTCACCAGATGGAATACAGAGGAATCAAATCGACTACATCTGTGGAAAGAGATGATGGAAAAGCTCAGTATCATCAGTCACAACAAGGTCAGGGGCTGACTGCGGAACAGACCATCAATTGCTCAAGTGCAAGTTCAAGCTGAAGCTGAAGAAAATTAGAACAAGTCCATGAGACCCAAAGTATGACCTTGAGAATATCCCACATGAATTTAGAGATCATCTCAAGAATAGACTTGATGCACTGAACGCTAATAAGCAAAGACAAGACAAGTTGTGGAATGACATAAAGGACATCATACATGAAAGCAACAGGTCATTAAAAAGACAGGAAAGAAAGCAAAGACCAAAAATAGATGTCAGAAGAGGCTCTGAAACTTGCTCTTGAATGTCAAGTAGCTAAAGTAAACAAGAAATGATGAAGTAAAAAAGTTGAACAGAGAATTTCAAAGGGCAGCTTGAGAAGATAAAGTAAAGTATTATAATGACATGTGCAAAGAGCTGGAGTTAGAAAACCGAAAGGGAAGAACACGCTTGGCATTTCTCAAGCTGAAAGAACTGAAGAAAAAATTCAAGCCTCAAGTTGCAATACTGAAGGATTCTATGGGAAAAGTATTAAATGACGCAGGATGCATCAAAAGAAGATGGAAGGAATACACAGAGTCACTATACCAAAAAGAATTGATCAATGTTCAATCATTTCAGGAGGTAGCATGTGATCAGGAACTGATGGTACTGAAGGCAAAGGTCCAAGCTGCACCGAAGGCATTGGCAAAAACAAGACTCCAAGAACTGAAGAAACACCAACTGAGATGTTTCAACAAATGGTTGCAGTGCTGGAAGTGCACTCTCGTCTATGCCAAGAAATTTAGAAGATAGCTACCTGGCCAACTGACTGGAAGAGATCCACATCTATGCCTATTCCAAGAAAGGCAATCTAACTGAATGTGGAAATTATCGAACAATATCACACACAAGTAAAATTTTACTGAAGATCATTCAGAAGTGGTTGCAGCAGTATATAGACAGGGAACTGCCAGAAATACAAGCCAGATTAAGAAGAGTATGTGGAACCGGGGATATCACAGCTGATGTCAGATGGATCCTGGCTGAAAGCAGAGAATACCAGAAAGATGTTTAGCTGTGTTTTATTGTCTGTGCAAAGGCATTCGACTGTGTGGATCGGAATAAATTATGGATAACATTGCAAAGAATGGGAATTCCAGGACATTTAATTGTGCTCATGAGGAACTTGTACATAGATCAGGAGACAGTCATTCAAACAGAACAAGGGGATACTGCGTGGTTTAAAGTCAGGAAAGGTGTGTCAGGGTTGCATCCTTTCACCATATTTATTCAATCTGTATGCTGAGCAAATAATCCAAGAAGCTGTACCATGTGAAGAAGAATGGGGCATCAGGATCGGAGGAAGACTCATTAACAATCTGTGTTATGCAGATGACACAACCTTGGTTGCTGAAAGTGAAGATGACTTGAAGCACTTACTGATGAAGTTCAAAGATCAAAGCCTTCACTATAGATTACACCTCAACATAATTAAAAAAAAATTTCTCACAACTAGACCAGTAAGAAACATCATGATAAACAGAAGAAAAGATTGAAGTTGTCGAGGATTTCATTTTATTTGGATCCAAAATCAACACCTATGGAAGCAGCAGTCGAGAAATCAAAACACATATTGCACTGTGCAAATCTGCTGCAAAAGACCTCTTGAAAGTGTTGAAAAGCAAAGCTGTCACCTTGAAGACTAAGGTGCGCCTGACCCAAGCCATGGTGTTTTAAATCACCTCATATGCATGAGAAAGCTGGACGATGAATAAGGAAGATCAAAGAAGAATTGACGCCTTTGAATTATGGTGTTGGTAAAAAATATCAAATATACCATGGACTGCCAAAAGAACAAACAAATCTGTCTTGGAAGAAGTACAACCAGAATGCTCCTTAGAAGCAAGGATAGCGAGATTACGTCTCACATAATTTGGACATGTTATCAGGAGGGATCTGTCCCTAGAGAAGGGGTAAAGTAGCGGGTCAGCGAAAAAGAGGAAAACCCTCAACGAGCTGGATTGACACAATGGCTGCAACAGTGGGCTCAAGTATAACAATGATTGTGATGATAGGCAGGACTGGGCAATGTTTTGTTCTGTTGTACAGAGGGTCGCTATGAGTTGGAACTGACTTGAGAGCACTTAACAACAACAACTATCTAGAAAATTCTTTCCCCTCCCTCTTCCTCTCATCGCTAATAACCATCAAAGAACTTTGCTTTCTGTTTGTTTATATAATCTTCATGTTTTATAATAGTGGGATCATACAATATCTATCTTTTTGTGATTGATTTATTTCAGTTATCATAATGTCCTCCAGATTTATCCATGTTAAAAAATGTTTTGTGGAATCCTCATTATTCTTCATAGTTGTGTAACAGTCCATTGTCTCTATGTACCACAGTTTGTTTATCCATTCATCCATTGATGGGTGTTTAGGTTGTTTCCATATTCTTGCTACTGCGAATAATGCAGCAATGAATACAGGTGTGCATGTATCTATTCATGTCACTGCTCTTCTATCGCTAGAATATATCTAAGAGTGAGATTGCTGGATCATAAGGAATTTTTATTTCTAGTTTTTTGAGGAAGCACCATACTGTTCTCCGTAGTGGTTGTACCATTTTACAATCCCACTAGCAATATATAAGAGTTCTGAGCATTTGTTGTTTTTTCTGTTTGTTTTTGTTTTTGATCATTGCCATTCTTACAGGGGTAAAATGGTATCTCACTGTAGTTTTGATTTGCATATCTCTAATGGCTAATAATTGGGAGCATCTGTTCATGTACTTGTTGGCTTCCCGAATGTCCTTTTTGGTGAAGTGTCTTTTCATGTTCCTTGCCCATTTTTTGATTGGATTGTTTGTCTTTTCTGTTGTGGAGTTGTTGAAGTTTTCTATACATTTTAAAAATTAGACCCTTATCATATATGTCATTGCCAAAGATTTTTTTCCCAGTCTGTAGTTTCTCTTTTTACTCTCTTGGTAAAGTCTTTTGAAGAGCATAGACATTTAATTGTTAGGAGATCCCAGTTATCTAATTTATCTTCTACAGTTTGTGCATTTTTTGTTTTGTTTGATAGGCTATTTATGCCAAAAATTAGGTCCCCTTGTTTTGACCCTATGTTATCTTCCAGGAACTTTATAGTTTTAGCTTTAACATTTAGGTCTTTGATCAATTTTGAGTTAGTTTTTGTGCATGGTGTGAGGTATGGATCCTGTTTCATTTCTCTGCATATGGATATCCAGTTTTGCCAGCACCATTTGTTAAAGAGAATATTTCTTCCCCATTGAATGCACATTGGCGCTTTGTCAAAGATCAGATGCCTATAGATGGATTGATTTATTTCTGGGTTCTCAATTCTATTCCATTGGTCTATGTGTCTGTTATTGAACCAGTACGAGGCTGTTTTGATTACTGTGGCTATAGAGTAAGTTTTGAGTAGGGAATTGTGAGGCCTCCTACTTTATTCTTCTTCAGAAATGCTTTAGCTATTTGGGGCCTCCTTCATTTTCATATAAAGTTGGAGATTAGTTTTTCCATTTCATTAAAGAATGTTGCTGGGATTTGAATTGGGATTGCATTGTATCTATAGATCATTTTGGATAGTATTGACATTTTCACAATGTTAAGTCTTCCAATCTATGAGCATGGACTCTTTTTCCATTTATGTAGATATCTTTTAGTTCCTCGCAGTAGTGTTTTATAGTTTTCCTTGCATAAGTCTTTTACATCCCTGATTAGGTTTATTCCTAGGTACTTTATCCTTTTGTGAGCTATTGTAAATGATATTGTTTTCTTGATTTCCTTTACAGAATCTTCCTGGTTATTGTAGAGGAATCTAACTGATTTTTCTGTGTTGATCTTGTACCTTTCCATATTGCTGAATCCTTCTATTGGTTCCAGTAACTTTCTTGTGGATTCTCTGAGATTCTCAAGTATATGATCATGTCATCTATGAACAGGGATAGTTTTACTTCTTCCTTTCCAATTTGGATTCCCTTTATTTCTCTTTCTTGCCTTACTACTCTATCTAGGACTTCCAGTACAATACTGAGTGATAAAGGCAATCCTTGTCTTGTCCCCATTCTCAAGGGGAATGTTCTCAATCTTTCTCCATTGAGAATAAGTTGCTTATTGGTTTTATATATTTGCCCTTATTATGTTGAGGAATTTCCCTTCTAGTCCTATTTTGCTGAAAGTTTTTATCATAAAAGTGTGTTGGATTTTATCAAATGCTTTTTCTGCATTGATTGAGATAATCATGTGATTCTTTTCCTTTGTTTTATTCATGTAGTGAATTATGGCGATTGATTTTCTAACGTTGAACCTCCTTGCATTCTTGGTATGAATCCCACTTGATCACGATGTATTATTTTTTTGATATGCTGTTGAATTCTGTTGGCTAGAATTTTCTTGAGAATTCTTGCATTTGTATTCATGGGAGGTATTGGTCTGCAATTTTCTTTTTCAGTGAGGCCTTTGCCTGGTTTTGGTATCAGGGTTATGTCGGCTTCACAGAATGAATTAGTGAGTATTCCTTCCTTTTCTATGTTCTGGAAAAGTTTGAGTAGAATTGATGTTAACTCTTCTCTGAATGTTTGGTAGAATTCTCCAGTGAAGCTGTCTGGGCTGAGGCATTTTTGTTGGGATTTTTATAAAATCTTCAATTTCTTCTTTTGTTACAGGTCTGTTCAAATTTTCCATCTCTATTTGTGTTAGTTTAGATATGTAGTGTTTTTCTAGAAATTTGTACATTTGTTCCAGGTTTTCAAATTTGTTGGAGTACAATTTTTCTTAATATTCTGTTGTAATCCTTTTTATCTCAGTTGGTTCTGTTGTCATGTCACCCATTTCATTTCTTATTTTGGTTATTTGCATCTTCTTATTGTTTCCTTTGTCAGTTTGGCAAGTGGTTTGTCAATGTTATTGATCCTCTCAAACAACCAACTTCTAGTCTTGTTGATTCTTTCTACCGTCTTTCTGTTTTCTATTTCACTTATTTCTGCTCTGGTGTTTATTATTCCTTTCTTCTGGTGACTGTGGGCTTCTTTTGTTGTTCCTTTACAATTTGTTTGAGTTGTAGAGTTACGCTATTGACTTTTGCCCTTTCTTCTTTTTTGGTGTGTGCATTTATTTCTATAAATTTTCCTCTGAGCACCGCTCTTGCTGTGTCCCAAAGGTTTTGGAATGTTATGTTTTCATTCTCATTTGAGTCTAGGAATTTTTTCATTTTAGTTTTTATTTTTTCTATAACCCAGTAGTTTTTAAGTAAGGTGTTATACAGGTTGCCAGGTTGTCGTAGTGAGGGTATACAGGTCTCCAGTCACCAGGTGGGTGGCACAGGAAATCATACTGCCGGTAGGCAGGATGGCTTGGGAGTGGTTGGCGTGTAGACGAGCCTCAGGTTGCAGGTCTGACAGTGTAGAAGTATGTACTGCAGATCTCTAGACTAGTGTGGCTGTGCAGGATGGGTGGAGGTGGGCACAAGCCTCCAATAGCAGGTCCAATGGCGTAGGAGTGTGCACCATGGATTTCTGGGTGTGGGGGGAAGGAGGCTCACCATCGGTCACTGGAAGAGAGGGGAGGATGGATGTACGGAGACTGTGTTCCCTCAGTTTCTGTCACTGGCACTGGGGCACTCCCTGCAGGATGCAGCTGGTGCTCAGGACCTGGCCCCAACCAAATGTGAGTAGGAGGGGCCTATCCATAGTCCAGTTGGTTGGAGGATCTCTAGCTGTCACTCCAAGGATCCTCCACTCCGCCAGTGCTACCCTCCCAAATGTTCAGGGACCACTGCTGTCGAGTAGATCTTTCCCTATTTTCTGACTCCCTCCCTGCTCTATGGTCACGTGGTTGCCTAGGGCTGTCACCCACCTTCTTGAACATTCCCTCTGTGATTGTTAGGTTGTGTGTCAACTTGGCTGGGCCATGATTCTCAGTAGTTTGGCATTTATGATGTAATTTGGCAGTCATATAATGATGTGATCACTTCCATGATGAGATTTGATATAATGTGATCACCTCCATGATGGGATCTGCTGTGAGCAGCCAGTGAGTTGAAAGTGCGTTTCCTTGGGGGTGTGGCCTGCATCCAATATAGGTGGACTTTCTGGCAAGACTCGTGGGCTTTTGCTTGCTCTGGATCCTGCAGCTGGCTCCTGCTCATCTGACCTCTGCTTCTTGACTTGAGCTAGCAACTTACCTGCTGTCTTGCCTGCCAATCTTGGCGTTCTTTGGACTTTGCAGCCTGTGAACCAGAGCCCTGCTGTCTGATTTGCTGATCTTGAGTTTGTCAGCCCCAGTGGCTATGGGAATCAGGAGTAGCCTCTGGCCGGACCAACTGACTTGGGACATTCTAGGCTCTACAATTGCGTGAGCCATTTCCTTAATATAAGTCTCTCTATATATATATTTATACACTTTTCTGGTTTTGCTTCTCTAGAGAACCCAGCCTAAGACACCCTTCTTAGATCCAGCTTATGTTCTGCTCACCTAGCTTTGCTCTGGGTTTGTCCACACAATATCACTATCTCCTATTGGGGATTCCATGAAGTTGCCTTCCTGTGCTCCTCACCTCAGAACACTGCTTGCTTTGTCTCCAGATGGTCATGATGCACTGGGCCAGCTGGTAGGGTGCCTACAGTCCGTAAGTCTCCATATTCGCTGTTTTCATTAAGTTTCTCCTTCCCTTTGGTGTTCAATCTAATTTTCATCCTTCTATTTGCTCTTCTGATTTCCCAGATTTTTATCTGTATCTGTTTCACTTAATTTCTCAGTTTTTTGCTATAGGGGGATGGCATGGTATGTGTGACTAAGCTGTCATCTTGGGTCCAGCCTCTTTTTCTACAGTTTTTGATTTACATTTTATTCCACTAATAGTCTGCACAGTTTTTGTATTTTTTCTTCTTGAAGCTTTTCTTCTGTTTCCTTAAATTATCAAATAGAAATGTAATTAAGAATAATATATTTAATCATCTTTCTAACGTATTTCAGGAACTGAAAATTAGATGTAATTATTTGAATATGTTTTTTAATTTCTTAATAATTTGCTTTCACATTTCACAGAAAACTGGTCGACTTTGCCTTGTTCCTATAAATATGATTTCTCATCTATAACACAATTCAAGTCATACCAAATTCCCTATCATCCTCCACCCACTCTCAATTTAAGATAGTCTTGTCAAAAACACTTTTACCAATCCGATTAAATAAGAGCTAGTTAAGGAACCTCAGTCAAATTCTCTAGAACTCATATACTACCAGTTAATCAGTGCCTCAGATCTCATAATGAGATTTGACTTGTTCTCAAGACACAATTCCCATCTTTTACCTCAGTTATGCTAAGTAGATATAACTATTCACTATGACTGAATCACTGTATGGATGAACTATTGATAGATAGCAAATATTTAAAAACAAACAAAAAGCCCATCACTAACCAGTCAGAACAGAGGCCAGATATAAGAACCAGTGATGTCTTTACAGCATTTACAAAATGAGTACCAGCCTAGTTTATAAGTGAAGTATGGCTGTTTATTTCCAAGTTAATATGTAGATCTGTGTTTTGATAATTTTATCTAGCCTCTAAGCTTCTCAAATTCTTATGGAATACAAATAATAACAAAAGTTAAAATTTTAGTTAAATCTAACGAATATTGCTGAAAAGAGAAATTACCCCCATTATTATATTTTCCTCATCACTAGATTTTTTGGGGTTGAACTAGCATGGATTTTCTCATGTTTCTCCTGTGCACCATCCACACACTAACCTATCCTGATGTTTTCCCCTCTCCTTCTCTCTTATTTACTGTTATTATCTGAGCTCAGGACAGTCATGACCAGAAAATGTTTTTCTGGCCATCACAGCTTCCTACTCATTCCTTTTTCAATTTCTCCTTCTGCAAAGGAACCAAAGAGCCAGCACGTTCAGGCTGTTAAAGGGAGTCCGTTTCTCACCTATACACAAAGAGTGTCAACGTAAACAATGTACATCCTGCCAGAAGCTGACTGGGACGTCCAGGAAAGAGGGGGAAGTCTAATTAAAAGTTAAAAGCTTGAGTCCAAAATCAGAAATTCAAAGTCAGAGTACCGAGTCAGACATCTAAATTTGAGATGAGAAGGGAGCCTAGAGTGGGCAGTGACGAGGTGTCTGTTGAGGGCAATTACTTTAGGACAGGCAATTTTAAGATACCAGCTGTAGTGCGGTCTACAGGTTAGTCTTCTGAGTTTAAAGAGACAGATATTGTACACACACCTTGACTAATAGTTCTATGGGAAACTTGGGGTCCAGGACACATTTGTGACCCTGTACTTGTGATCTTCATGTTTGGATGCTCCAGGAAGGTTGGACATACTTCCTGTTTCAGTTTTATAGTGCTAGTAGAGAGAGAAAGGCATTATGCATTAAGCCTAGGGTGTAAAACATAAAAATGTGTAGTACTATGCCCACATAATTTAAAAAAAATATTGAGGGACAGTCATTTAATTCATTTGTAAGAAAATCTGAAAATCTGAATTGGGTTCAGATAATTTAAATACTTTTGAATGGCTATTCTGGAACACATTATTTCAATGTCCTGAAAGTCAGTTGGACAAACCACTTACTGCCTGGTTTTATGAAAATTTATGTCCCAAATCAACAGAGAAAACCTACCATTACAGGTAAAAAAGGTAAATTAGAAGTAAAACTGAAAATAATAGCTG
The DNA here is from genome assembly GCF_000243295.1 of Trichechus manatus latirostris. Taxonomy (NCBI): domain Eukaryota; kingdom Metazoa; phylum Chordata; class Mammalia; order Sirenia; family Trichechidae; genus Trichechus; species Trichechus manatus. Next base: position 2,970,098 of record NW_004444178.1, read on the forward strand.
ATTTTTATTAGAAAATGGTTCTAAGTATTGTCATCCTTACAACAGTCCTATGAAGCTAAGGTTATAATTATCTCCATTTTACAAATGAGGAAACTGAGGCTCTAAAAGGTGAAGCGGAACTTGCCTAGGATTACATAGTTAGCAAGTAGCAGTTGTTACTTGTCTTCAAGTCAGCTCTTACTCATTGAGACCTTACGTATAACGCAACAAATTTTTGCCCGGTTCTGTGCCATCATCACGATTGTTAGTATGTTTGAAAATAGTAAGTCAAACAAAGATAAGGAAAAAAAAAATCAACGTACTCCGTTAGTTTTCAGCTTTTTACATCTTAGATGAAGAAACATTCAGTAATTTTTATCATAACCTTATAAAGGGCCTATATTGTTCCCGTCACTCTGCAATAGACTGGGAGCATGCAATGCAGATAAGACAAAGTTTTGCCCTCACAGAGATTAACAGCCTTTGTGGCTATGCTATATAGAAAAATTCTAAAATTTGTGCTTAGAAACAGCTGTATAGTCTCTCTAAAAATTACATATCTATATGTGAATTTCATTTTCCTTGTACATAGTGAAATATGTTTGGAAAATGGAAACAGTTCTCAGTTCAATAAAGAAAGCAAGCACTGACTTTGTGTCAAGAACTCTCCCACACTGGTGACTGTGGGGATGTTGTACATACTCCTACGCTTTCTTATAGATAAAGACTGGAGACAGGGCTTGCAAGATACTGTAACACAGCCATTAGTCTTATTCAAAAGAATATTTGAAAATAGTAAACAACTATCCAGTTGTAAATATTTGAGCTTCCTTCCAACACCTTTATTTCCTCTTTTAAGAATTTTGGGAAATGCACACTACATTGGAAAGATGATTCAATAAAGCACAATATAGTAAATTGCTCAAAGAGCAAATGAGTGTTAATGTGATGACTCTTATGCTTATTGTCCCATTTGTTATAAATTTGTTAAAGTTATTATCGTTCTGAACCATTTCAATAATTTGACTTCACCAATAAATTATTGGAAATTAGATTACATATTTTTATCATTAGCTTTGCCTCCAAACTCTTGGCTGGTTTAAATAAATTTATTTGCTTCTTAGGAGGCACAAGATCAAGGATTCATATTGCACATAAAAAATTAATTCTTGGTCCATTATTATTTTCAGCCTCTGTTAATAATGTATTAGATGGGCTTATTGCATAGATATGGATGTATAGATAGGCACACTTTGGGTTAGGCTGGTCAGATGTGATTCTGAGATCACCCTTATTCCAAACCAAATCTAATGTTTATTGGTTTAATGTTTTAAGAAATACGACTCATTTCATCAAAGAGGTTTATTCAAAGTGTACTTATCAAAAATGTTGCCTTAGTTGAGACTTTATACTTCTGATATTGATCAAACCATCTTCCCCTGATGTACAAATGATTAATTCACTATTAAATCTTATTATATGAGTAAGCCACAGGAAAACTTTTTAAAACTATCATTATCTTCTCCAAAGTACAAGCACAACTGCATAAAAAGATACAAAAGCCTCATATATTTCATAGTATTGGGTCTATTCTCACAGCATATTAAACAAATATATTTTTAAGATTTAAAAAGTTGCATATAGGTAATTATATCGAAGGGAAAATTTAGTATATCTACCATATACAACACTACTTTCAATGTTTTTTGCAAGGAATTATTTATCTTTATCCTAAGGAATAAAGCCAGAGATTTTTAAAAAAGAAAGCACAGGGAAAATGTAAAATGAAAACACAAAGAAAATATTCCAAAATTTATTTTAAATAAAAAACCAAAACCAAACCAAACCCATCGGCGTCCAGTTGATTCTGACTCATAGTCACCCTGTAGGACAGAGTAGAATTGCCCCATAGCATTTCCAAGCAGCAGCTGGTGGATTCACCTGCTAAACTTTTGGTTAGCGGCCATAGCTCTTAATCACTGCACCACCAGAGCTCCATTTTAAATAAGATATTTATAAAGAAATATTTTACTTTTTACCCTGAGTTATTTTATGATTTGATCAATCTAAAACACATACTAAAATTGCATTTTCAAGTTTAAATGCTTCTGATAATCACTTTTCAGAATTTTAAAATGTGATCATTTTTAAATGATCTAGTTTAGAACACTTATGAAAATAATGCTCCCTCATTCATACCCAGGCTGCTGAGTGTTGTGGGGAAAAAAGTCATACATCTGTGAAAATTAGTACATCAGCATATCCATTATCTCCATGGATCCTCCATGCTATCACAACAGCATCAGGCCTTCTCTGTTCCCTACTGAACCTCTCTTCTCTCTTCCATAGTGTCTATTTCAAATACATATTCCTCTCCTAAAATGACCAAGCCCGCTGGAAGTATGCTGATCTCACAATTTCTTCAATAAGTTATTCTTCCTCACCTCTAGGAATTCATTCAAGAACTATTTCCTGAGGACATATAATATGCTGAGTGTTGCTTTAGACACTGGTTATACAACGGTGTTTAAAGTGTACAAGGTCTCTACCCTCACTGAGTTTTATCAACTGATAAGGAATATGGCCTTTATGACCTGACCCCAGATAATAGTCAAGGCCTTATCTTTCATTAAATTCTGCCTAGAAATTTACAGTCCAGCCATATGAAGGCTTTTATTTCTCCAGCATCACATGTTTCCCACATCAGGACCTCTAATCATGCCCTTCCCACTTCCTGGAACACTCTTTTTACCTTCCTTGTGGATTTATGCCTCAATACCATTGTTTTATTTACAGATATTAAGTTCATCTTGAGCCTTGAACACCTTCTCTTGTGTCCACTCTTCCAGGATATCTTTGTGGAGCCCTCCGTTTTAGATCAATTGTCATTTGAGGTATCTAAAGACTTTGTTTCAGTTTTTACTTGATCTCTTTTGAAACAACTTCCCAGGGCAAGTACCTTGTATTATTTACCTCTGTATTCTTAATGTCTAAAATGGTGAGTGCTCAATAGATGTTTGGTGAACTGAAATTAACAAAAATAACATGCAAATCCAGTGTCACGGAACTTTGGCCTGATAATAATGGGGTCTGCTTCTCCAGTGTATATATTATACATTTCTGAGGCAATAACATGGAGAGTTTATCCTTTACAATGTGTGCTTGATGTGCCAGAATTTGAAACTATTCCCTTAGTCAGATGTTGTGTTCACTTTCAATATTTCAAAAACAGGAAACGACTTCTTAGCATGACTATATGTTTACCAAGTGTGACTAAACCATTATCCTTTATCTAGAATATTTAATCTCTTGTCTCTCTATCCTCCTCCTCCTTGAGTTCAATAGAAGATGGAGGCATTCAAGATGAAAAACATGTCCTTCTTAGCAAATTTGCAGAGATTCTTACTGTGGTCTCACCTGCCGGTTTCAGAAAGAGTGGTATCCTGCTGAATCAGTCAGCTTTCACTGTATGCTCAGCTTTGAGGGGCTTAATTGTCACGGTGCTCTAGGGCAACTTTGTTAGCAGGATTGCCAACTGTTTTTCTGATTTTTCAAGGACACTTGCTTAAGGAAAACAGTGGTCCTCTGTGTCTCAATATCATTGTTTTGCACAGGGATATAACACTTTAATTTCAGATATTTGGCAAATCTAACTGACATTTTAGAAATGCAGGATTATAATTACCAATGAGCCTCTTTCTTGCCTTAGCAGACAATAAATTTATTGAAAACTTTGTGACATTTTAGAGACAAGTGGAAGGCTAACTAAACCTTCCTCTGTAATTAATCAATGATATAACAATAATTATAACAATAATTTAGTTGTAAGTTCTTTCATAGCAAATAAAACACAAATAATATTAAATCTCATCTATGTTTTGTATAGTTATAGACCAGTGTTATTTTAAGCTTCTCCTAGGTACATTCAAATTCCAAGTTGATCCAATATACAACTTCAGAAGTGACTACTTACCTTTAGTTATTCACTCAAAAGAAACAAACACCTTTTTTTCATTGTGTTAATCATATCTATAACAAAACTGCCAGAAATCCAAGCAGGATTAAGAAGAGGAACTGGAACCAAGGATATCATTGCTGATATTAGACGGATCTTGACTGAAAGCAGAGAATACCAGAAAGATGTTTACCTGTGCTTTATTGACTATGCAAAGGCATTCGACTGTTTGAATCATAACAAATTATGTATAACATTACGAAGAATGGGAATTCCAGAACACTTAACTGTGCTCATGAGGAACCTGTGCAGAGATCAAGAGGCAGTCGTTCAAACAAAACAAGGGAATGCTTCGTGGTTTAAAATCAGTAAAGGTGTGCATCAGGGTTATATCTTTTTACCATACTCATTCAATCTGTATGATCAGCAAATAATCTATAAACTGGACTATATGAAGAAGAACACAGTGTCAGGATTGGAGGAAGACTATTAACAACCTGCAATACGCAGATGACACAACCTTGCCTGCTGAGAGTGAAGAGGCCTTGAAGCACTTACTGATGAAAATCGAAGACTACAGCCTTCAGTATGGATTACATCTCAACGTAAAAAACAAACAAACAAACAAAAAAAACACTAAAATCCTCACAGCTGGACCGATAAGCAACATTATGATAAATGGACAAAATATTGAAGTTGTCAAGAATTTCATTTTATTTGGATCCACAATCAACACTCATGGAAACAGCAGTCAAGAAATCAAATGACGTATTGCATTGGGCAAATCTGCTGCAAAAGACCTCTTTAAAGTGTTAAAAAGCAAAGATGTTACTTTGAGGACTAAGGTGCGCCTGACCCAAGTGATGGTATTTTCAATCATCTCATAAGCATGCCAAAGCTGGACAATGAATAAGGAAGACCAAAGAAGAATCGATGTCTTTGAATTGTGGTGTTGGCAAAGAATATTGAATATACCATGAATTGCCAGAAGAATGAACAAATCTGTCTTGGAAGAAGTACAGTCAAAATCCTCCTCAGGAGCAAGGATGGTGAATCTTCCTCTCACATACTCTGGACGCGTTTTCAGGATGGATCAGTCCCTGGTGAAGGACATCATGCTTGGTAAAGTAGAGGGTCAATGAAAAAGAAGACCCTCAACAAGAGGGATTGGCACAGTGGCTGCAGTAATGGGCTGAAACATAGCAACAACTGGGAGGATGGTGCAGGACTGAGCAGTGTTTCATTCTGTTATACATAGGGTAGCTATGAGTCAGAACCGACTGGATTACACCTAACAACATTAAAATTCCAAATTGATGCAATGTATAACTTCAGAAGTGACTAATTATCTTTAGTTATTCATTCAAAACAAACACTTTTCTTATTGTGGTGAGCATATATAAAACAAAATATTTGCCATTTCAATGCTTTTCACATGTACAGTTCAATGACATTAATTATGTTCATCATATTGTACAGCTGTCACTATTATCCATTTCTACATATTTCTATCACCCTGAAGAGAAGTTTTCTATTATATATAGTAATCACTCAGGATGCTAAAGACACATTAATGAATATGTGCCTTTACCTTCATGGAACTTATATTCTAGTGTGGAAGAGAGATTATATGCAAGTATATAAATTTTTAAAAAGGATATTTGAGATAATGACAACTTCTACTAATAGAATACTTTGTTTAGGTGGATACAGAGTAGAATGGAGAATGGTCAAGGAAGATCTCTTTATGCACTTGACATTTGAGCAGAAGCATGAATGAATAATGAATAGTAGCCAACAATTTGAATATCTGAGTAAAAGAATTCCAGGTAGAGAAAAAGAGCAAGTGGAAATGTCCTGAAGAAAGAATGGTTTTGGTCTGTTCAAGGAACAGCAAGAAGGCCGGCGTGGCTACTGAGTGTGTGTAAACAGACAGAATTAGAAATAAAATGATAGCAGAAGAGATCATGTAGGAGGTTGTAAGGCATGGAAATAAGCTTGGAATTTATTTAATTGAAATTTGTGTAAAATATAACTATAAAGTATTCTTAAATATAATAAATTCTTTAGTTCTCTTCACTCAGAGCAGAGTTTTGATACAGAAAATAGCTATGCCCTTCTTTTTACCCATAAATATGGTTATGTTTAATATTTTTTGCCTACTAAGACTTGTGGCTGGCAATTAGTTCTTTATGCAGTTCTCATATCATGACCTTTACTATCGCTTTCCTATAATAAGATCGCTGTGATGTCATAAATACTTTAAAGTATTTCAAGTGAGATGTTTCAGCGAAGAATTTATTGTTTTCAGTGTTTGCATATTGATTTGCTTGATCTACAACAAAAAGAAGGAATGTACTTCTTTTCTCCAAAAGGGTGCACAATGAATGTTCAGTTGATTGTTGCTATCTACAAATGTTCTAGTTCCATGATTTGATCATCTAATGACGTTAAATTTAATAGGAATTTTAGAGAACGGATAACTGCAAACTGACATTTAATTGTACATATATTGTGGTCTAGTTGTGTAGTTTCCTGCTAGATACTTTGATGAATCTGTTTACTTTAGGTTGATATGCTCGGTTTTATCTAAGAACCCATTTGGAGATCTGTGAACCGTGGTTTAAAACCACTGATCTAGAAGCTTTTAATTTGTGTCTCATTTTCTTTCTTTCTTCTTCTTTTTTTTAAATTTAGTTTGTATCTGTTTGGACTTCTTTCTTCAGTTTCCTCCTTCCGTCTTCTTAAAACTCTCTAGAGATAATTTGATATTTCATTTCACTATCATGTCAGAGAGAGCAGAATTTCCATCTCACAAGAAGCAGTTTACACAGCAGCTCTAGTGACTCATTGCTACAGAGTCAATTCTGACTCATAGCAACCCTATAGGACTGAGTAGAACTAGCCCATAGCATGTCCAAGCTGTAAGTTTTAGGTAAACAGACTGCCACATCTTTCTTCTGCAGAGTGGCTGGTGGCTTCCAAACGTCCACATGTCAAAGCCTTTTGGACCTCTGACCTTTTGATGAGCTGCTTAACCACTGTACCACCAAGGCTTCCTATGTTTAAGAGTCTACTTTAACATGAGATACCAAGAAACCAACCATAAATTTGATACATTCAAATTTATTTCAGAAGTTAGTGAGCTATAAATTTAAAAAATAATATTTGTTGTTTTAAATATTTATGCATAATATTCCTTTTAAAGGAGATAACTACAGACATGTTGTCATCTAAGATATTACTTTTAAGAGTATTGTTTTCTCACTAAGCCTCCATTCTCTTACAATTCTAAGAAATCTACTTACTTGCCGACACCAACCACTAAACACACTGAATTTACTGAAAAAAAGTTGTTTAATTTTCTGTTGTTAATTTTGATTCCATGAGTGGTTTGGTATCTAGGAAAATTTTGCTTCTAGTTTTTAAAGGTATTTTCAAATTCATAAAATAATAAGAAACAAATAAGGATTACTTAGTGTAGTCTTTTTTTGTAAATTTAATTATGCTTTAGGTGAAAGTTTATAGGACAATTTAGTTTCTCACTAAAAAATTTATACACAAATTGTTTTGTGACATTGCTTGTTTTGGGACATTGTGTCCCCCTTTTCCTTTCCACCCCAGGTTCCTCGTGTCCATTCATCCAGGTTTCCTGGCCCTTCCTGCCTTCTTGTCTTTGCTTTTGGGCAGGTGGTGCCCGTTTGGTCTCCTATACTAGATTGAACTAAGAAGTTAAGTTCCTCACGTGTGTTATTGTTTGTTTTATAGGACTGCCTAATCTTTGGCTAAAAGGTGGACTTCAGGAGTGGCTTCAGTTCCAATTTAGCAGGGTGTCTGGGGACCATCATTTCACAGGTTGCTGAGACCAGTAAGTCTGGTCTATTTTTGAATTTGAATTTTGTTTTATGTTTTTCTTCTGCTCTGTCTGGAACCCTCTATTGTGATCCCGGTCAGAGTAGTCGGTGGTGGTATCCAGGCACCATCTATTTCTTCTGGGCTCAGGCTAGCGGAGGCTGTGATTCTTGTGGTCCATTAGTCCTCTGGGCTGGTATTTTCCTTGTGTCTTGGTTTTCTTCATTCTCCTTTGCTCTGGATGGGATGGGAAAGATAAATGTATCATACATGGTGTTCTCAAGTTTTTAGGACCTCAGACACTACTCGCCAAAGTAGGATGTAGAACATTTTCTTTATGAACTATATTATGCCAAATTGAGCTGATGTCCCCTGAGACAATGGTCCCCAGACATCAGCCCCAGTAACTCCTTTCTCTCAAGGTATTTGGATGTGTCTAGGAAGCTTCTAGGACTTTGCCTTCGTCAAGTTGTGTTGACTTCCACCATCTTGTGTGTTGTCTTTCCCTTCACCGAAGTTACCACTTGTCTACTATCTAGTTAGTGAGTTTCCATCCTCACCTCTCCCCTCCCTTGTAACTATCAAAGATTTTTTTTTTTCCTGTCTGTAAACTTTTTCTTGAGTTTTTACAGCAGTGGTCTCATACAATATTTGTCCTTTTGTGATTGACTTATTTCACTCAGGATAACGTCCTCCAGTTTCATCCATGTTATGAGATGCTTCACAGATTCATCATTGTTCTTTATCATTGCATAATATTCCATTGTGTGTATGTACCATAGTTTGTTTATCCATTCATCTGTTGATGGGCATCTAGGATGTTTCAGTCTTTTTGCTATTGTAAATAATGCTGCAATGAACATGGGTGTGCATATGTCTATTTGTATGATAGCTCTTATTTCTCTAGGATATATACCTAGGAATGGGATTGCTGGATCATATGGTATTTCTATTTCTAGCTTTTTGAGGAAGTGCCATACTATTTTCCATAGTGGTTATACCATTTTACAATTCCACCAGCAGTGTATAAGAGTTCCAATCTTCCCACAATTTTGCCAGCATTTGTTGTTTTCTGTTTCTTTTGATTGGTGCCATTTTTGCAGGAGTGAGATGTCATCTCATCATAGTTATGATTTGCATCTCTTTAATAGCTAATAATCATTAGCATCTCTTCATGTGTTTGTTAGCTGCCTGAATGTATTCTCTGTTTAATTGTCTGTTCATGTCCTTTGCCCATTTTTTCATTGGATTTTTTGTCCTTTTGTTGTTGATGTGTTGAAGTTTTCTATACATTTTAGTGATTTAGATCCTTGTCCAACATGTCGTTGTCAAAAATGTTTTCCCAGTTTTTAGGTTTTAGGTTCTTCTTTTTACTCTTTTGGTAAAGTCTTTTGGAGATCATAAGTATTTAATTTTTAGGGGGTCCCAGTTATCTAGTTTATCTTCTGTTGTTTGTCCATTTTTGGTTGTGTTTGATAGTGTATTTGTGTCATAAATTAAGACCCTTAGCTTTGTCCCTATGTTATCTTCCAGGAACTTTATAGTTTTACGTTTAACATTTAGGTCTTTGATCGATTTTGAGTTAGTTTACGTGTATGGTGTGAAGTATGGGTCCTCACACCATATGGTATCGATATCTAGTTTAGCCAGCACCGTTTGTTAAAGAGACTATCCCTTCCCCATTGAATGGATTTTAACCCTTTGTCAAAGATCAACTATCCATAGCTAGATGGATTTACTTCTGAGTTCCCAGTTCTGTTCTATTGGTCTACGTGTCTGTCGTCGTACCAGTGCCAGGCTGTTTTGATTACTGTGGCTATATAGTAAGTTCTGAGATTGGGCAGTGTAAAAACGGCATGAGGGAAGTGTCTGACCTCCTCCAACCCCACAAAGGGAAAGGAGAAACAAGATCAACCGCTCGAGGCTGATCCCTATGAGGTGGAGGTCAGACACGCCTCCTCTCTCTGCCATCTTTACCAATTCTGACATCAACCCTCCTTCCCACAGCACTCTCTACTGGGTTCGATAATTCATTGCAATGGCCACACAGAACTCACAGTCAATTTTCATGATTATGGGGTTTATTAAGGAGTAACAGTTACAAGTCAGGATCAGGAATACTCAAGATACAGTTCTTCCATCAGGATAGCCTCTTCTCAGCCGTGCTCGCAGGCACTCCTCTTCTTGGCCCTCAGTCTCTGCCCAAAGGCATTTAGCTTTCTCTCTCTGCGGGCTGAGAAGCCCACCCTGCAGTCTCCTGCTGCTGGGTCTCTGTTGCTAGGTCTATCCTTCTGGTCTCACCTTCCTTAGTGGTGGTAGGATCTTCCTCTCTGCTCTGGAATTGGCTCTCTTTTAAGGCAAAACTGACCAATCCCCTTGGTAAGCCACAATTACCCTATCACACAATCACCTGGGTGGGAGTTACAAGACCATGGCTAGAAAGGCCATACACAAAACTAATTAATCACAATGTAGGCAGTGTGAGGCTTCTCACTTTTGCCCTTCTTCAATAATGCTTTAGCTGTTCAGGGACTCTTTCCTTTCCATATAAAATTGGAGATTAGTTTTTCTATTTTGTTAAAGAATGTGGTTGGGATTTAGATCCCAACTACATTATATCTATAGATCGCTTTGTGTAGTATTGACATGGTCACAATGTTGAGTTTTCCAATCTGTGAGCATGGTATGTTTTTCCATTTATGTAAGTCTCTTTTAGTGTCTTGTGGTAGTATTTTGTAGTTTTTCTTGTATATGTCTTTTACAACCCTGGTTAGATTTATTCCTATATATTTTATCCTTTTGAGGCCATTGTAAATGGTGTTATTTTCTTGATTTCCTTTTTTAGAGTTTTCCTTGTTAGTGGAGAGGAATCCAACTGATTTCTGTATGTTGATCTTTTACCATGCCACTTTGTTGAGCCCTTCTATTAGTTATGGTAACTTCCTTGTGGAATTTCTGGGATTTTGTACATATTGGATCATGTCATCTGAGAATAGGGTTAGTTTTACTTCTTCCCTACTGATTTGGAAGCCCTTTATTTCCCTGTCTTGTTATATTTCTCTGTCTAGGACTTCCAGTACAACATTGAATAAGTGGTGATAATGGACATCCTGTCTCATTCTCGCCCTCAAGTAGAATGCTTTCAATCTCTCTTCATTGAGAATAATGGTGGCTGTTGGTTTTGTATCCCCATTGCCATCAAGTCGATTCTGACTGGTAGCGACCCTCTAGGACAGAATAGAACTGCCCCATAGGCTTTCTAAGGAGTGGCTGGGGGAGTCAAACTGCCGACCTTTTGGTTAGCAGCCAAGTTCTTAACCACTGTGCTACCTATATGCCCTTATTATGTTGAGGAATTTCTTTTCTATTTCTATTTTGCTCAGAGTTTTTGTTAGAAAATGGGTGTTGGATTTTATCAACTGCCTTTTCCATTGATTGAGATGATCTTGTGATTCTTTTCCTTTGTTTTATTTATGTTGTGGATTATGTTGATTGATTTTCTAATGTTGAACCATCCCTGCATTCCTAGTATGAATTTCATCCGATCATGATGTATGATTTTTTTGATATACTGTTGTGTTCTGTTGGCTAGAATGTTGTTGAGAATTTTCACATCTATATTCATGAGGGATATTGGTCTGTAATTTTCTTTTTTGTGATGTCTTTGCCTGGCTTTGGTATCAGGGTTATGCTGGCTTCATATGATGAATTAAGGAGTGTTTCTTCTTTTTCTGTATTCTGGAAGAGTTTGAGTAGAATTGGTGTCAACTCTTCTCTTAATGTTTAGGAGGACTCTCCAGTAGAGCCATCTGGTCTGGGGCCTTTTGTTGTTGTTGTTGGGAGTTTTTTTTTTTTTAAGACATCTTCAATTTCTTCTTTTATTCCAAGCCTATTTACGTTCTCTACCTCTGTTTGTGCTAGTTTAGGTAGATAGTGTGTTTCTAGATATTTATCCATTTCTTCGAGATTTTCAAATTTGTTAGAGTACAATTTTTCATAGTATTTTATTATGATCCTCTTTATCTCTATTGATTCTGTTGTAACATTGCCCATTTCATTTCTTATTTTGGTTATTTGCATCTTCTTTTTTTTTTCCCTTTGCCATTTTGGCCGATGGTTTGTCAATTGTATTGATCCTTTCCAAGAACCAACTTCTATTTTGTTGATTCTTTCTACTTTATTTATTTCTACTCTGATCTTTATTATTTTCTTTCTTCTGGTGACTATGGACTTCTTTTGTTGTTCCTTTTCCATTTGTTCAAGTTATCTGGTTAAGTTTTGGACTTTTCTTCTTTTTGATGTGTGCATTAATTGGTATAAATTTTCTTCTGAGCACTGTGTTTGCTGTGTCCCAGAGGATTTGGTAGTTGTGTCTTCATTCTCATTTGGTTCTAAGAATTTTTAAATTTCATTTTTAATTTATTCTATGACCCAGTAGTTTTTAAGTATACAGCTTCCATGTATTTAATTTTTTCCCTCCTTTCTGTTACTGATTTCTAGTTTTATAGTGTTATGGTCAGAGAAGATGCTTTGTATAATGTTGATGTTTTTGAATTTATTAAGCTTGCTTTGTGGCCTAGAATATGGTCTTTTCTGGAGAATGATCCATGTGCACTGGAGAAGAATGTGTACTGTGCTGCTTTTGGGTGGTGTGTTTTGTATATGTCTATGAGGTCAAGTTGTTTGATTGTGTTATTTAGATCTTCTGTATCTTTATTCAGTTTCTTTATAGTTGTTCTGCCCATCATTGAAAAAAGTGTGTTAAAGTCCCTACTATTATTATAGAACTGTCTATTTCTCTTTTCAATTCTGTTAAAGTTTATGTATTTTGGAGCTCTGTCATTGGGTGCATAAACATTTTTTATTGTTATGCTTTCTTATTGGATTAGCCCTCTAATCATTATATAATGCCCTTCTTTGTCTTATAATGGATTTTGACGTAAGTGTATTTTATCTGAGATTATTATTGCCACTCCAGCTCTTTTGAATACTGTTTGCTTAATATATATATTTTTCCATCCTTTGATTTTTAATTTGTTTATGTCTTTGTGTCTAAAGTGTGTCTCTTGTAGGCAATATATTGATGGTTCATATTTTTAAAATATATTCTGCCATTCTCTGTCTCTTGACTGATGCATTTAATCCATTTATATTCAGTGTTATTGACAAAAGGTGTGGATTCACTGCTGTCGTTTTATACTCTTTACTGTGGTCTTAACGGCTTCTTTGTTTCACTTAATTTTCTGTGCTGAGTTCTCTTTGTGTTTAACTTTTATTTTCCTATCAGTCATTGTTCCCTGAATTCTTGGTAACACTGATAATATAAATTTTTTGACTGTATCTTAGGTAAAATAATAACTCATCACTTTAATTTGCATTTATTTGATTACTATTGAGGTTGAGCATATTTTTATGTGTTGAGCTTAATTTTATGTGTTTCCTGGCAACTTTTACTTAATGTGCCTTTTTATTCTTTGCCCATTTTTTCTATATGGTTATCTGTTTAAATTTTTTTTAAGAGCTCTTCCAAGTATTCTGTTGATTAATTCTTTGTCCCAGTTCTTTTACCTCAACATTTCAATTGATTTTTATACTTTTTAATGGTAAATTTTTTGTTTCTTGAAGTTGTTTTGTTTGTTTTTTTAATAAACAGAAACTTATTATTTTTTTCCAGTTTGAAATTATCTTTTCTACCCCAAAAGCAAAAAAAAAACAAAAACAAAAAAAAACTCCCATATTTTCTTCTAATGTTTTCCAAAAGTTACTTTAAATAGTTTTAAACTTTTCAATTAATCTGTAGTAATCACTGTGTATGAGATAAAGTTGGCTATTTCTGTAGATGAGAATATTTCCTTTGGCCACTTAACTGACAATCTATTCATTCCTTCTGAATTACAGTTTCAAATTTATCAAAAACTAAATTCAATATGCACAGAAAGCTTAGTTTCTATGCTCTTTATTAATCTCTTGATGTAATGTTTTACCTGTATTGAAAGTACACATTTTAATTCTTATTTCTATGTAAATATTTTAGTATATTATAGATTAAATTTTTGTTCTTTTACCAAAAGGTAGTTTTACATTATTCTACACTTTCACCTATCAAATTTATAATTAGCTTTTCAATTTCTAATAAAAATCCTTTGTCCTTGTTTTAGTGAACGTCTTACATGTTTCTTATCAGGTTTACATTTAGATATTTTATAATTTTTAATACTATTGTAAATAAGATAGTTTTTCCCTTGTATTTTTTGACTGATTGTCACTGGCATATTGAAAAGCTATTGGTTTGGGGACATTATTTTTGTGTATAACCATATTATTGAATCGTTTTCATAGTTTTGGTTAACAGTCAAGCACTTCTAACCACTGTACAACCAGGGCTCCTTTTTTAAAATTTTAGAGGGGATTGTTCAGGAAGATAATTGTATTGTCTGTAAAGTGATAATATTTTGCCCTTCTAATATTTGTTTTATTCTATTAGCCTTAGCAAGGACCTTTTGAATGAAGTAATAATAGTAACGGCCGACTTAACTGTGCATGATATGTAATAGAAATGGTTTTAATATTTCATCATTTAATGTGATATCTAGTCTATGTGTGATGTTGTTGTTGTTGGTTGCTTTCCAGTAGGCTCCAACTCATGGCGACTTTATGTATAACAGAACAAAATGTTGCCCAGTCCTGTGATAGATGCCCTTTATCAGGTTAGAAATTTTATATAACTATTTCTAGTTTACTAAGGCTTTAAATTTCACTTTATTTTTATCAGTAATGTTGAATTTAATATTTCTTTAACTATTGAGATAATTATATTATTTTTCTCCTTAAATCTTCTAATTTAATTAATTATACCATCAAGTATCCTGATGTTGTGCTGTAATTAAACTACATGGGTGACACGTGTTATTCATTATTCTATTCATGTGAATTATACTATTATTTTTATGCAGCATTGATGTCCTTTTGGTAATATATTACTTAGAATTTTGCCTTTATATATAGATGTAAGATTACATGGAAGCTAATGTGCATGCAGTTATGATTTTATTTTTCCTTTTTTAATCAGGGTTAGGCTAGCCTAAGAGGATAAACAGGGAAGCATGTCATCTTTTTCTATAGTCTGTATATTTATATAAGAATTTATTTATTTATTAATAATATTTTATTGTGTTTTCAGTGAAAGTTTACATAACAAATTATGTTCCCATTCAATAATTTCTACTAAAATTGTTCAGTGACATTTGTTACATTCTTCACAATGTGTTAACATTCTCATTATTTCCATTCTGGTTGCTCGGTTTCCAGTAATTTAGTTTTCCTGCCCACTTACCTTCTCATCTCTGTTTGGTCTCATATAGATTTTTTTTTTAAAGAAGTATAGTACTCATGGGTGATATTGTTTATTTTGTGAGCTAATCTGTTTTTTTAGCTAAAAGATGACCTCAGGGGATAGTTTCAGTTCAAGATTTAAAGAGTATCTCAGGGCAATAGTCTTGGGGAGTCCCCTAGTCTCAATCAATCCAGTAAGTCTGGATTTTTTAAGAATTTGAGGTTCTGTCCCTCATTTTTCTCCCATTCCATCAAGATCCATCTATTGTGACCCTGATCGGAACAGTCAGGTACCATCTATTTCTTCCAGTCTCAGGGTAGATGAGGAGATGTTTTGTGTAGACTATTAATCCTGTAAACTAGTTTCTTCTCTGAGTCTTTGGTTTCCTGCTTTCTCTTTTGCTAATGACGACTAGAGACCAACAGTTACATCTTAGATGGTTGCTCACAAGCTTTTAAGACCCCAGACACTACTTACTAAATTAGAATGTAGAATATAAGTTTTATGAACTATATTCTGTCAATTGACCAAATTGTCCCACGAAACTATGTTCCTAAGACTTTAAACCCAGAAAACCAATCCTGCAAGGTATTTGGTTATGTCTAAGAAGTATCCATAACTGTGTCCCCTATGTGCTTTATTATATATATGAATATATATGCATGCACGTACATACATGGATATACATATACACATGCATACATCTATACACACACACATACATACTCATGTATACATACCTATCCACATATAAGCCTAACCAAAAAAACCAAACCCACTGCACCACCAAGACTCCATATATTTGCCATAGCAATTACCAAAAGTTCCTTTGCTTATATACATTTAAGTGACATCATTTACCTTAGTCAAGCTGTGCACACTTCACCCACATTCGGTGTTATTTTTCCCATCATCAAAAATAACAAATGCTTACTCTCTAGAGAGTGACTCCCCCTCCCCAATCCATCCTTGATAACCATCAATGAATGTTGGTCTCTGTATATATACCTGTTCTTGTCTTTTTATAAAAGTGAGATCATACATTTTTCCTTTTGTGATTGACTTAATTCACTCAGCATAATGTCCTCCAGATTCATCCATGTTATAGGATATTTCAAAGAGTCATCATTCTTTACGGCTGTGTAGTATTCATTGTATGTATATACCACATTTTGTTTACCCATTCATTTGCTGATGGGCACTTAGGTTGTTTCCCTCATTTTGCTACTGTGAATAGTGTTATAATGAACATAGGTGTGCATATGTCTGTTTGTGTCTCTTCTATTACATCTTTAGGGTATATACCTGGAAGTGGAAAGGATTTATTTTCAATTCTTTGAAACCCTGTGAGATTGCTTTTTGTCCTTTAAGATTTTTCATTTTTTTACTTATTCTGTTGTTACTAATCCATCTAAGTTTTTGTTGTTATTATTATTTTCTCTTCCTAAGACAGTTTAGGTTAATTAAAACCTTGCAAAATAATGAACCATATCATTTAAATTCTTAAATATACTAGCATAAAATATATATAAAGAGAATTTCCTTACAATTGTTTAAACATCCTTCTTATCTGTAGTTATGTCCTCTTACTTGTTTATCTCTGCTTTGTATGTTGTAATTACAATTTTAAGAGATTTGTTAACGTATTCATTTTATACATGTATCCTTTGATTTGTATTTTCATTTTTCTCTAATTTTTCTGGATTTATTTTATTATTTTTCATCTTCTGTTGTTAGCTTAGGTAATTTAATTTCTACCTTTATTGTTTGCTTAAAAATATTCTTTTTTTTTTAATTGTACTTTAGATGAAGCTTTACAGAACAAATACTTTCTCATTAAACAGTTAGTACACATACTGTTTTATGACAATGGTTAACAACCTCAAGACATGTCGACACTGTCCCTTCTCAACCTTGGGTTCCCTATTACCAGCTTTCCTGTCGCCTCCTGCCTTCTAGTCCTTGTCCCTGGACTGTTGTGCCTCATTAGTCTTGTTTTGTTTTATGGGCTGTCTAATCTTTGGCTGAAGGATGAATCTCAGGCTTGACTTCATTACTGAGCTAAAAGGGTGTCCAGGAGCCATACTTTCAGGGTTTCTCCAGTTTGTCAGGCCAGTAAATCTGGTCTTTTTTTGTGTTAGAATTTTGTTCTACATTTTTCTCTGGCTCTGTCCGGGGCCATTTGTTGTGATCCCTGTCAGAGCAGTCAGTGGTGGTAGTCGAGCATCATCTAGTTGTATTGGATTCAGTCAGGTGGAGGCCATGGTAGTTATGGTCCATTAGTCCTTTGGACTAATCTTTCCCTTATATCTTGTTTTCTTCATTCTCCCTTGCTCCCGAAAGGGTGAGACCAGTGGAGTATCTTACATGGCTCCTCACAGGCTTTTAAGACCATAAATGCTAGTCACCAAGGTAGAATATAGAGCATTTTCTTCATAAATTGTGTTATGACAATTGAACTAACTGTTCCCTGAGACCATGGTCCCCACAGCCCTCCATCCAGCAATTCGGTCCTTCAGGGAGTTTGGATGTGTCTATGGAGCTTCCATGACATTTCCTTGCACAAGTTGTGCTGGCTTCCCCAGCATTGTGTACTATCTTATCCTTCACCAAAGTTACCACTTATCTATTGTCTATTTAGTATTTCCCCACCACCACCACTCCCAGCCCTTGTAACCAACAAAGATTGTTTCTTTTTGTGTGTAAACCTTTACATGAGTTTTTAGTAGTAGTGGTCTCATACAATATCTGTCCTTTTGTGATTGACTTATTTCACTCAGCATAATGTCCTCCAGTTTCATCCATGTTATGAGATGTTTCACAGATTCATCATTGTTCTTTTTCATTGCATAATACTCCATTGTGTGTATGTACCATAGTTTGTTTATCCATTCACCTGTTGATGGGGATCTAGGTTGTTTCTATCTTTTTGCTATTGTGAACAATGCTGCGACGAACATGGGTGTGCATATGTCTACCTGTGTGACGGCTCTTATTTCTCTAGGATATATTCCTAGCAGTGGGATTGCTGAATCGTACAGTATTTCTATTTCTAGCTTTCTAAGGAAGCAGCGTATCATTTTCCAAAATGGTTGTATCATTTTGCATTCCCACCAGCAGTGCATAGGAGTTCCGATCTCCCTGCAGCCTCTCTAACATTTGTTATTTCCAGTATTTTTGATTTGTGCCAGTAATGCCAGCGTGAGATGGTATCTCATTGTGGTTTTAATTTGCATTTCTCTAATGGCTAGTGATCGTGAGCATTTCCTCATGTGTCTGTTGGTTGCTTGAATGTCTTCTTTGGTGAAGTGTTCATTTCCTTTGCCCATTTTTTAATTGGATTATTTGTCTTTTTGTTGTAGAGGTGTTGGATTTTCTTGTAGATTTTAGAGGTTAGACCTTTGTCTGACTTGTAATGCCCAAAAATTATATTATATTAGAATTTCATATCCCTTCAGACTCTTGTAGTTCCCATATACATGCTTCTAGGTACCGCTTCCTGGGTCATTCCTTTTTCTCTACTACCTTTTAATTAACTCATTCTCTTTTTAGCTGTATCTAGTCTGCTATTCAACAGAGCAGCCCACCCACCCTCCAAAAAAAGTAATATATTTCCTTTCCAATGCTTCTTTTTTTCCCAAATGTGTCTTATACTTTTGATGATATCATTTACTCCTATTTGTGATTCTTTTTTTTTCTTTAAACATTTCATATATAATTATTTATATTCTGTCTGACAATTCAAAATCCTAATTTTGGGGAAGTAAGTCTGATGTTGTTTGATTTTGCTTAGTCTCACTAATGTAGATTTTTTTGAAAGTGTTTGGTGATTTTATTTTTTATGATTTTTGTAATCAGTGGGAGTCCTGGAAGCCCATGCTGGTGATATTTTCTCACAGAGAGCATTTTCATGTCCTTCTGCCAGGGACTGGGAGCCTTGGTGGCACAGTGGTTAAGCACTTGGGTTCTAACCAAAAGGTCAGTGGTTCGAACCCACCAGCTGCTGTGTGCAGGAAAGATGGGCAATCTGCTTTTGTAAAAATTACAGCTTTGGAAACCCTATGGGCTGGTTCGACTGTGTTCTGTAGTGTTGCTATGAGTCAGAATCAACTCAACTGCAATAGATTTGATTTTTTGTGTTTTCTGCCAAGGTCCAGGAAGTACCACAAAACTAGGCTTCTTTGGTCTCTCTCAGGGTCCACAGCTTAATCATAGCATTTCTAATTTAGCCCTTCTCCTTCTCCCTGACGATGACCAAGCTTCAGACTGGTACCAAACAGGACCTCAGAAGAACTCTGCATTTCATGACAACTCCTACTTTCACCACTCTCTTTTTAGCTCATGACTGTCTCTGTATTTTATTTTAAGTGAGGAGAGAGATGGGACTCTTTTAAGTGACCTTGACTTTTTCTAAGTGAGAATTCTGGTGGCACAGTGGTTAAAGCACTTGACTGCTAACCAAAATGACAACGGTTCAAACCCACCAGCTGCTCCACAGAAGAAAGAAGTAGTAGTCTCCTTATGTAAAGATTTACAGCCTTGGAAACCCTATGGGACAGTTCTACTCTGTCCTATAGGGTTGCTATGAGTCAGAATCAACTCGACGGCAATGGGTTTTTTTTTTTTTTTTTTTTTTCTAAGCAGTCCAACAACACAATGAAAACTAAATTATATGTAGACACAAGTTATACGAGTATGGAATGACTTCTTATAATATCTATCCTGCCCTACTGCTAGTGGCCAAAACTAAATTAACACTTTGGTTAAAGAATTATTTGTATACTGCAATAGCAAAATAAAGAACTTTGGTAAAAATTATATATTTCCACCAATTTCTCAAATTACTGTAAATTATCTTATCCTATTAAAATTTATGTGTTCTGGTATCTCATTGGTTTTTAACATTCTCTTCTTCCCTATGGAATTATAAACAGAAAGAGTTATCCCTGAATAATTTAACAGTTGTGAAAATGCCAAAATCATGCTTAGTAAAGGCAGGTGGTCTTAAAACACAAAAAGAAAAGAAAAACAGTTTAACACATATTGGCTCCTCAAAACTTTACTCTTAATTACTTCTTTTTCACTAGCAACTCTAACTATGCTAATAAGTACTACTTCTCAGAAAAAAATTTGCCCTGGGTTATGGAAACAAATGCAATGAGCTCTTACTGTGGAAGTTCTTATGGACATAAACCATCCTGACTCACTCCTTGTTTCATACTTAAAATTGAAATGTAGTGATTTTTTTTTCTTCTTACAGAAAGCAGTTGAGATACTTTTGCATCTTTAGCTATTTTCAGTTCTGCCAGTTGATTAAAGGATCAGTCCTTTGGCTACGAAAGCTTATGAATTAGAGGACTATGGAAGGAAAGAGTGTATCCTTACCATCCATGAAATTAATTACATGGGATAAAAAAGGGAAGCTGTGTCAGAGTTTGGGCTCTGTCACATTAATAGTCTGGAAATAAGTGTTAAGCAGCACTGATTTCCTCTTGGTTAATTTTTGCACAATGGAATTTCTGAGGGCAAAATCCTCTGGCCTTCACATTTATTTCGTTGTTACTTGACTGAACTGAAATATTGAAGTATTTGAAATCTTAAGTGTGTTTCTTGTCAGAAGGAATTAAATTTTGCACATTTGAGCAGATTTATTTAAAGGAAGGTATTTTCACCTCTTGCAAAGCAATATTCCCAGCTCAGTAACTGACGTTCAACAGATGAGTAATGAAGGTCTTACAGTAGAAATTAGCCTTTATGCTACCTCCTGGATTCAGTTGCCCCTCTGAGACTCTTTCAATCTGCCTTTTTCCATTGAACTGGCTCCCTGGAGAAAGCTGGAAACAGGTGCTAGGGATCTTGTCATTAATTCAGATCAGCAGTGTCAGTTAATTAAATGGAAGTTCTTTAACCTAGCCTTTAAAGGCAAAGATGGCTAAAAGTCTAGAATGATTAAAATAAAACACAGGTTTCTTTTCTTCTCTCAAGTCAAATTTCTTCCTAAATTTATTCCTTACATTTTTGGGGGCTTAACTCTTAAAAAGGAAGAAGGAAACAAATGTGGCCAATATCTCAAAAGAGGTAAGATACCTCTTAAATAATGTACTTATATGTAGAATATCATGAAAACAGTGTTTTCCAGCACAAATTCCACAAATCACATACTCCACAGGGTGCAAACAGACGAATCATTGAAGGAAAAGCTGTTGTAAAGCAAAATATTTTCAGGAACACTGGATTTATTAATGATTTGTTGCAGAACTATATTGAACTGAAAATATACTGATATAAATTATTGCAAATCACTAAGAGATTAAATGTCATGTAGTGCTTCCCATATTTATATGACCATGGCATTATTTATTTGAAAACAAACTATATTATAA
>NW_004444178.1:2993517-3052456 GCF_000243295.1 Trichechus manatus latirostris
TTCATTTGATGTTCTAGGGTTTCAGGATTGTTGATTCTCTGTTTGGCTTAGTTTTTCGGATCTTTGTTGTGGAGGGACGGCGTGGTGCTTCTGCCTAGACCGCCATCTTGCCGGAGTCCCTCCTCAATAGAATTTTATATAACTTAGGAAAAAGTTGAATTGTCCTTTTCTGGAAGGGCTAGGCAACATTTTTATCCAACACACATGCGTTGCATACGCAGGTTTCCTTAAAGGCTGTCTCCAGATCCTGAGTACCTACCAGAGTACTGGATGAGAATTCCACCCACTAGTACTACCCACTCCATGGGTGTTCTGTCCATTTATCCTGATCAAGTTGTACACGCAAGGCATATATACAATGTTAGCAATAGTAAAAGCCGTTTTAATTTCTCACAGACAGCAGACAGTGTACAACAGGAAAAGTTCCATCATGAGAGGTCCTCCCTGGCTCAATCGCTGTTCGGGCAAGATGGAAAACTTCTGTGGGTACCTTCTCTCTTTGCATTGTGGATGAAGCACCCTGAGGATCTTCCCAAACCTGGTTTTATAATCCAGGGGCTGTGTATTTCACTGCACAGAGTGCAAGGCAAATTTTCCAGCCTGAACACCTGAAGAAAGGGGTTGTCAAACACGGGGGCACCCAGAATTGTATCTGTTTAGCTCTGCTGCTTATTTAGACAAATCATTATGTTTTAGAGGGGGATGTGCAATGGTTTATTCTGAAGCTCAAAGATGCTAGCAGGAGGAAAGGAAAAATGGGTAGTAATAGGGGATAATTAGAGCCATTTGGGCCACCCAAAGGACTGCTTCCTCTCAACACACATTTTAACTGTTTGGTTTTTTTTTTTTTTAATTTATTTTAAAAAGAACATATATTTTTCCCTGAGCATTCTTCTGTGAATGCCACATTAAAAGCTGAATGGGACTGAATTTCCCCATTTCCCTTGATGGTAGGACAAACTTTTGTGATATTTGTGCTTTTCAAGGCTGAACTGTCCACTTTATTTTCTAACCTATTTTTAAGTTTTTTATCTATTTAACATCAAAGAAACAATAATAAAAGGAAATTTTCCCTCTAGCATTGAATTGAATATTATGAAATCCCTTTGAAGAGTAACTCAGGGGCCTATGTGAAAAACAGAAAGAGGCATCCCTTCCTCAAGACACTACTCCCATCTGTTAAATTACAGCAATATCATAGAACAAAAAAAATAAAATGAAAGTATTCCTATCTCCTGGAAAATTATCCAGGAGTTAATAGTAATATGTGAATGGTGCCCCTCGGGTTGTGCAGTACACAGCCATCACATCTCTACACAATGGCCCTGGAACAAAATTAAAAGCAGTTTAAAGCGGTATTTTCCCAAAGGCCATGCTTTAGCCTACAGTCACCTCGGACGTAGGAGGCTATATTTGCACAAAGAAAAACAGTCTAACTTTCTAAGTTTGTCATTTTTAGCTTTTATACTTGTCCTTAACAACTTGTCCCTTCCTCCTCTGAACCCCATATTACTAAGCCAATGTGAACACAAGCCTTTTACCTGTTGGTTGATGCCATCTGATTTTCTTCACAAACACCCTGTCCCGAGGATCCAGTAAAGAGAGACTAAAATGGTAGTACTTGATTTCCTTGGTGCCTTCCTTTTGTTCTGGAACTGAGGCTTATGCAAATTTACATCTCCACGGACAATTTACCTAAGCAAAATTATGTTTTCTAACACCTTTTAAAAAGATATTGTTGATTTGAAGGTAGAAGGAAACACAGGCTCTCTTGTAGAGAAACAAAGCACACATGCAGACTTTTTGTTTTCATGGATTTAAAAGGGGTCAGTCCTGTGGGGTCTGGGGTCTTAAAAGCTTGCAATTAGCCATGTAAGATGCATCAATTGGTCCCAACACACTTGGAGCAAGGGAGAATAAAGAACACCAAAGACACAAGAAAAGTATTAGCCCAAGAGACTAAAGGTCCATGTAAACCAGAGACTCCACCAGCCTGAGACCAGAAGAACTAGATGGTGCCTGGCTACCACCAATGACTGCCCTGACAGGTAACACAACAGATTCCAGGACGGAGCAGGAGAAACGTGTGGAGCAGAACTCAAATTCACATAAAAAGACCAGATTTAATAGTCTGACAGAGACTGGAGGAACCCTCGAAA
The DNA here is from genome assembly GCF_000243295.1 of Trichechus manatus latirostris. Classification (NCBI taxonomy): domain Eukaryota; kingdom Metazoa; phylum Chordata; class Mammalia; order Sirenia; family Trichechidae; genus Trichechus; species Trichechus manatus. Next base: position 2,995,677 of record NW_004444178.1, read on the forward strand.
CTATGGCCCTCAGACCCTTTGTTAACCCAGAACTAAAACCATTCCCAAAGCCCACTCTTCAAAGATTAGACTGGACTATAAAACAAAAAATAATACATGTGAGAAGTGTGCTTCTTAGTTCAGTCAGATACACAAGACCAAGTGGATGGCTCCTGTCCAGAGGTAAGATGAGAAGACAGGAAGGGACAGGAACTGGCTGAATGGACATAGGAAACCTGGGGTGGAAAGGAGGAGTGTGTTGTCACATTGTGGGGATTGCAACTAAGGTCACAAACTAATGTCACAAACCAATATGTATATAAATTTTTGTATGAGAAATTAACTTAAGCTGTAAACTTTCACCTAAAGCACAATTAAAATAAAAGATGTCAGTCATCTAGTACTCAAATTAGCTCAAATAAGATCATTTTGTAATTAGTGAATCCAGAAATCATGCTCACATGAAGCAAAAAAAGAAAAAAGTTTGTTTTTCACTAATTGCACTAAATATAGTTAATCAATTAGTAATGTTTCCCTTTGACAATACCCATGATCTTTTTAGGAATGGAAGAGATACAATGCTTTAGGGATTTAGAATTTCTGCCAAGTGTCTACCATTGAACCAAAACCAAACCCATTGCCATGAGTTGATTCTGACTCATAGCCACCCTGCAGGACTGAGTAGAACGGCCTCACAGGATTTCCAAGGCTGTAATGTTTACAAATGCAGACTGCCACATCTTTTTTCCACAGTGTAGCTAGTGAGTTTGAAATTGGTTAGCAGCCAAGTGCTTAATCACTGCATCACTAGGGCTCCTTTTGTCCACCATTGAAGGGCCCTCAAATATTAGTTTTCTTTTAACTCTAGAGTCTCAAAAACGCATAAAAGGGGAAACACAAAAGAAATTCTTTCAGAAAAGTTATATGAAACAGACAAACCTTTTTTTACTTCATTATAGTACAAATATGGGAAAGAGGTATATCATTTTAGTTTATTTTTTTAACGTAGAGCTAAATTATTAGGATAATTGAAGAGGGATCATTTAAAAGCTTAAGTCCCTTCTTTGGCTTTTAACAATTATAATGTTGTTGAAATAGGGATCAGCAAATTTTTTGGCTAATATAGTCTCTAAATGCTTTGAGGCTTCTTAATAATTTCAGATAAAATACTCTGTTTACAGAAGCAAAATGAAAAACGCAGAAAATTTTAAATAAGAAAATAGAAATTACCTACAATATATATCCCCCCCCCCCCAGGAATATATTGCATTATTACTTTAGGATCTCATATATTTACATCCAGGGATGTATGTGTATAATCATAGACTTTTCTATCCTGGGCTTTGTTTCACTTTATATCATAAACATTCTCCTTGTTATAAACCTTAATTTAAAAGCTTTTAAAATGTATTGATGGCAATGAATATTATAAATTTAAGGTTAATTTCCTTAATATATAACATGATCATTAAGCAATATTGATATTAATAGAGTTAATATTAAGAACAATTGATTACTGAAGGAATTTAGAATGTTGCTCCTGTTTATAATTTTTGTATACTCTAATCAGATTTTGACCCCACAGCTCCATGGAAACCATTTGGAAATACTACGAGATGGCTATGAGTCGGAATCGACTCGAGGGCAACAGGTTTGGTTTTTTTAGTTTATGAGATGGCAGTTAAAATCCAACTGGAGATGTCAAGTAGGCAGTTGTGGAGATCTGGAGGTCAGGGGATAGGTCCGGGATAAAGAAGTACATTGACCCTATCATAATCTAAATATATATTGTAGAATTTAACCTTCATGAAGTACAGCACTGAATGTTGTCAGTTCGAATTAATCTTATCAAATTAACACGTATTTTGAAAGTGCTCACTATCAAAGCCTTTAGACCACGTGCTGCTGGTCGTTTTAAATCATGGATGCAGATTTTTTTTTTTGTCTGCCAGAATTATATGGCATAGCTATTTTGGGGATATTGGGAGGAGAGAATTTCCCCAGTAATTTTCATTGTGTGTTTTAACTTGAGCTACACAGACCTGAAATGTTACCATTTGCTCGTGATAGTTGCCTCGTCTCTGTGCTTTATCCATTATATTCAGAAGTATTATGTAGTTGCTTGTTTTCATCTCTGTCTTTCCTCCACTTGACTCTGAACTTTTTTTCTTTTTTTTGACACTGAATGTTTAAAAGTGGGAACTTTCTTATTTGTCTTAGTATATCCACAGTACCTGGCATAAACGCGTGTTAATGGATCACAGATACGACAGCTGTTCCAAGGTGAAATCTCATTTTTGAGAGTAGAGTTCTAAATATTTTTTAAGAAAGAGAAAAGATCCCAACTGTCAGCTGACCTACCTTTAATTCCTTTGATGTTTTCATTTTCTCGTCTGTAAAATACTTATCCATTGCCTTCATGAGGCCTCTGAAATGAAATCAATAAGAAAAATATTAATATAAATAATATATTTGAAAAACAGAGACATGACAAAATATGACATTTTGTTTCATTCTGTTTGTTTCACAAAAGCCAATGGTGAAATTTTTTGAGGCATTCATGCTTTATATCTTTTGAGTAAAATTTGAAATAAATCTGAGGAAAAACTTTTTAACCATGATTGTGTTAAGCAAGAGAATTTTGTTTAGTTTAAACTTATTCAGCAGTTGAAAAAATCAGTAACATTTACCCATATATAATGCTGTCATCTAATCTCTTACAAATGTATTAAAAATCAGATTTTCATGTTGCAACACAAATCAGTGTTTACCTAAACAGACTTGATTTAAAAAAACTAAGTCTTCCACTTTCTTTTCTTCTTATCATTTGTATGGAATCTCCTTGATGATTTACATTTAAGACAGGTATTGATTTCAATTCTTCCCCTTGCCCTATAAATGCTACTCTATTTTCAGTCAAGTGTTAACAGGCATTAGGTAAGCACAAGGATAGGATAAATACTCAAAATGACTTATAAGAAAGAAATGCCAAGAGTATATTCAAAGCACCCATAGTTTTCTGTAACCACCTACCTCATGACTATCCAAATGATGAAACTACAAAACATAGTCTCGTGTACAGCTTATTTGTTTTTTATATTTGTAAGGAAATCAACATTACCGAATATTTTATGATTTCTTTAAATCCAGTAAAAATTTTGTTTGTTTTTAATGTAATTTTGGGGTGGGGAGTTTTCCTAAGACCAAGTAATATAGTCAGAATTTCCTAGCATTTCTGAAAAAATAATACAGGATGGGGGGACCAAGATCAACTAGTTCCTACAATTTCTTTTGAGACCATGTCACACAATAAATGCTAAGATTAGATGTGCTGATAAAGTGGGAACCAAAGCCAAGGGCTCAGCAATGAGGTAGGTGGCTTTGGATCATTTAGGCAAACCCTTGGAGACATCTTTCCCTTTTTCTCCTCACTCTTCTCAGAGATTTACCTAATAAAACTAAGGAAAAAGAAACAGAAGGGAGATTCATTGAACAATGGTACATTTTATTTAGAAAAATTGGATTGCATTTATCCTTGACTGCCTTCCTTTAGGTCTGTCCTTACATCATTTTGCTGTTCAACACTGTATTAATTTTCTATTGCTGATGTTAAAAATAACCACAAATTTAGTGGCTTGAACCACCACAAATCAGGCAATTCAGTCACAGCCTACAAAGCAGCACCTCTTAGGCTACTGGAATGAATACAGTCTCTTTGAAGGAAGTAAGTGTACTGAAATAATTAAGTATGCTTCAGCGCCTACAGGAAAGTCATAGCCCTGCCTTAAGAAGAAGGAAAACATTAGCTAAGTAATACCAAATGGGTTGAGTAAGAAAACACTTTAATAAAAGAAATAGACCTCGGTTCTTCACAGCAAACTCATATACTTATTAGATTGCAAATGTGAGCCTACTATTTTATCTTATCCATTACTACTTGAGTAAAGGTGTCTGTGGTAGGCAGAATAATGCCCCCTAAAGATGTCCACATTCTGATCTCTGGAACCTGTGAATATGTTAGTTACATGGCAAGGGGAATTAAGATTGCAGGTGGCATTAAGGTTGTTAATCAGCTGATCTTGAGATGGGGTTAGTATCCTGGATTTTTCAATGTAATCACAAGGGTCCTTATAAATGGAAGAGGGAGGCAGGAGAGAGAGTAGATAGATAGATAGCAGACTGAAATGACTTGACCTACTTTGCTAGCTTTGAAGATAAAGAAATGGGGCAATGAACCAAGGAAGGCAGGCAGCCTCTAGAGGCTGGAAAATGTAAGGAAACGGGTTCTCCCCTAGAACCTCCAACACCTTAATTTTAGCCTAGTGAAACCATTTTGGACTTCGGACCTCCAGAACTGTATGATAAATTTGTGTTGTTTTAAGCCACTAAATTTGTGGTTCTTTTTAACATCAGCAATAGAAAATTAATACGGTGTTGAACAGCAAAATGATGTAAGGACAGACCTAAAGGAAGGCAGTCAAGGATAAATGCAATCCAATTCTTCTAAATAAAATGTACCATTGTTCAATGAATCTCCCTTCTGTTTCTTTTTCCTTAGTTTTATTAGGTAAATCTCTGAGAAGAGGGGGGAGAAAAAGGAAAAGATGGCTCCAAGGGTTTGCCTAAATGATCCAAATATTTGGATCATGCAAATTGCTAAGAAGTTGACTCAGTTGTACTTTCTCTCCAGGATAAATAGTCTCCAGAGTCAACACTTTCTCCTCATATACATAATCACATTTTTAACTTCATAATTTCATGAATAACAGGTGGACTAAGAGAAGATTAACAACATCATTCATTATTGTAGACAAGTATGATGTTATTTTGAAAAGAAATGTTTTATAGTTTAATAATTTGTGAACATTATTTACAAAACTATTAAAGCAATGTAAAACTTTCAATAGTTTATAGTTATGTCTACAACTATACAATAGGTTAGACAGAACTGAATATCTAAGACGTACGTCTATGTGTTAAATAAAAAAAGCTACAAAGAGTTAAACTCATAGATTTTCCCAGAACCCTAATGAAATTTCGTAAATGATAGAAAAAACAATCCTTTAATTTCTGTGGCTTTGGGAATTATCTGATGACCTAATGCAGACAGCAAAAAATAGCAGTAAGAGCAAAAAAAGCAAGAGGCAAACTCTCTTCAGGGCCTTTGCACTTTCTTTACTGTTAGTCCAAAATGAAATTTCCCCAGATACTCACATGGCCTTCTCTCTCTTTGTTTGCAGGTTCTTAATCAAAAGTCATCTTGTCAGTGAGGCGTTTGCTCATAACTCTATCTAAAAGTTCAGTACCCCACAGAGATCTTCTATATCCTTTTACCCTGCCATGTTTGTTCTCTTTATTACTGAGTACTACTTAACATACTATTTTTTTCATACTTATCTTGTTATTGTATTTTGTGCCCAATCAACGTGTTCCCCCACTCCCTCTGCTCAATCAGGAACAGTGATATTGCATTCAAAGTCACACAATCCAGCAGGCTTTACCCAACACCTTAGATTTCACAAGGAGTATAAGGTTGGCAAATCACCAGGTACAGTACCAGCACAGAAGAGGTCTTTTGAGTCTCAGGCTTAGCTTCCAGTTGACCTATCATTACACACCCTAGATATGCAGGGTCATAAGAAATTATCTTCAATGTGTGCATATCACCTCAGCTGAAGGAAGCATTGGCTTAGACCCCCTTTCAGCTTTTATTCCTTGCTAATCATGTTACTTCAGGGGTATATGATTAGTTCTCATTCTCTGGGGCAGCTGCATCCATCAATTAGACATTATTAAATAAACCCAAATCTTAACAATAAGGTACAAGTTGGGTGTTGGTATATAGCATTTAATTTGAATCCTGTGTACTTCTAGAAATTTCTTGAGTTGAGGTTGCAAAGTGAGACCAAGGATTGTATTCTGAAGATAGAAGAAAGTCCACAGAACCAATTTTCAATGTGCACAGCTGTCTCAGTGACTACCTAGCTAATAGCCTCAAACTCTAAACTATTGGGGCATTGGCAGTTCATAATCAGCAAAAATATGTCAAGAGTGTTTGAGACAAATAGCTCATATTAAAGACTATTTAAATACAAGGATCTACTCTAAAAGACCTCTTTAAAGTGTTGAAAAGCAAAGATGTCACCGTGAACACTAAGTTGCGCCTAACCAAGCCATGGTGTTTTCAATCGCCTCACAGGCATGCAAAAGCTGGACAATGAATAAGGAAGACCAAAGAAGACTTGATGCTTTTGAATTGTGGTGTTGGTGAAGAATACTGAATATACCATGGACTGCCAAAAGAACAAACGAATCTGTCTTGAAATACAACCAGAATGCTCCGTAGAAGCATGGATTGCTAGACTACATCTCACATATTTTGGACATGTTATCAGGAGAGACCCAGTCCCTGGAGATGGATAACATGCTTGGTAAAGTAAAGGGTCAGCGCAAAAGAGGAAGGCCCTCCACAAGATGGATTGACACAGTGGCTGTAACAATGGGCTCAAGCATAACAATGATTGTAAGGATGGCATAGGACGGGGCAGTGTTTCCTTCTGTTGTACATAGGGTCACTATGAGTCGGAACCGACTTGACAGCACCTAACAATACAGAAAGACCTTTAAGTGATACATTGGACTTTTCACAGGAATACATCTCAATTTCCTTCTAAAGGAGAATCATCTCTAGATATGTTTATGTTAGTTCCATGTTATACATGTTAAGTAACACACATGTAACCCAGTCAATCTTTTCTCTGTTTAAAGAATTTGGTAAAACATATTCCCATAGAAATTAAATCATCTTCAAGTTTACAAAGCATCCCAAGATTTCAAATGCTTATTTAATACATTTTACGTTTCCTACTTTTAGGTTGTAACGAATTTTCCCTGCTTTTATAAATATTTTTATCAATGTAGGTATCATTTTGAAAAAATGTCCTTTTCCTGGGCACACAGGAAGATTACACTTCCCAGCCTCCTTAGCAATAATGTCGGTACTGCAGCTAAGTATAGCTGAGTTCTAGGCATGTAAGATGAAACAAGGTGTCACATTGAGTTCAACCCAATGAAGGGCAGTGTGCTTTTTCCACATGCTCTTTCCTGCCCACGTGACTGGAAGTGAAGGATCCTGAGATGGCAGGGCTGCAAGATTGAGATATCCTGGGGTCCTGATCACTGATTGGAGGAGACCTGTGCAGAATTCCACTGGTTGTTTAAAGCTACCGACATTTAGGCTTTTGTATGTTTTGGCAGCTTGTGCTAATTACCATGATTAATAGAGAGAATAATAGAAAAGAAGCTAGTTGATTTTAAATCTTCAGAAAGAGAAGAGATTTGTCACTGACTGTCCAGAGAATTGCCTGTTGAAACAAGATATTTGAAGGTTTGCATCATTATTAATCATACTTGATAAGCAATCATTGAGGGCAACAAATGAAAATTTTTAAAAGTCAGGTTTTTCTTTTAAGAAAATTAACATTTGTTGTATGCCTACTGGATAACTATATGATGCAATCAATGTAATATTTATTTACTTATTTATTATGTAATATACATTATTTAATAAATACAACATGTAAATAAACACTACAGTAATTACTTCATATAATTTTTAGAATAACTCCATTTTATAGAAGAGAAAACTAATATTGAATAATGATTAATAACATGACCCAAATCACAAATAATTAGAGTGATATACCTATGATTCTAACTTGGATATCTTTAGATACAAAATTCTCATTTTTTATAATAAGTGCTCACTCGCTTATGCCAAAACATTTGGAAGACAGCTACCTGGCCAACCAAATGGAAGAGATTCATATTTATGCCTATATCAAAGAAAGGTGATCCAAATGAATGTGGAAATTATCCAACAATATCATTAATATCACACACAAGTAAAATTTTACTGAAGATCATTCAAAAGCAGCTGCAGCAGTACATTGACAAGGAACTGCTAGAAATTCAAGCCAGATTCAGAAGAGGACATGGAACTGGGATGTCATTGCTGATGTCAGATGGATCCTGGCTGAAAGCAGAAAATACCAGAAAGAAGTTTACCTGTGTTTTATTGGCTATGCAAAGGCAATTGTGTGGGTCATAACATATTATGGATAACATTGTGAAGAATGGGAATTCCAGAACATTTAATTGTGCTAATAAGGATCCTGTATACAAATCAAGAGGCAGTCATTTGAACAGAACAAGGGAATACTGTGTGGTTTAACTTCAGGAAAGGTGTACGTCAGGGTTGTATTCTTTCACTACACATATCAATCTGTCTGCTGAGCAAATAATCCAAGAAACTGGACTATATGAAGAAAAATGAGGCATCAGGATTGGAGGAAGATTCATTAACTACCTGCAATATGCAGATGACACAACCTTGCTTGCTGAAAATGAAGATGACTTGAAGCACTTACAGATGAAGATCAAATACTACAGCCTCCAGTATGAATTACACCTCAACATAAAGAAGACAAAAATCCTCACAATTGGACCAATAAACAACATCAAGATAAATGGAGAAAAGATTGAAGTTATCAAGGACTTCCTTTTTCTTGTATCTACAATCAATACCCATGGAAGGAGCAGTTGAGAAATCAAAGGACACATTGCATTGCGAAAATCTGCTGCAAAAGACCTCTTTAAAGTGTTAGAAAGCAAAGGTGTCACCTTGAAGACAAAGGTGTACCTGACCCAAGCTATGGTGTTTTAGTCACTTCGTATGCATGCAAAAGTTGGACAATGAATAAGGAAGACTGAAGAAGAATTGATGCCTTTGAATTATGCTGTAGGCGAAGAATATTGAATATACCATGGGCTGCCAAAAGAACAAACAAATCTATCTTGGAAGAAATACAGGAAGAATGCTGCTTAGAAGCAAGGATGGCAACACTTTGTCTCATACTTTGGACATGTTATCGGGAGGGATCAGATTCTGGAGAAGGACATCATGCTTGGTAAAGGAAATGGTCTTCAAAAAAGGGGAAGACCCTCAATGAGATAGATCGACACTGTGGCTGCCTCAATGGGCTGAAGCATAACAACAATCGTGAGGATGGAGCAGGACCAGGCAGTGTTTCATTCTGTTAGGCATAGGGTCGCTATGAGTTGGAATGACTCAACATAGTAAGCCATACTGTTCCCTAACCACTATCACACACACAGAGACTCCTTAAAGAAACAGTAATATTTACAGTCGATTATGACTTCAGTGTATCAATTCTTCTTCAGTCTTCCTTATTCAAACAAGCTGTCAAATCTAAGCCCTCATTTTACTCAGCCTATCATCCGCGCTTGAAAGAGGTCATCTTCCTTCTTGGAAGCATTCTTCTCTTCTTTTTGGAAACTACTCTCTGGTTCTCCTCCTACGCATTCAATTACCATTTTGAGTCTCTTTATCAGTTCCTTCATAGCTTCCAGACCTCTAAACATTGGAATGTCACCCAGGGCTCTGTTTTTTTTTTCCCCCAATCTACATTCACTCTAAATTTTCTCAGCCAAACCTTTAGCTTTAAACAGTATCTCTATGTTACTGACTTCCACATTTATATATCTAGCCAGACCATTCTGCTGAAATTTATTCTCATAAATCCAACTGCCTACTTGACTTTACCACTTGCATGTGGTTTCATACTATGCCACCTTAGCTAAACTACAACTATGCTTCCCAGAATTCACTTTCATCTATGGCTCTGGGTTAGTGTTGGCTTGTAACAAAATTTGTGTGAGATCTGAAGGGTGGAAATAAATCAGTAACCATGACATTTGTAAGGTCAGGTCCTGGTACCAATGCTGCTTCCCCATCATGGATTAAGTTGTGTCCCCCCAAAATGTGTGTCAACTTGGTTAGGCTATGATTCCCAGTATTGTGTGATTGTCCACCGTTTTGTAATCTGATGTGATTTTCCTGTGTTGTAAATCCTAACCTCTCTCAAGTTAACAAGGCAGCGTTAGAGGCAGTTGTGTTAATGTGACAAGACTCAATCTACAAGATTAGGTTGTATCTTGAGTCAATCTCTTTTGAAATATAGAAGAGAGAAGCAAGCAGAGAGACAAGGGGCCCTCCTATCATCAAGAAATAAGAATGAGGAGCAGACCTTGTCCTTTGGACTCAGGGTCCCAGTGCTGAAAATTTCCTAGACCTGGGGAAGATTGACAAGGACAAGAGCTCACACAGAAAGAGAAAACCTTCCCCTAGAGCTGGCATTTGGACTTGTAGCCTCCTAAACTGTGAGAGAATAAACTTCTGTTTGGTAAACCCATCCACTTGTGGTATTTCTGTTATAGCAACACTAGAACTAAGACTTGCACCTTGTACATATCGCTGATGGCTTATCTTGCTTTCTGGCAGCAGAAGTCAGGGCCACAGAAGTTAGCTTCCCTACCTCCAACCATTTTTCTCCTTTAGCTTCTAAGAGTTCTGGGCAAGGCAGGTGTGCAGCTCTGTGGGGGAAGATTGTCACCTTCTTCGGCAAGTCATCCATGCCATTGAAGTTGGGGGTACTGAGAGATCAACTCAGGTTCTACTATGTTCTTATGGGTTTCAATGTCTCTCATGGATTACAGTTTGTCCTTTCTCTTCCCAATTATTAGCACTGAAGACTAACAAAGACTTTGGGACAATTCCCCAGTGCAGAGGTAGCAGCCTTGAATAGATATTTTACCAGTTTCCACAGTTGTGAAGGGTTAATTATTATAAGTCAAATCCCTATAATAAACGTTTTATTGTACACAGTTCCTAGTGGTTCTGCTTCCCTGACTGAACTCTAACAGATGCATTCTACTTTATTCTTCCTTATAACAGCTAGCATTGTCGACATGGTAAATACTTAATTGCTGAATTTCTAACTACCTTACCTCCAGTAGAAGGTAGGCTCTGTGGGGGTAGGGAGTTTTGTCAGTTTTATTCAGGGCTATATCCACAGCATATATACTAGTACATGATTCATGCTAGGAAACCCTGGTAGCATAGTGGTTAAGAGCTCCGGCCGCTAACCAAAAGGTCGGCAGTTCAAATCCACCAGGCGCTCCTTGGAAACCTTATAGGGCAGTTCTACTCTGTCCTATAGGGTCTCTATTAGTCAGAAGTGACTCAACAGCAAAGGGTTTTTTGATCCATAGTAAGTGCTCAATACATATTTTTTCTATATGTCAAATGAATGAATAGTAATTATATATTTTGCAAGGAATATGTTTTGGAAAATCAGAGTATCAATATGTGAAGATTAACAATGATCAAGGATCAAGTACAATTCTTGAAATACGGCGTAAAAGTATTAGCATTAAGAAAATAAGCCAATCAAGAATTTGGAGGCCAGAGGAAAAGGACTTTTGTTCTTCTCCCCTAGCAGGTTAAATAATGAAAAGTCCAATTCCATATATTACCAGGTGCTTGTCATGACAACTGGAAAGGTCATTCTCTCAGTGTGCAACCTGCATAGTTTTTGTCGACTGCTAAAGACTAATCAACACTGGTTCACAGTCAGCGAGTGAAATGGCTTAGAAAGGAAAAGAGCCTGTCAATTATGCAGTTATGTTCCACTTCAAAAATGCTGTCTAGGCGCAAACAGACATTTGGCAAAAGAGTTGAACAAGAAACAAGAAGCACCATTACAGGCATACTTTTTTTTTCTTTTTTCTTTTCTGTAACACTATTGGTTCTGCCTGAAACTTGTTTGTTTTGTGAGATAAATCCTCTAGTCAAAAGGCAATGGTGTTATTAATTAAACAAAGGAAGAGGCAATCGAAGTGGGATCATACTAAGCCAAAGTTGTTAAATGAATATGAGCTCTCATACAGAAAACTTCCCCAGTGGTTATCTAAGCTGTCACCATTTTAGTGAATCTGAGGAAATGTGCTCCAGATTTGTGTTAGTGTTGGCAAAGAAACGAACTAATTTTAACTCTCAACTCCTAACTCTGACATCAATCCAGGAATTCTGTAGCTAAAACTTATCTAGGTTTGCCACACAGCCAACAATTACATTAAAAATACTACATATGAAGGTAGCAGTCTACCTGGTGTAAAGGGTAAAAGAAAAATTCTTTATTTTTACTCATGTAATTTTCAAATCTGTCAATAGTCCTAATTCCTAGAAGGCCATAAAAGAGCTCATGGAAGATTTTTTTTCCTCTGGTTGTTCAGCTGGCTACAAAATGATTATTTCCTGCCACTGCTGCCAAAATAAATATTATTAAAGTGCTATATTCTCCAGCTGCCAGTCAGAACCAAAGGTACATGAAAGATGGCGTTTATTTGTACATATGCACTATTCCCACTGTAGAACTCTAATTATGTTTTGCAAGACCCAAAAGTTTGAACTGTTTATTGATGCTGGTCTTCTCATATCTTCATTCTCTGTCATAATATGTAAAATATCATTTACTGTCCTAAAATTAAAATCTTTTTTCTCAGAAATCTATCTGAAATGAATTTTTCTTCTGCTTATGATTAAACATTCAGGTTTTTTCTTTAAAATCACTGTGATAATAAAGGTATGAGTAATTGCTTGATTTTGGAATGCTAAGAGACTTAAAAATCTCAATTTTCTTAGAGAGGATCGCTTCAAAGAAAGGATACATGCTGGGAACAAGGAAAAGATCCAACTGATTTTCTGCTGAAAAGAGGGGTATGATTCAAGTAGATTTTGAGTGAGGGATAAAAGATGAGAGCTGTGCAGTTTGGTGCTTAGAAAAAAGCCCCAATTCACACATCTCTAGCTTAAGTGATTTATTTTTTTAATTGCTAGGTTTTAAAAGGTACGTTTTAAAATCTAATTGTAAAAAGAGTTTTTGGAACTTTTGATGGTGTTACCTTGTGACCCAAGATGTTAGTATTGTTTAACAAAAGAAAGAAAAGAAAAGCGATCTCAGTGTTACTGCTATTAACTTTTGGATTACACCAGAATTTGAATTTGCCAATAGAGGGCAATAGTCAAACTAGGATAGGCTGCATCTATCATTTTTGTGACTTCTAATGAGGTAGAAGGACACATAGAATCTTCATCTGCTTTTATGGATATTGCTGTGTAATTGCAGTGTAATTATGGCACACAACAGCTTTGGAAAATTATCGTTGAAGAAAACAGCTGGTTCTCTCTAACAAACCAAGATGAAATCGTCAATTAAAAAAAAAAAGCCAAAGAAAATATTCCAAAAATACATGCTGAAGATAAACAAGCAACAAAAAATGAAATAACATGAAAATTTTAAATGGATAAATCAGAGCTGCTGATATGAAACATAAGACAAAAGTATAAACATAGGAAAATTATGAAGGTAAGAGGTACTTCTGATATATTGTTTTATATTACAGTGCAAACAGACTTCTTGGAAAGAGTTCCAAATATGTTTTTCCATTTTTCTCTTCTCATTTATTTGTGTTATTATGTAAATGGGTGGGTATATATACTCTGCATTTTATATATATATATATATATATATATCTCCACACACAGAGAGAACTACAGTGTAAAATTTTCCTATAAACTGTGCTCTGAAAAACATTATAACACCATTAACATTGATCATTCAAAACTCGAGACTTGTAAATTTGTTAAACTTTTAGATGTGCTATTAACCCAGTACATGAGTGCTTCATTCTATAAAAACTCCATATACAAAAGTTAGAAGACGCTAAACAGGTCATTAAGGAGCCCAGGTGACCCAGGGATTAAGAGCTTGGCTGCTAACCAAAAGGTCAGTGGTTCGAACTCACCATCTGCTCTGCAGGAGAGAGATGTGGCAGTCTGCTTTCATAAAGATCATAATAGATTTGGTAACCCTAAGGGACAGTTCTGCTCCATCTTATAGGGTCACCATGAATCGTAATCGACTCAAGTGCACGCAACACAGGCACACACAAACAGGTCACTGGGGGTAGTAGTAATTCAGCAGTAGCATTCTCCCCTTTCGTGTGAAAGACCCAGGTGTCATTTCTGGCCAATGTACCTCATGCACAGCTACCCCTCATCTGTCAGTGGAGGCTTGCATGTTGCTATGATGCTGAATACGTTTAGCAGAGTTCCCAGACTAAGAGTAACTAGGAAGAAAGACTTGGAGATGTACTTCTAAAAATTAGTCAGTGAAAACATCATGAATCACAATGGTCCAGTCTGCAACCAGTCATGGGAATGGCACAGGACTGGGCAGCATCTTCATTCCATTGTGCACGCGGTCACTATGAACCAGTGCGACTCTATGGCGGCTAGCAACAACAACAAACAGGTCACTAAGGGAATGACTGTCCACAATTCACTTTGCCAAATGATTTATATCAATATTATCTAAAAGTTGAGTCCTTTAAAGTGCCTAATAGATTATTGGATTTTTAAAAATATTTATGAGGTAAAAAATATGAATACTAATATTTACATTTTATCATCCTCTTACTCAGTTAAATATTTTCAGGCAGCCAGTTATATTTTGACTCTAATGTAAGCATTAAAAATAAGAATTTTTTTTTTTTCAGAATGACATCTCATGGCAGTATTACAACATGAAAGGCAAGTCTTGCTTATATACCTCACGTTTATAAACTATTTTAATTAACCGACAAACATTAACTGTGGGTATATTATTTACAGAATTGGACCCTGAATAGTTAAAATTTAAAAAAAAAACACTAAAATTAATAAATGAAATTAAAAACAAAAAAGAATATATATACGATCTGCATATATACATGTATTAAAAAGCAGATAATAATTATATTTTAAGTTGTTTTTTTTTTAATTGTACAGAGTAAGTTGAATATCCAGCAATATTTTTTTTTTCTCATTGCTACTCTTAGTCAGTGGTTCTCAAACTGTGGTCCCTGGACTATTGGCATAGCATGCCCTGGGAACTTGTTAGCTCCCAGGAGGTCTGGCCCTATCACAAACTTACTTATCCAAAATTCAAAGGTTGGGCCCAGTAATCTGTGTTTAAACAAGGCTCCAGGTGATTCTGAAGCAAGTTAAATCTTGAAAACTACTGCTGTTAGTAAATACGTTATTTTCATGATTATTATAATTTAAATAGTATGAACCCCAGAAGATTTCCTCTTGTCTCTAGATTTGTTATATGAAATTAAATATACAGGCAGTCCCTGGGTTACGAACATCCAACTTAAGGACAACTCGTACTTGTCATTTAATATTATGTAAATTTGCCCTCACTTTGAAACAATGGAACCAACCCCATGCACAACAAATTCTTCATCACAATCCCCTTCACTTGCTGCACATACAGCTTTTAAATTACTGAAAAAGCTTTGAGACTTTTCTTGCACTAAACCAAAACCCCATTGCTAGCAAGTTGATTCTGACTCGTAGTGACCCTATAGGACAGGATAGAACTGCCCTATAGGGTTTCCAAGGAGTAGCTGGTGGATTCGAACTGCCAAGTTTTTGGTTAGCAGCCGATCTCTTAACCACTGCCACCAGGGCTCCTCTTGCACTACAGTAAGGCTAAATAAGAACATATGCACCTGTCCGACTCACCTACAAGTTGACTTAAAGAAATAGGAACAGATTTCGTTAGAAATCCGGGGACTCCCCATATTTGATTCAGGTATAGTTAAGATACTCTTATTAGATTGTTTACTGCTATTGACTAAGCCTTTACAAACAGAGCAGGTTATTGAATATTTTCAGAAATTTCTTAAAATTTGTATTCATCCTGAAATTGTAAAGATTAGCTATAGATTTTCAGCCTTAAGAGTTCCTAAAAATCATCTAATCATTCAAAAAATTGGAAAACTGAGGACCAAAAAGGTTAAAAATTTGCCAAATATCAAAAAGTAATTTGACAATGAAATTGAGCTTCAAATCTAAATTTCCTAACTTCTATGTTGAATGTTAATTAGGTTAGATTGGATGCTATGGTTTTCAGATAATTAATTTTCTGTCTCAGTGGTAAGATAGGTATCAAATAACTCATGACAGACATTTTTATATTAGACACTTTTTCTAAATAGTTGAGTATTTCACAGAATACATTTGTCAGTCTGAGAATCTGAATGTTTCCCTCTCTTTCTCTACATATGAGTACAGTTTCTCTGTAAGTCAAGGTGTTACCTTCTTTGGCACATTTGTGCAACCCAACAGCTGTAGCAATGGTGCAGCCTAATATGTATTTCCCAACATGAAGAAACAAAGTATGCTTAATCATTAACTATGCATTCTTCTGCATGGTGATTGGTTATTTCCCCTAAGCGCTATTATTTGGCACTTGCAAGAGATGCTGCTGTCATCAGCAGTCAGCCAGGAGAATGTGAAATTAATGAACACTTGTTGAATTTTTTTCAGTTATTAACATCCTGAAACAAATGATATTGTCTTATTTTTATCTGACTGACTGCATCCCTGCTGTGAACTTGTTGAGGTCAAGTTTCTTGATTTTTTTTTTTTTTCATTTTTCCTTCTCCTCAGAACTTACCACAGCACCTGGTACATGATAGGTACTCAAAATGAGTGTCAAATAAATAAAATGATTGAATGGGAAACTCAGCAATAAAGATTCAGTGTTACAGGATTAACTCTGGCATGAAAAGGTAATTCCTTTGAAGTAGAACTTGCCCATATATTTTGAAGGTAATAGAAGGGACACAATCTGTACATAATTCTAATAATTTGCTTATAACAAAATTATCTCAATGCTTCTGACTAAAACCATGGTTCAGAGACATTTATTACTATTATCAGTGAAATCGGTGTTGCTAGAGGCTACATAAGAAAATAAAGGATTATGATAAAATCGACAGTTATACTTATCTAGCTCCCAAACTCCAACTACTCAATTTTCATTCACTTATTTCTAGATATCTTTTATATGTGTTCATGAACTGGTCCCCCAGGATACCATATAATGTCAATTCTTCTGTTCTTATTTCTGTACATCCTGTATGTTCACAATATGGCCATTAAAGCTACAGATTCAGATCAGTGAAATGACAAAGGAGTACTATCATCTTTACTTTCTCCTCAGATTCAGCTGAAAGCAGCTCCTGCTTAATCAGTGCTTAGACTACTCTATACATTTTCCTAACGAAGTTCTATTAGTAACCCCAAGTCAGCAATATGCTCTTCGCTCCCCAGGTATCAAGCTGACTGTTGGATATTCTTAATCTTGACCATTGCTCCTCAAACTTTTCCACTAAAACATCCCTGCAAGCAGAGATGAGTAACATAGCCAAGATTTCTTTAAAGACTTCTGTTTTACCTTTAAAGTCCATGTAAAATGTTCATTTCATAATGAAATAATACTTTAATATGAAAATAATACTTCAAATTACTTTGCATCAGGGCCAGATTATTTACTCCAGAAAGACATGCTACATGTCTCCTGTGCACTTTTTAAATACCACCAGGCACAAAATTGCATAATATAGTGATTATTTACAGCCAGTTTAAGAAGCTTAGCCTTACTTGAATTTTAGTGGAAGAAGTCATTATTTTTTTTCTTCTCTGTTTTTTGGAGATGCCTGTATTAGAAGTCAGTTATACATCAATAAAACCTTAGGTACAGGGCAATCTGAATAGTAAACATTATATATTATTCAAGATTACTCCTCCCCAACAATGATGAAGCTTCATCCTTGGAAATAGCTGGCAACTGCACATTCGTTTAAGAGGCTAATTCTTCTGGGAAAGGGACCTTCAGACAGGCTGTACTATAGGCCCTCACAATAGACTCAGATTTACATGAATTTCAGTGTAAATTTGGCTTAAACTCTTAAATAAGAATTCTTAAAATATCAAGACCATATCTCACGGGCTATGTCTTTCCAACTAAGGATGCATCTAGACTTTGACTCTGAATGTAATACTTGATGAATTTGATCAGTCATTACACTTATTTAAGTTTGCTATTTGGAACCCTGGTGGCACAGTGGTTAAGAGCTCGACTGCTAACCAAAAGGTCGGTAGTTCAAGTCCACCAGCTGTTCCTTGGAAACCCTATGGGGTAGGGTAGTTCTACTCAGTCCTATAGAGTCACTATGAGTTGGGATCAACTCAATGGCAATGGGTATAGGGTATATCTGAACTTAAGGCAATAAACATCACCTTATCATCAGATATACAACAGTCTTATTTGTTTAAACATATTTTTAACAAGACCTATAGTAGTTAATATTCTTTTAGATCTTTAGAAATATCTTTTCTTTGCAAGCGTGCTTAATTCCACCTTGCAAGATACTTGTACATTTAATCACATAAAATCTGTCAATATTTAAGTAACTTGTTTGAGTAGCATAAAAGGACAATGCGTTGAAATACATGCAGTATAATAAACTATAATAAGATACATAAACTACAATAAACTACATTATTACAAACTACCATGTTATAAACTATAATAATACTAGAGACATTATTGTGAAAAAATGTTCAAATGACAGGACCTTATCAACAACTGAGGAGCAAAAGGACTTGGTTATGTATTATAACTTGTTGCATAATACTGGAAAGAGTTTATGAGAGATTTCTGAGAAACAGGTAGGCATTGCTATAATCTTACACATCCTTTCTGAGAATGCAAGTTAACAGAAATATTAAGTGGATAAATATTTAATTCTTGTCAAGAGGAAAGACAAATTAACTAGAATGATAGCCATATGAAAATGCACTCGGAATGATGCACAACAGTGGTTAATATCACATGAGGGAATATAGGCAAATGGTTTAATTGAACAAAAAAAAAAAAGAAATTGCATCAAAGTTCACAGTTCTAGAATGTCTGAACCAAAGTCAACTTTTATTGATATTTAAAGCAGTGTAACCACTTTCATCGACCAATTTTGTGCAGTAGATGATGCACTGGGAGAGATACATCTATAATGTGCTGTACAAAGTGTTGTAAGCAGTGTCGGCAGTAGAGTAAAAGCAATGTTGATGTTTCAAACAAGTTGTGTCTGATAGTTAACTTCTGAAATGGATGCCTTTAAATAGTTTCTGAACCTATTTTGCTGTGAATTTAACATTAAAAGCAGAATTTGCATTTCTTAAAATTGACCCCACTATTTGATGAAAAGTTCCTTTGGATACACAGTATTGAAACCACTATTGACCAAAATCATGTGGATCAACATTTGAATCCCTTCTGTGTGTAGGGGACTGAATTATTTACCTTGAGGATTTAAACAAAGAAACACTAGACATAGCCAGATTAAACTTAAAAAGCAAATACAAGGTACAGGCGCAAAGGAAATACATATATAATATGAAAAAGATATAGATGCACACATTATACTGAAACGCATACCTGCACATGTGTATAAACACTAAAAATGTTAGTAATTGTTCTCCAACACTTTTTAAAAATTAAGACTAGTAGCACTAAGCTATAATATTAGTTTTACAATTGGGAGATATGAATCACAGCCAGATTATTTTTGCTAATTCATTTTATGCAAACTTCAATATAGTTACTAGAATAATATAATTTTGATTCAATATAAACAAAAACCAAACCCTTTACTGTCTAGCCAATTGCATCTCACACCTACCTTGTAGGACAGAGTAGAACTGCCCCATAGGGTTTGCAAGGCTGTAATCTTTACAGAAGCAGAACTGCCACATCTTTCTCTGGCAGAGCAGCTGGTGAATTCCAACTGCCAAACTTTCAGTTAGTATCCGAGCGCTTAACCACTGCACCACAAGGGCTCTTTATAAAACCAAAAACCAAATCCATTGCCACTGAGTGGATTTCAACTCATAGCGACCCTATAGGACAGAGTAGAACTGCCCTATAGGGGTTTCAAGGAGCAGCTGGTGGATTCAGGCTGCTGACTTTTTGGTTAGCAGCCAAACGCTTAAGCACTACATCATCAGGACTCCTCCTATTGCAATTCTGTGGCTTTTATTAGGATGGTCCAGGAGCTTCACGGGGACAGTGGTAGTTTAGTGATAGAATTCTCACCTTTCATGCCGTAGAACTAGATTTGATTCCCAGCCAATGTTCCTCAAGCACAGCCACCACCTATCTGTTAGTCGAGGCTTATGTGTTGATCTGATGCTGAACATGTTTCAGTGGAGCTTCTAGACTAAGACAGACTATGAAGAAAGGCCTGGCTATCTACTTCTGAAAGGATCAGATTCTGTTGTGCATGGAACAGCTAACAATAATGACAGGAGCTGCATAATATCTCATATCAAACTGCTGCTTCTGTTATAAGGCTCATCTCCACAAAGTGCCCCATTCAAAAAGAATCACAAATTCACCTCCAATTCACTGGATAGATAATACAAGCATTTACTGAAGTCTCTTGAAGAAGGTGCCAGAAACTTAAATCAAATACACAATGCAAACCTTTCTAAAAAAGAAAAAAAAAAGACGTCATTTATTTACCCATTTGTTCCCCTAAGGTCTGACAGTATGAGGTAGGCAACTAGCTGTATTTTACACAAATAATGCACACCTTCAACATTGGTTTGCCGACTGCGCCCTTCCCCCTTGAGGTATTTTTGTAAGCACACCATGTTAATTTTTTGACAGCATCATGTAAAAAAAAAAATTGGCACGGTGGCACTTATGAAAATACATGGCGGGGGAGGGCACGTTTGGCAAACAAATGTAGAAGGCACGCATTATTTGCACAAAAATATGATAAGCATAGTCTCCTTTACCTTCAAAATCCAACAAGTCTCCCCATCCCCATACTGGCTTTTCTGTCTTCCTTATTTTTGCTCCCATTTTCTGAAATCCTTTATTATATAAAATAAGCCTGTATCCTCAATACTATTTATGTTTCTATTCTTACACTATACATTGTTAGTTAATATAACAAAACAAACTAACAAAAATTCATAGAAAGAGAAGAAGGAAGGGGAGAAAGAAAAGACAAAGCTGCAAATATTTCTATTAATTTTCACCTTTGTTACATATTTCCATATCCAGCATGCTTTCCTTTGAGCTAAGTTTGGCTCTATATGTATATTTCCTCAACTGTTCAGTTGGTAGCTGCTCTTCCAGGCTATTCCACCTCTCCTTCCTTTTTTGCTCTACTGATCTTTTCTCCCTTTTTCCTCTCACTTTTATTTCATTTAATACACATGTAAATTAAGGCCGCACTGCAATTTGAACAAAGTTTATGGCATAAGAGGGAAAGGTACTTGAAGGGAAAACAGAATATAAACATGGAAAAATGGGGTATGTCAGCACAAAGAGCCACTGAATTTTAGGAAGGCAATGGGGATAGACAATGCCTTTATGCAGGGGGTGAACCTCACAGATATGTCTTATTGAAGCTCTAACCCCAGTAATAAACTTCTCTATCATTTCCTCAGATTTCAACTCTCTGCAGATGTGCTAATTGGTGAAGTGTGCCATCGTGAATAATGTTTCCAGTGTTGCTTCTCTCAGGTAGCACATTTGAACTGTGACTTCTTTTTCCCCCTGAAGACAATGAAATAATCTAATGGTTGATGTTTTAATCATTGAAGTGGGATTATGGGGGGAAATTGGACTTTTTCCATCCCTTCAAATCAGATTTTTATGTGATTTCCTCTTGTTCTAATCACAAGCATTCACATTCACTGGGATTGTTGTGCCTATGGTGTTCCAAGCACTGTACTATGTGTTTTAAATAATTATTACATTTAAAACTTGGTTTTCAAAATTGCAGATATTACCAACCTTCTTGTTATATCTTGCACTTTTGGATTTTCATCTACCAGGAAATAGCATATACCACACACTTCTACCTACATTTGCCCTTCTCCTCACTTTTTTCCTGTCAGTTTTGATCAATACTTTATAAAGTCAGTGATTTATCTTCTCATTCAAAATGACATAGTCACATGAACTACTTAAACTCTTCTGTGGTAATTGATTTATCACTCTTATCATTTAATTCAATGCATAGAACTGAAATTTTGGTTTAATAGATAAGTGCTCTCAAGAGTATCCCCCACATTAATGTAGGGCTGTGGCAATTTCTTGGAGTTCTGAACTTATAAAATTGACAAAATATAAGTGCAGTCATTACTTGGTGTGATTTTCAGAAGGATGATATATTAGGTCTGCTCTATTATACTTTGTAAACATCTACAAATGAAGCAAAAACAGAAATGGAGCAAAACAAAGTTGCTAGTTCTTAGGCAGTGAAGAAATTTTTTGGCCTTAGAAATATGTGAGGAAGAACAAGTGTCCAAAAAATGCTATGAAAATCCAATAGGCATTTGAACACAACAAAGTTTCCATCTAAGAATTTGGGAAAACAGAAAATCCCTTTTATGTCCGTATTCCTTGAACTTCATTTAGGCATAATACTAGGTAGATAGAATCTAATTGAATCATTAAGACAGTTTTAGAGCTTTTCATAATTTATTTTATTTTATTTTTGGTGAAGATCTACACACAAAACATACATTAATTCAGCAATTTCTGCATGTACAATTTAGTGACATTGGTTACATTCTTCAAATTGTGCCAACTTTCTTGATATCCTTTTCTTAATTGTTTCACCATCATCAACACAAACTTACTGCCCCCTAAGGTTCTCATCTAACCTTTCAAGTTGCTGTTGTCAATTTAATCTCATATAGGTAATTCTTTAAAAGAGCACAATGCTCCAGGCATTGGTTTAAAGATGCTTTTAGGGGATAGTTTCAGTTTAAGGTTTAAAGATTTCCTTAAGGCAATAGTTTCAGGGGAGTCATCCAGCTTCAACGGCTCCAGAAAGTCTGGATTTGATGAGAAATTCAAGTTCTGTTCCACAAATTTTCCTCCTTTTGATCAAGATTCTTCTTAGAATCTTTGATTAAATCACTTCGTAATGATAGTTGTGCACCATCCAGTTCTTCTGGTCTCATGACATACAAAGCGGTTATTCATGGAGGCAGTTGGATACATATTCAGTTCCTCTTTCAATTCCTGACCCTCATGTTCCTCTGCTGCTCTGTGCAAATGGAGATCAGTTGCTGTACCTTTGATGCCCACTTGCAGGCTTTTAAAACCTCAAGCACTGCACAGCTAACTAGGAGGTAGAACAGAAGTACTAAAATAGATATTGGGCCAATTGATTGAATGTCCCACAAAACCATGACCCTAAACCTCCAAACCAAGAAAACAAATCCAATGAGGTGTTTTGTTGTACATAGGCAGTATCATCAGTATTTTTTTTTTTTAGTAGAAATATATATAATATAACATCTGCCTATTCAACCTTTTTCAGGTGTATAGCTCAGTGATATCAACTACATTAATTATACTGTGCAACTGTTTCCTTTAATCCATGCTAAATATCTCTTCAAAATAAACAGAAACTGCTTTCCAAACAATGGCTCTCCCTCTGCACCCCCCTCCCACCGTTGGCAACCACCAATAAACTGTGGTCTAGATATATTTGCCTCCTCCTATCAGTTACTTGACACATTGCATTGGGCAAATCTGCTGCAAAAGACCTCTTTAAAGTGTTGAAAAGCAAAGATGTCACCTTGAAGACTAAGGTGCGCCTGACCCAAGTCATGGTGTTTTTGATCGCCTCATATGCATGTGAAAGCTGGATGATGAATAAGGAAGTCTGAAGAATTGATGCCTTTGAATTGTGGTGTTGGCAAAGAACATTGACTATACCATGGACTGCCAAAAGAATGAACAAATCAAATCTGGAAGAAATACAGCCAGAATGCTCCTTAGAAGCAAGGACAGTGAGACTACGTCTCACATACTTTGGACATGTTGTCAGGAGGGATTGATCTCTGGAAAAAGACATCATACTTGGTAAAGTAGAGAGACAGAGAAAAAAGAGGAAGACCCTCAACAAGATAGATTGACACAGTGGCTACAACAATGGGCTAGAGCAGAATGATTGTGAGGATGGCGCGGGGTGGGGCAGTGTTTTGTTCTGTTTTACATTGGGTCACTGTGAGTCAGAGCTGACTTGAAGGCACCAAACAACAACAGCATGAGTTACATGGCTATGCTCACACATGAAACTTCATCTATGTGACAGGCTTTTATGTACCTATATTTATTTATGTTATATCTAATTTAAATAGTTTTATTTAAAAACAAAGTTGGGGATAAAGAGTGGCATATACAGAACTACAGTGGATAACATGCACTTTGATAAAAAATCAAATTAATCCATGTAATAAAGCTTCCTGCCCTTCAGCCTGCCCTTCGCCTGATGGTAGGTAAGCCATCTAAAAGTTCAACAACATTAGCAGACTCAAGAGTGTCTGAAATAGTCAGTGTACCAGGAAAGCCAGGGATGGGGACATGAGGGGTGGAGTCAGGATAAAGAGAATGCATAGTCTAGGACATCTTGACTTTGAGGTTAAAGGTGAAACCATGGGTTTCAGAAGCAGATGACTTTCCCCCAAAATACTAGATAGGACAGTCTTATCAGCGATGACCAGTTTGGATTTACACCATAAAGTAGGCTACTGAAAAAAAAAAAAAGAAAAGAAAAAGCAGTAATTGACCTTACATGTTTGTATCCCCCATTACACATTCATCGCCTCTCTAGCATCTAAGTTCTTGACTGAAATAATTCTTCAATAAATGTTTGCTTATTTGAGCTGTGTGCCTAACAGAATTATCAATTCTTACTAGAATATTGGGGTCTTTGCCAGTTGATGTATTTCATAAGAAGACAATCAGATGAAGTAAAGTTTAGATAAACAGTTGGGTTTTCTTGTAGGTGCCAAATAAATAGTCTAATATTATTTGGTTGATTTGATGATGCAGTGCATTTCACATCATACATGTGCATGACTATGAAGAGATTGTAGACATTGTTTTACCTGTGAAAAAGCTAAGAACGTTATTTTCTATTCTCTTAGAGACAATCCATTTTCATTTAATATCATTTATTAAGTCTTTTGCAATTATGTGGTTTTATCCTCGTAATTTCCTAGCCTGACATTCAAAGACTTTCCTGACATTTTGATCTTATCAGCACCAAAGTCCCACTGCTTCAAATCCACCAGTTGCCATGGATTTGATCCTGACTCATGGCGACCCAATGTGTTTCAGAGTAGAACTGCACTACATAAGG
The DNA here is from genome assembly GCF_000243295.1 of Trichechus manatus latirostris. Lineage (NCBI taxonomy): Eukaryota > Metazoa > Chordata > Mammalia > Sirenia > Trichechidae > Trichechus > Trichechus manatus. The sequence continues at coordinate 3,020,655 of NW_004444178.1, forward strand.
TTTTCAAGGCGTAACCTTTCGGAAGTAGATCATCAGATCTTTCTTTTGAAGTGCCTCTGGTTGGGTTTGAACTGCCAGCCTTTCAGTTAGTAGTCAAGTGCTTAAACGTTTGCGCCACTCAGGGACTCCTCTTCCCATGATAGTCACATGATTATACCCAGCAACGCTGCCTTCTTCTCTGCAATATCTGCTCCCTTAAAGCCCTCCTCACTTGCTCCCCTCCTTGTCCTTAAGCCCATACATGCCTATAGAATTTTTCTCCAGTTTTTCAGGCCTAGCTCAAATTTTGGCCATCCCAAGAAATATCCCCGTCCCTCGCTCCTCTCCTTTTCCCCACATAATAAAGTCATAATCAATATCTTCCTTCCGCACTTTCTTCCATGAACTGAGATGCAATGTTATTATTAAATATTTTTAGTAGCTTTCCTTTTATTAAAGTTATTTATATAAGCAGTTGTCTCCCTTCTGAATGGTGAGCTGCTAAAGACCTCATTTTAGTTAACTTTTTATTTCCCACAGCATGAGGGCACATCTTAAGTGCTTCCTAAAATTTGACTTAATTTGATTGAACTTTTTATACTTTCAAACTTTTATGTATTTTTGATAGTCAGGTAGGTAATCTGATAAGGAGCCCTGGTGGTGCAATGGTTAAGAGCTCAGCTGCTAAACGGAAGTTTGGTGATTCAAACCCACACAGCAGCTCTGCGGGAAAAAGACTTGGTGATCCGCTCCCATAAATATTACAGCCAGGAAAACACCATGGGAAACTTCTACTCTGTCACATGGGGCCGCTATGAGTCGGAATCGACCCAACAGCACCCAACAACAACAGAGAGGTATGATGCCTTTTAACTACCTTTGCTGTTAAACATCTCTGTTTGATTTTTTTCCCCATGTGGGCACTTTACAATGTTTAGAATTGACCAGGTGCCTGATTACTGAGAGATCTTCTTTACCAACATATGGCTATATCTGAATGATTGCTCTGGACTTGAGTCTACTCATTTAAGTCTAATGAGGTCCACAGAGGTGACTGTATGACTCATGACATGAAGTCATTTTTCCAATTAGCATTCTGACAAATGCATTAGAAGGAGAGCACTTTCAATAGATTTCCACAGCTGCTGAAGGGATCAGGTGTCAGAAGATTTTCAGCTTTGTTCTGCTGTTCTGGTCAAAAAACTTATTTTTACCCAGACTCTGGCTTTTGATGCAGTTGGCAGTGATTATATGTCATGTGAGTCTGAGACCAATTTAAAATGTTCCTTGTTACAGTACTAACACTGAAGAAACTTTGAGAGAGATCAGCTATAACTTTTGATTGGGTGACTGATCTTTTAAAAATGAGATCATTTCAATAAGTATAATAAAAAACATTTTTTTAAGAACCACGCAATACATGAGGTTTAACCCTTGGTATCAAACACATATTTGCAACCTTAATAAAAAGAAGTAAGGACACTTCCACTATCCTAATATAACACCTAATTCTACTTTGGCCTTTCTCCACCTTTGTATTCAAAGTCAGCATAGTATACTTTCATTTGAATATAGAGACGGAAAAAATTCAAAGTCAATAGCCTTTCTCCAAGCCAATCAAACAGCCCTGATTTATAGGGAAAGTCCTCAGAGTGAGGCAGTGTTTGCTGAGTTGTGAAGGAGAATAACATTGAGGGCATGGTCTTAATTCTTCCATGCTTGGAGCTCAAGAATGTATATTGTAACTTGGAAAAACCTGAACTACATGATTTTAAAAAGAAATAATTTTTTCGGATGAAAGTTTGCAAACAATTAAGGAGCTCTAGATAACATGCAGCACTTTGAGTATCATCCCTCAGGAAATGGGTAGTTGCTCTGCTTGTTAGAGGACAATCGAAATGTACTTTTATTTTGAATGACAAGTATAATCCCAATATTAAAATGGGATCTTTTCTAATGACAGGAACTATTGTTCTGATTTTAGAGATAAAAATTAAACTGTACTTAATAACAGAGATAATTTTGTAACTTACCTAGCACAGTGCTTGGCAGTTAGTACACACAATAAATAAGAACTGTTATTTTGCTATTATTAAAATAACTATTTTCTAAAAAAGTTATAAATATACAACAGCAAGTCAACATTATTATTTTCCTCCTTGCTTTGGTCTCATGAAAGCCAAGTTCTTCTACCATGTTTTCCAGAATATCTTCTTACAGATTTTACTATTTTATTTGTTTTTTCCTACTGAAGTCAGAACCTTCATACTTACACTATGAATAGACTTATTTTGAAGCATTTTTGCATTTCAGTTGCTTTTCATACCCTTCAGTATTTTTCTGAATCTGTATAAGCCTGTGTTGCATTACAAGAATATACTATCTGATGCAAAAGTAAAAAAATTAAGCTCACTAATTTGGATTTATTATTTCATACACTAAAATAAACAGAGATGTACTATGACTGAATTTTACACTCTGAAATATAAGTAAATTTGAAAAATAATTCTGGTCATGTTTATTGTCATGAAAATGAGATTACATGCACAAGGTGGGTAATTAACATTAATAAGGTCACACATGATACTCAAAAACAAGAATTTTATTTCCTTGAGTAGAACTCACTAAGAAAATAGCTTCTAGTACTCTTTTGCAGAATAATCCCCACATTAATTTTGAATCTCACCAACTGGTCATATCCTGTAGCATTTGTTTTCAGGCATCTCTGTTTCTTGTATTTTCTTTTATTTTTTAACTAAAATTACATTTCAGAATATCTAATGCATTTTAGTGGTGAGAGAGAATTGCCTGCATCATGTTATTTTTTCTTGGAATTTTCAACAGTGCTGTAGATGGTTATTTTTATTGTTCTAATTATTCTCCTTTGCGGGAAATGTAAATCAAATTAATCAATATATTCTATATATATTTGTTCTACAGAATGACATATAGGATTGAAATATGACTACTGTTCTTAAGTGATATTAGAATACTGCTATCTACTACTGTCTTGCCTCCTCTAGATTAAAGTATTAATTATGATGTTTAAAAATCTGTTTAAGAATAATATAAGGATTATTATTTATCTGGCTGTACAGGAGAAAGTAATCCCACTGAGATAGAAAAGAGGAAATGGAAAAATATGAATAAAAAATAATTTGCTTTAAGGAACAATTAAGGCATAATTTGAGGAACTCTAATCTTCAATGGAGCCCTGGTGGCATAGTGGTTAAGATCTTAGCTGCTAACCAAAAGGTTAGCAGTTCAAATCCACCAGCCATTCTTTGGAAACACTATGGGGCAGTTCTACCCTGTCCTATAGGGTCGCTGTGAGTCAGAATCGTCTTGACGGCACCTAACTACAATAACAACAAAAAAATCTTCAGTAGATCATTCAACACTAGATTCATTTCTTTCTAGAAAAAAGAAATCAGTCTGTCACATTGCAATTCACATTTAAAACATATGGTTATTTCTTATCAAGTCACATCCTTAATGAACCAGAGATTTTTCTTGTCTCTTGTGGAAACTTTACCTCATCCAGGTATAATAGAACACTATATTTACGAAGCTATAATAAAAATATTGGAACAACTTTTTTTCTGTTGAGAAAATCAGCTGCATTAGGGCTAGCAAATTATGGCCTACAAACCGCATCCAGCCCACACTTTTTTGTAAATAAAGTTTTATTGGAACACGGCCATACCTATTCCTTTACATATTGTATATGGCTTCTTTCTAGACACAAAGGCAGAGTTGGGTAGTTGTGACAGAGACTGTATGGCCCGTAAAGGAGAAAATATTTACTATCTGGCCCTTTATGGAAAAAAGTTTGCAAATGCCAAACTGCGTCTTTGGTTTATCTAATTGCTTTATTTTATACATAATATCTATATTATTAATATTAATTAGACCTAATTATTTAATTAATTATTAGAACTAATAATTAAAGGACTGTGGTCACAAATATCAAAAATATTAATTCTACTTGTGTAGGCACACATAGAAATACCTGATAAATTCATACTATTTAAGACAAGTTGGAAAATTTAACAAGAGAATTTTAAAAGCAACAAAGGATATTGTTCACTATGGTTCTTTTTTTTTTTTTAATTGTGTTTTAGGTGAATGTTTATGGTACAAATTAGTTTCTCATTCTAAAATTTATATGCAAATTTTTGGTGACATTGGCTGTGATCCCCGCAACGTATCAGCACTCTCCCCTTTTCCCTTTACACCCTGGGTTCCCCGCGTCCATTAATCTAGTTTTCCTGTCCCTTCCTGCCTTCTCATCTTCGCTTTTGGGCAGATGTTGCCCATTAGGTCTCCTATATTTGATTGATGTAAGAAGCATGTTCCTCACATGTGTTATTGTTTGTTTTGTAGGCCTGTCTAATCCTTGGCTAAAGGTGGACTTTGGAAGTAGCTTCAATTCTTTTAACAGAGTGTCTGGGGGCCATAGTTTTAGGGGCCCCTCCAGTCTCTGTCAGAACAATAAGTCTGATCTTTTTTTGTGAATTTGAATCTTGTTCTACAGTTTTCTTCTGCTCTGTCTGGAACCCTCTACTGTGACCCCTGTCAGAGTAGTCTGTGGTGGAAGCCAGGCACCATCTATTTCTTCTGGACTTAGGCTGGTGGAGGCTGTGGTTCTTGTGGTCTGTTAGTCCTTTCAGCTGATATTTTCCTTGTGTCTTTGGTTTTCTTCATTCTCCTTTGCTCTAAATGTGATGGGACCAATAGATGTATTTTAGATGGCTGTTCGCAAGCTTTTAAGACCCGAGACACTACTCACCAAAGTAGGATGTAGAACATTTTCTTTATGAGCTATGTTATGCCAATTGACCTAGATGTTCCTCAAGACAACGGTCCCCAGCCTGAGCCCCAGTAACTTGTTCCCTCAAGGTGTTTGAATATGTCTAGGAAGCTCCTATGGCTTTGCCTTGGTCAAGTTGTGCTGACTTTCCCTGTTGTATGTTGTCTTTCCTTTCACCAAACCTACCACTTGTCTACTATCTAGTTAGTGTTTTCACCAACCCACTTCTCCCCTCCCTCATAACCATCAAAGTTTTTTTTTTTTCTGCTGTGGGTAAACCTTTTCTTGAGTTTTTATACTAGTGGTCTCACACAGTATTTGTCCTTTTACAATTGACTTATTTCACTCAATATAATGTTCTCCAGATTCATCCATATTGTGAGATGTTTCAGTGATTCATCAGTTCTTTATTGTTGCATAGCATTCCACTGTGTGTATGTACCATAATTTGTTTATCCATTCATCTGTTGACGTCTTCCTTGGTGAAGTGTCTGTTCATATGCTTTACTCATTTTTAAATTGGATTATTTTTCTTTTTGTTATTGAGGTGTTGGAATATTCTATAGGTTTTAGAGATTAGCCTCTTGTCAGGTATGTCATAGCCAATTTTTTTTTCCCAGTCTGTGAGTTCTCTTTTTATTCTTTTGATGACGTCTTTTGATGAGCATAAATGTTTAATTTTCAGGAGCTCCCAGTTATCTAGTTTATCTTCTGGTGTTTGTGTATTATGATTCTTATTTTATGAGAAAAAAATTCGTAATACTTTCATAAGCTAAAGATAATAATGGACTATAAATCTGTGAATCTTTGAAATATTATGTAGTTTCCTTCAATTTATTCCATTTCAGGCATGTAAAATTATATCTCATTCTTTTCATTTGATATGTGCTCTCTTACAATGTTAGGATTAATACAAATTTCTGTGCTTATTAAAAATATTCCAAAAATCATCCCAATAAATTAAGTTGGACAGTTTTGAGGAGGTAATATTTTGGATGTCATGCTTGGTAAAGTAGAGGGTCAGCAAAAAAGAGGAAGACCCTCAACGAGATGGATTGAAACGGTGACTGCAACCATGGGCTCAAGGATAACAACGATTGTGAGGATGGCACAGGACCAGGCAGTGTTTCGTTCCATTGTGCATAGGGTCACTGTGAGTCAGAACCGACTGGATAGCACCTAACAACAACAGTAATGTTTTATATGGTGAATACCTCTGCCTAGAGAGAGGACAATGAAATAATAAACTTCCATATCTCTTAACTAAAGATAGACATAGAAGAACTCTCTCTTGCCTAGTTAGTTAAGACGAAGTTTATATAGCTTGTTTCTTACTAAAGACATAGAGAGCACAAGATATAACTTCAGGCCTCTGTGTGTCCGTCATCTGGAGTGTTCTTCCACTAGTGGCTCTAGACATTGTTTGAAACAAGAACAGGAAGGCCTCTGGGAAAGTATTGCATTGGAGTCTTTAATCTATAAGAGTAAGAAAAAGAAAAGTTTTTTCCCAAAAGTAGATAATTCTAAAGAGTTAATTTAAAAAAAAAAAAAGTCATTGGATTATTGAAGTAGCAGAAAGAATAAATCAGTTTGGTCTGTTAAAAAATGCATATTTTTAAATTTGGCTTTAAATGGGGTCTTATTATCCAGGGGAGGATGAAGCCAATACAGCTGATGTTTTACCACGGGGCTGGCATGCTGTGCACTGCCAGAGTCCTGAGGCAAAGCTCAGATGCTCTTCCATCCAGCAACCACCTTGGACTTTTGGGAAAGCAACAGAACTATGAAAATTATTTTACCTACACCCCTGCACTGTATTCATTAAGCTTGCTTCCATCACTGTTGGAAATGGTTGCTCATCCTCACTTCCTCAACCCCTTCACTCAAGAGTCTCCTATTTCCTTAGCCAAACATACTTCTCTCATTTCTTGAAGAAGTTTGAGATTTTTTTTTTCTTTAAGGCAGAGGAAGTAGGGAAGGGAAAGACTGTAACTTTTCTCTGGGCCCATTTTTACTGGTCACACTATTATTTATTTTCTCTATTTTTCTAATGAACATAAGTTAATTGATACTCACATCGACTTACATAACACGCATATTATCAAATAAAGAAACTAAACTACAATTCTTTTTTACCTATAAACGAAAAGAATACTAAACTGCCTTCTTTTGTGCACCAAGAGAATTATCCTACCTTGTGCTCTCACTCAAACTGAATTGACAGTTAGAGAAAAAAGAAAAAATTACTAGTTCCTCCTAGTTATTAAGCCCTTCTTTAGTCTAGTTAAATCATTGCATATGATTTCCAAACTTAATTTTAAATCAGCACACTGCCTGAGCCTATCAGGATGGCATTTAATGAAAATAAAGCCCAAACTGACTCTAAATCGATAATAACTGCCCCAGTAATACCAAGTCAGTGCTTCTTAAATATAAGACACTTAATAAATGGGATATAGGATAAATGGCTTAATTATACTACAAAAAGTAAGGGATTTTAGAAAGTTCATAGTAACCCAACTGAATGATAGGACTTCAGAAAATCACAGTATGATTCAAGAATGCCATTAGTTATAGTGGAGTATCCAGAAAGATGAAACTTTTGGCATATTTGATATTACAATGCATATCTATAATATTTCATTTTTTATATAGCACATTTAGAAACTAACATAGATAAAATAGAGCAAGTGTCGTAAGTAATGATGTGGCAGATATAGTGAATAATGAAATGAATAGAAGAATCATTTCAAACGAGAAAAGTTTGAAAGAACTGGAAATATTTAGTGTAATAAAGAAAAGATTCAGAAGGAATGAAAAAGTTGTTTTTAAATACCTGAAAATTTGTGGTTTGAAAAAGGAATTAACTTGTTCTATCGGACCCCAAGGGAAAGAAAAAGGGTCATTGAAGAAAAGTTTCAGGTAGATATATTGTTGTTCACATTCCTCATCATCAGGGATGTTCAAAGTGAGGACCAGCTGTTTCAGAACCCTACAGAGTGAGTCACTGTCACTGTTCCTGTAGAGGCTGGGAAGTGGCTTGACAGTGTTAGTTTACTGGAGATAATAGTCTGGGCTGGGTGGCTCAACTAGAAGTACTTCAAGATCAGCTAGATTTCCCAGTGTACCTCGGATATATAGAAGATGACTGTAAAGTACGTTAATTTGTATGAACCAGTTCAACTCAAAAGTATAAACTGATCATTGCAATGTTATAATTAGACTGGGTAATAAGAATTTTATGTATTTTTACTAAAAGAATATATGCACACATAGAATAATAATTTTCCCTTGTAGAACATAGTAACTTTCTCATCCCTTTCTGATAATAATAATAACTAATTCCAGAAATCTAAAACAATAAATGTGCTTTAAAATAGCCACCCAGTGTACTGAAAACCCATAGATTTCATGCAGATGTCTTCATTAGATATAAAGGCAAGAATTAAGGAGAAAATAATTTAATACAGCAGTTGATTAAAGAGCAGCAAACATCTACTATGCTCAGGAAGGTACTAAATGAATGCAAGTGAAGGCTAGGTGCTTTCCTTTTGCTCAACATGCGGTGTAGACACTTCCTTCCCATCACCTCAGTCCTGTCTGCAGCATTACATTAGACCAGGCAGTAAGACTAGAATTATTGAGTGGTTTTGTGTTTTGAGATTCGGTTGTTTCACTAAATGCTTTTTAATGAATACCTTAATGTACTTCTTAATCTATAGTTTCTCTGTTTCTCTCCTTTTGTTTTCCTAGAGATTAATTTTTAAGTAAGAAATATTATTTTTTTAACTGGATGAAATTTTACTTCTAATTTCTTTAGTTAACTCTTACTAATCTTTAAAAAAATGATCCTTGGATTACTGTTAAAGCAAGATTCTTATAGTCAACATTCCTATGAAAACGATGACTTACTGGATGAAGTAATAGGATACAAAGTTCTAGTACATTAAAGCAGGTATGAATTTTGAAATAGGTTTTACTTATGTCAGGAAAACAATGCAAATGCAAATATTCCCCTGTGTAAAATAATAGCAAATGAAAGGAAATGAACATAAAGTACTAATTCAACTGATTGCAATCAATGCTAGTAAGGATGTAGAAATAGATGGTTTAGAAATTTTCAAGAAGGTTATACAATACTAATCCACTGTCTTGAGTTATTTAGTATGTCTCCAATAAATACACATGCTAATGGATCTTTACTTATGTCTCATTATAATTAATGTCTTCTTTAAAATTCGTATTTTATTACTTCTCTAATTAATGTTGGAAAAAAGTTAGTATAACAATTTCAAGGTAATTTTTCAATGTCCCAACCATTTTTCTTTAATTCCTATGTCTTATGCTTCATTTCTATAATCTTCTTAATTATTAGAAATTGAGGTTGCTTTCTGAAATTTGGTAGAATAACACACTTTTGACAAATTTAGTTAATAGACTATTGTGCTCTTTAAAAACATCCTCATATCTACACTACATTTTTTACAATTACAGTATTAATAAGAAAAGGTAGGCTATTTTGGTTTGTATAATTATTATTGATTTACTTTCACTTTTCAAATATATTGTCAAGGTAGCACAGTGCTCTGATGCTAGTACTTTATCAGGTTTATAGTCATTTTTGTAAAGTGATTTTGATCTTTGTTAGGACTATTCAAATAAAGTGTGTTGATAATCAATAAAAGAGAAACCTATAAAATTATTTCAATCTATATGTTGGTTTAAGTTTTTTCCTAATAGCTTATTCTCAAAGAGCTTATTCTGAAGCCTATTTTTTTACTACTTAAAAACATACATTAGGAAAGTAAGATTGCCTTTGCGATATATTTATGACGTGCATAACTCTACTGAGTTGTAAGTATTGCTTAGGCCTGACTTCAGAATTCCTTACTTAATCATATTAGACGTATTCTTAATGCTGTACATTTCCTTAGGAATTAACACCACATACACAAGAAGATAATTAATGAAAAAGTATTTTTTCTATCCAGCAAGCATTGGCAGATGGGTTTTGGTAACTGTGATCAGTTCAAACTAGGAGAATTTCTAAACAATGAGAGATGACAAAAGAGGACTGTTAATGTTTTTGTTAGGTGTCATCGACTTGATTCTGATTCATAGCAAATCCATGTACAACAGAAGGAAACACTGCCCCGTCCAGCACCACCCTCACAATTGTTGCTATGTTTCAGCTCATTGTTGCAGCCACAGTGTCAATCCATCTCATGGAGGGTCTTCCTCTTTTTCCCTGACCCTCTACTTTACTAAGCATGAGTCCTTCTCCAGGGATTGGTCTCTCCTAATAACATGTCCAAAGTATTGAGACAAAGTCTTCAGTCCCACCATCCTCGCTTCTAAGGAGCATTCTGGCTGTACTTCTTCAAAGACAGATTTGTTCGTTCTTCTGGCAGTCCATGGTATATTCAGTATTCTTTGCCAACACCATAATTCAAAGACATCAATTCTTCTTCAGTCTTCCTTATTCATTGTCCAGCTTTTGCATGCATATGAGGAGGTTGCAGATACCATGGCTTGGGTCAGGCACACCTTAGTGTGATATCTTAGTGTGACATCTTTGCTTTTTAACACTTGAAAGAGGTCTTTTGCAGAAGACTTGCCCAATGCAATACGTCATTTGATTTCTTCACTGTTGCTTTCGTGGACATTGATTGTGGATCCAAGTAAAATGAAATCCTCGACAACTTTTCTCCATTTATCATGATGTTGCTTATTGGTCCAGTTGTGAAGATTTTTGTTTTATTTTTGTTTAGGTGTAATCCATAATGAAAGTAGTCTTTGATCTTCATCAGAAAGTGCTTCAAGTCCTCTTCTCTTTCAGCAAGAATGATTGTGTCACCTACATAAGGCAGGTTGTTAATGAGTTTTCCTCCAATCCTAATGCCACATTCTTCTTTATATAGTGCAGCTTCTTGGATTATTTGCTTAGCATACAGATTGAATAAATATGGTGACAAGATACAACCCTGATGCACACCTTCCTTATTTTAAACCACGTAGTATTCTCTCATTCTGTTTGAATGACTGTGTCTTGGTCTACATACAGGTTCCACATGAGCACAATTAAGTATTCTGGAATTCCCATTCTTCTCAATGTTATCCGTACTTTGTTATGATCCACAGTCTGATGCCTTTGCACAGTCAATAAAACACAGGTAAATATCTTTCTGTTATTTTCTGCTTTCAGCCAAGATCCATCTCACATCAGCAATGATATCCCTCATTCCACATTGTCTTCTGAATCCGGCTTGAATTTCTGGCAGTTACTTTTTGATGTGTTGCTGCAACTGTTTTTCAATTATCTTCAGCGTGTGATATTAATTATATTGTTCCCTAATTTCCACATTCTTTTGGATCAACCTTCTTTGGAACAGACACAAATATGAATCTCTTTCAGTCAGCTGGCCAGGTAGCTTTCTTCCAGATTTTTTTGGCATAGAGGAGTGAGGGCTTCCAGCGTTGCATCTGTTTGTTGAAACATCTCAATTGGTATTCTGTCAATTCCTGGATCTTTGTTTTTCGCCAATGCCTTCAGCGCAACTTGGACTTCTTCCTTCAATACCACCAGTTCTTCATCTTATGCTACCTCCTGAAATGGTACAGTGACTCTGTGTATTCCTTCCATCTTCTTTTGGTGCTTCCTGTGTTGTTCAATATTTTGCCCATAGAATCCTTCAATATTGCAACTTGAGGCTTGAGTTTTTTCTTCAGTTCTTTTAGCTCGAGAAATGCCAAGTGTGTTCTCCCCTTTTGGTTTTCTAACTCCAGGTCTTTGCCACATTTGCTTATAATATTTTATTTTTTCTTCTCAAGCTGCCCTTTGAAATTTTCTGTTCAGCTCTTTTGCTTCATCATTTCTTTCTTTCACTTTAGCTGTTCTATGTTCAACAGCAAGTTTCAGAGTCTTTTCTGACTTTTGGTCTTTTTTTCTTTCCTGTCTTTTTAGTGATTTTTTGGTTTCTTCATGATTGATGTCCTTGATGTCATCCCACAACTCATCTGGTCTTCAGTCATTAGGGTTCAATGCATCAAATCTATTATTGAGATGGTCACTAAACTCAGGTGGGATATATTCAAGGTCATACTTTGGCTCTCATGGATTTGTTTTACTTTTCTTCAGCTTCAACTTGAACTTGCATAGGAGCAACTGATGGTCTGTTCCACAGTCAGTTCTTGGTGTTATTTTGACTGATGATATTGAGCTTCTCTTGTCTTTGTTTCCACAGATGTAGTCGATTTGATTCCTGTGTATTTTATCTGGCAAGATCCACATGTATAGTCACTGTTTATTTTGTTGAAAAAAGGTATTTGCAATGAATAAGTCATTGGTCTTGCCAACTTCTATCATGGGATCTCCAGCATTGTTTCTATCACCAAGGCCATATTTTCCAACTACGGATCCTTCTTCTTTGTTTCTAACTTTCACATTCCAATCTCTAATAATTATCAATGCATCTTGATTGCATGTTTGATCAATTTCAGACTGCAGAAGTTGGAAGAAATCTTCAATTTCTTTATCTTTGGCCCAAATGGTTCGTGTATAAATTTGAATAATAGTCATATTAACTGGTCTTCCTTGTAGACATATGAATATCATCCTATCACTGACAATATTGTACTTCAGGATAGATCTTGAAATGTTCTTTTTGAAGATGAATGCAACACCATTCCTCTTCAAGTTGTCATTCCCAGCACAATAAACCATATGATTGTCTGATTCAAAATGGCTAATTCCGTCCATTTCAGCTCATTAATGCCTAGGATAGCCATCTTTATGCATTCCATTTCATTTTTGATGAGTTCCAATTTCCTAGACTCATACTTCATACATTCCATGTTCCAATTATTAATGGATGTTTGGTGCTATGTCTTTTCATCTTGAGTCTTGCCACATCAGCAAATCAAATTCCCCAAAGCTTAACTCTATCCATGTCACTATGGTCGACTCTACTTTGAGGAGGCAGCTCTTCCCCAGTTGAATTTGAGTGCCTTCCAATTTGAGGGGCTCTTCTTCCAGCACTATTTAAGACAATGTTCCACTGCCATTCATAAGGTTTTCACTGGCCGGTTTTTTTTAGAAGTAGATCCCCAGATCCTTCTTCTTAGTCTGTCTTAGTCTGGGAGCTCCGTTGAAACCTATCCACCATGCAACATGCAAGCTAACACAGTAAAACAAACTGACAGACAATAGAATAGGGAAATGGTATTCTTTCCACCATTTAAATATCGGAGTGCATTTGTTTAGTAGATCCAAGCAAATCACAATATAAGATTTGTATAAATGTCCCTCTTTTGGGGACCATTCCATTAAAAGAAATTATACCAAAAACCAAACCAAATCTGTTGCTGTTAAGTGGATTCTGACTCATAGTGATGCTACAGGACAGAGCAGAACTACCCCATAGGGTTTCCAAGGAGCAGCTGGTATATTCAAACTGCTGCCCTTTTGGTTAGCAGCTAATCTCTTAACCACTGTGCCACTGGAGCTCTAAAATAAATTATAACTTTATTTTTTTTAGTATAACATGTTTGAATTTTTTTACAAGTTTCAAATCACACTGTTACTTTTTGGATTACAGTAATAAAAAGTTTAACTTATTTTGAAGAAATATAGGTGATAGAATACAATTCTGAGATATTACTAGAAGTGCTCTCCCATTCCCTCTCTTGTGGATTGATTTATGTATGCCAAAACTATGTGCTGGAATCCTAAACCCTATACCTATGGATGTAATTCCATTGTGGAATAGGGCTTTCTTTGTTATGTTAATGAGGTCATGTAAGTGTAGGGTGTATATTAAACCTAATGACTTCTGAGATATAAAAAAAGCAGATTAGACACAGAGAGACACAAGCACAAATTGGAAAAGATAGATGCTATGTGAAGATCACCCAGGAACCCAGAAACGCCAGGGTTACAGAAGCTGAGACAAAGATTTTCCCCTAGAATGCACAGAGAGTGCTTGCTCCTAGAGCTAGTACTGAATTCGGACTTCTAGCCTCCTGGACTATGACAAAATACATGTCTGTTTGTTAAAGCCACCCACTTGTGATATTTCTGTTACAGCAGCACTAGATGACTAAGATACCCTTTGCATTTTGTTTGCTACTAGGGATGCATTTTATGTCTGTGCTGCGGGGGGATCCTGAGCAACGGCACCCACTAAACGGCCAGAGTGACCTGAAATCCAGTCCATGCTCCATTCACCAAGCTGTGGCCCATCTCGTGGGGCAGCATTCACTGTGAGGAAAGTAAACATTTTCTGTCCCATTGCCTAACATTGTACCCAGAAGATCAATCCACCTAGATAGTGTCTGGTTTCTATTGCATCCACCCAGAGGTGGTGCCTTTTTCTGAACTGCACAACTCTGAAGTATAGATCCTGGTTGCCCCAGATTACTCCAGTGGCTCAGCAGTGTCCGCTGCCAAACGAAAAGAAGGAATGCACATAGAAATTCAGAGAATAGTAATAAGTGAAATTATTTGACTTTGTATTCCAAAATAATCTTTGAAATTCAAGAAAGATACTATATCTTTGAGAAAAAAGGTTTTGATTTACACGAACCCAGTTTATTTTAAATTTCAAGAGCTGAGACCTGAAAGTTATTTAAAAATAATATTGAACATAGGAGAGATGCAAAGCAGAATAACTCAGAAAATGTAAATATTCCCATGTTGGGAGAGAAAGGACTCTTTGAAAGGAAGAATAAAGCATATACACTGGTAAGGCCTTGATAAGGGACCTCTAATTTGCTGTCTTCACTAGACTCAAGTTTTCAGAGAGGATAGAAAATGGAATCCTCAGATATTTGGGGTTCCTAAAAATAATGAAACTTGTTCCTTGACTTCCAGAGCAAATCTAGGAAGATGACAAGACTTGAAGAGTTCCCAGATACTCAAAGGCAGTACAGCAACTATAGAATTGACATGATGATAATGTGCCTAGTCATAGACAGATTGAAATAACCCTCACTTTCCTGCAGCTATCAACCACCTTTACAAAATATCCAATATATGTTTTTAGGCTCTGAAAGAGGAATTGGAGGGGAACAGAGAGAGATGGTGGCCTAAGGAGGCTCGATAGACTGAGGAGGAGGCAATGAGTTCAAGGATCTAGAGACTGGAAGACAGCTATTACAAGTAAACTCAAATAAACTCAGGCAATTCTAGCTGGGTTAAAAGTGGAACATAAGGACAAACAGGATGATGTAGTGCCTCCCTGCACTAGTGCCTAAAGTCTCCTTTAGCCAAGAAGAATTTAGATGAATGTAGAGAAACTGATGAACAATCTAAATTGTTTATAAAAAAAATTCTTCTACTTGGCCTTGGAATAGTCTTAAATTCATTTATTATGGCTTTAAATAAAAAATAGTTCCATTTTTTATGCACCCAAGTTTGTGGCCTATGAAAAGCCACACTCTACAAAAGGAAGTGAAAAACAATGACTAAGAATCTTACTCTTAAGATTCTCCACATTTTGGGGGGGGGGGAGCCATTAAAATATGATTCCATTTCCCAAGGTTCCATTTATCTACAATATTTTTGGATCTCAGTTATTGACACAGCTCATTCATTCATGAATGCGATTAGAGGGACCTTATCAATTAGCCAGAGACATCTTTTCATCTAAGGAAAGAAAAATGAATTGAGACAGATGAAGGACTTGCTCAGTTTGTACCTGAGCAGGGCCAGGACCTAAATGAAATGTTGGTGATTCAAACCCACCAGACACTCCGTGGGAGAAAGGTGTGTCATTCAGCTTCTGTAAAGATTATAGCCCTGGAAACCCTTTGGGGAAGTTCCTGGAAGTTCTGTCCTGTAGGGTTCTTATGAGTCAGAATCAACTTGACAGCAACGGGTTTGGTTTGATTTTTAGAGCCAGAACTCAAGCCTCTAGATTATGATCTAATATAGAGTCGCTATGAGTTGGAATTGACTTGATGGCAACGGGTTTGGTTTTGGTTTTGGAGTGTCCTTTCTAGTCCCCTCCCCACCACGTAATGTGATAAGCATACATCATAAATTTATAGCAAATTTATAGCAAATATCCCTACCGTAAAGGAACAAGCAAGTGGAAACATAGATAAAAATAAATCATTTATCTGAAAACAAGTTTCATTCCTTTGGTTTATTAACATCAAAAAAAAAGGGGGGTTAACAATACATATTAATTTATATTTAGATGTAATTACCATATTTTTATGCAAATAACACATATCTTCTACATTTGTTTGCCAACTGTGCCCTCCCCCATGAGGTTTTTTCATAAGTGCTCTATGCTAATTTTTGTTTTTACAGCAATATGTAAAAAATTGGCATAGTGGTGCCTATGAAAGTGCTTGGGGGGGTGGTTGGCAAACAAACATAGAAGGCATGCATTATTTGCATAAAAATACGGTATAGGGGTACTTCTCGCTCTCTCTTTCTGTCTGTCTGTCTAGACATGTAACAGATTTTTTTTTATAAGCTCACAAATACTTGTCAATTGCAGTAGTATTTCTTCAAGACCAAGTATTGGTTAAAAAAACAAATTGGTCTAATCTTCAGTAAATCACACTGTCATAGCACATAGACCCAGATAAAGGAACCAATTCTCTTATAGCACCGTCCGAAGGTGTAAAATGAAACATGGCCTTAGGAATCATCACTGCATATTTTAGAAAATATAATCATTTTTTCTTGAATGTATTTGGGTAGTAAAATCATTTAATTATAATGTGTGAATGTGTATATAAAGACATCTGTGAGAACACAGAACCTCTCAGAAATTTCACCTAGAGTGAGACTGTAGATAAAATACAAGGCATTTTTATGCTGGGTGTGAAAAAGCTGACTAAAATATTTACGTATTAATACCCCATTGCAAAGATCACTGTTAGCTCATTGGCCTTAAATTATTCACTAGGTTCAATGGTTATTATTTTTGGCTGCTGCAGTCAGACCTTATAAATACATTTCTAAGGTCACACACTCTACTTTTCATCTAAACCTTTCTCCCCTTTTTCTCTTTTAAAACTGAACATTAAATGAAATTACCTGACATTCAACCTTAGTGAGTCAAACAATTTTTAAAACCACAAGTGAAGCTGCAAGGTTATTATTTTTTATATTATTCAAAGAGCGATCCAGAAGCTAAGAAATAGGGGATTTTAGTATCAACTTCAGTAAATCTTTTTTTTTTTAAATGCTATTCACAATACCTCTTCTGTTTAAGAACACAAATTATATCAAACTATATCAAAATACAGTTTTCAATAGATTTTTTAGATTACTCAGAGTTCAAAATCTTTAAGAAATCATTTATCTCTCTTGCTAACATAGCTTTGCACAACAGCTATTTTAAAGAATTCTGTCCATGTGTCTTATCATATATTGACTAAGTTATGGCATGTAGTTGTCTGAAATGTAGGCATCTCAGGTTACTGGGGGCTGGAAGGACCTTTTCACTTTGCACTGCTCAAATTTCACTTTGTTTTTATTTCAAACTTGGTAAAAGGATACATTTTCTCATAGTAGGGGTGCAGGGGCCTGCAGAGCATAGCCTGATTCAGATCAAAGTTTCGATGTATAATTTAGAAACAAGTGTCCCTTGGACTAAAAATAAGTTTGGGAACTCAAGATGGAACTAAACTTTTGACCTGTAGTTGATCTTGGGAAGTCAGTTTCCATTTATGTTTCAGTCAAGCTACCTGTGACATCAAGTAACCTAACATTACCAACCACAAGGGAATTGGACCAGTACCAAATGAAGTATATTTCATTCTAGATAGTCCACAGTACACTTTTTCAACTCTTGGTGTTTTGGGCATTCTCTCTGAATCAAATCTCGTGTGATTTGTTTTTTCTTCCTAACCTTCCATACCTCTATATGTTTCTGCCTAAATATGGTGCACTTTCTTCCAGGTCTAGCCCTCCAATTCTTATCTAGGCACTAATTCATTAAACAAATATTTGAGTGTCAACTAGGTAGTAGGCAATGTTTATGAAAGTCCTTCCCAGGCCCAGAACTAGGCTCTCAATCCTCCAGAAATGTTTGTTTCTCTGGTTCAAACCCATTCCTCTTTTGAACACACAGCTCTGCTTCACTGACTCCAGCCAGGCTTCACATTGACCTCTTCTTTTTTTCTGCTCCCCGGGGCCACTCTCTTAAGCCTCTTTCTGGGCCCATGAATTTCCTTTCTAGTTCATCATAAGTTCTTCAAGAAGCTCTAAGACTCTGGCTGCAAATGGATAACCTGATTTTTAAGAAACAGCTTTAAAAGAAAAACATATCTTTTGGAAAAAAAAATATGTATAAATATTAAGATTCCTTCCTTAGCGTAACTAGTCACTTAGCATGATCTTGAGTAAGAATGAACACTTGGTGGATGAAGAGAAGGAAATCCTAAAAGATAATTCATTAATATATGCTTTGGGGGACAACTAAATCTACACAATGTGACAAGGATAGAACATCTGCGAGGTGAAGTAGGATTTTGATTGATATATATATATATATATATATATACATATATACAAAAGATTGTAACTAATCATCAGGATATGGATATCCACTAGGAGAAATGATGTATTACCTTAAGAAGCGGGGATAAAAATAAAGCCAAGACTGCATGTAATCTGGAAATCTAAACATAGGACAACAAAAGAGGGTTAACGTGGGAGCTAATTCAACAAATAGTTATGGAGCGCCTGCCATATGCTACACCCTATGCTGGGTCCCTGTGATACAGAATGAACAAACCTGGCAATTTAACCTTAATTTGAATGTCAGAAAATGCTTTCCTTAAAACTTGACCTTTAAGCTAAAATGTTAAGTCAACACACAGATGCTTTGAAAAGCATTGCAGTGGATAGAGAGATGTTCTCTATCAATAGGTATATTTTCACCTATTCACCATGGCTTGAATGAAATATTCCTCAAGAATATCTAACCAGGTTCACTCTGATTTCATAATCATCAAACAACCACATAATTACTAATTATCCTCCTTTCAAGGTGTAATGAAACTCGAAAGCAAACTCCTTGGACCACAACACACATTTTCTTGTTGCTGGAATTGAATTTCAATATTGTGAATTAATAAATTGAGATGCTAATACATCAGCACTCTTGACTTTAGTCAGGTGAGAACCATAAACCTGTGATGCAGGATTGCTGTAATGAGAAGTGTCTGAGCAGCCAGCAGTGCTCATGCCTACTCTCTGCATTCCCTAATTTCATCATTCAATAATCTGGTGTCATAGGGACTGAGCACTCTTTTAAGAGGCAGCGTATCATAGAGGTGAAGAGAGCCAGCTCTGGTAAGAGACCACCTAAGTTATTCTTGTTTTACCACCTAAATGTTGTACATCCCTGGGGAAGTAACTTAATCTTTCTTTACTTCTGTTACCTCCTCTGTGAAAGGGGCTGTTGAGAGGATTAAATGAGATATTAAATTTATTATTTATAACCATTTTTGTTTATAATAAAGATTCAATTGTTGGTTTTATTTATTGCAAAAATTTGTTTATAAGTCTGTCTTTCCAATTTTCATCTAACCAAATCTTACTATTCTTCGATATCTCAGATCCTACTCTGAAATATATCATATACAAAAGAGTAAATAACATATATTTTTAGTTTAATAAAGAACTCAGTGATAACACTTTATTGAACATACATGTATATACAGACACATAAGTCATGTATTTATTTGTATGTTTATAAATATATTTAAATATTTGTTATAATTTATAGTGTTTTCTTCATTGTTGATGGTTAGGCTAAATAAATTCAAATTTTCATTGTAATATCTTCTTTGCTACCTGAGTAATGTATTTTTAAATTTCCAAATGTATATTTTAGATATCTCTTATAACAAATACAATATTTTATTTATAAATTTTATTGTTATATGTGAATATCATCTTCATAATTTTTTGAAACTTTCTCTAAGGACTACTATGTGGTTAATGCTGTTAAAGTACTTCTTATGTGTATGAGAAGTGTATTTTCCATTTGTTAAATACTGTGTTTATAGTCAACTTTTGGATCAAGCTTACTATTTCTGTTATTGAAATCTTTCTTCTAATATTTTTTGTCTTTTTAATATATTGATTAGCAAGAGAGGTGCATTAAATCGTACACTTTGATAATGAATTTTTCAAATTCTTTTTGTAGATCTGTTAAATTTTCCTTTTATGTTTCAAAGCAATGTTATTAGGTGCATATAGTTCAGAATTGTTATAACTTCCTGATGAATTAAAGCTTTTATCAATACAAAGTGGTACTTCTTAGTCACGCTTTTTGGCAGTAAAGTCTAAGTTGTCTAATTGTTACATTAGTAGTTATTACAATTGTTATTTCAGTACTAGTCTGGCATTTATTATTTCAACCATAAGCTTTCAACCTGTTTTTTCTTATAGGTTATAGATGTCTTTTTAAACAAAATATTTTAAACCAAACTGATAATCTCAGTCTTTAAACTCAATATTTATCTTAGTGTGATTGCTGCTATTTTTTCCAACTATTAATACATATATTTAAAAATATTTTCCCCTAGCATTGCATCCATTATTTTAGTTCGCCATGAATAAAGATCTTCATTACAACTTCTTTAGGAAAGACTTCTGTAAGCTGTAACTAAATTTTTACTTAATTTTATATGGCACAATTTAAGCTAATGCTCTTCACTTAATAGATTCTAACTCGGTGAATTTAGGAACTTTGTATCTCATTGTGTTTTTATTTATCTGAATTGTAAAATGCTATTCATTCTCCAGTGTTATTTCACACATTAACATTTCTATGAATTCTTTCCTGAATTCCTCAAAACTACTTAGAATCTCCACATATAAGACATTTCAATAATTTTCCCCACCTCAATCTATTTAGTTCTTAGAGATACTATCTCACAAGAATCCCAAAGAGATAGCTCAAGAGATCCTGTGACCTATTCTTCCATCACAATTGAATGGATCACTCATAACCAAAACCAAACCAAACCTGCTGCCGTGAAGTCGATTCTGACTCATAGCAACCCAATACGACAGAGTAGAACTGCCCCATAGCCCCATAGGGTTTCCAAGCAGCAGCTGGTGAATTCAAACTGCCAACCTTGTGGTTAGCAGCCTGAGCACTCACAGTGATCATATAATCTAAACCAAGACAATCGGTTCTGTTTCTTAGAAAATGAAAATTTGAATACAGACATAATCTGGAAATTGTAAGAAAGAGACTTGCAACAGTTTAGGAATAAGCAATCAGATTTTTTTCTTTTTAATTAAACTAGCCTCTATTTCTTCTCTACCCTTTTCCTGACTAGTCATACTATCTTAAATATAATGTTAAGTGAGAGTTTAGTGATTAAGAGTGTTGGCCAAGAACACATCATACACTAGTTTCCACTTTAGACCAGTTATTTAACCTTTTTTCTTCAGTTTCTTCATTGGTATAATGGGGATAATAAATAGCACTTTATTGATAAGATTGTGAGAATTATATAAATTAATTCATAAAACATGTGGAACAGTATTTCACACATAATAAGAATTTGGTAAATATTAGTTATTTTTGTTATTATTATTGTTGTTATTGTTGTTATTTTACATATCAAGTGTCTAGCAGAAGACATGTTCCATAGTTCATGATCCATAAATGTAAATTACTTTCTCTATCCTGTCCCTGAGCTATTTTGGTCAATGTCCATGACTCTAAATTCTTATGCTTTTATTAAGTAACAGTCTTTATTTTCTATATCTACATTTACTTTCTATTTTTATTCAAAATTCTCCTATCAAAAGTTCAATGTAGTAGAAGTCTTAATCAGATTAAACAAAACATCTGACCATATTCATTTCACATGAGTTCTTCATTGTCAATATTCTGTTCATTTAGTTTCCAGCATTTATCTATAATAATAATGATATAAACAATGATAATGATGTTAAAAAATATGATGACTATGTAACACGTTTATGTAGAATAAGTGAGTATATGTCACCTTAGATTATAATCTTGAATATTTTTTTAAGAGTTGCATTGTGGCTTTGTCCAAGGGGCAAAATAATTGGAAATTTTCTCCTTGATATAGAACAGAGAACCATACAACATAAATGAACAAAGTGGAAATAATGCATTTGGCACTAATTTAAGCTAATTAAGCATATATATTCTAACTGGATTGGAGTTTGGATTAGGTTATGCTGTAGTTTATGGGAACTACTACACATCCACATGTGGATCTACAGATCTAGGACTCAAAATTTCATAGGTCAATGAAAATGGACAATGAGAAAGAAGTAGATCAATCTAAGGCACTTATACTATGAAAAGGTTTTGCTATACTTCTTAGTTATGTTTCAAAGTTTTATTTTACTGCCCTTATGGGATTTTTTAAAATTACTTATGTGTTTTCAACAGCAGTAAATTAGGTTAGCATCTTTTTCTGCCAAACCCCAGCTGAACTGCAACAAGGCAGAAAAATATTGGCTATTTTGCCTTTCATTAAGAAAGGTATGAGAGTACACTCAGCTGAGCTGATGCTGCACCTTTGCCACACAGTCTCTATCACTAGCTTCAACACAGCCTCTTTTGAAGCAGCATGGCCAATTTCTCTACTAATCATGCCAGATAGGGGTTCTGTTGTTAGCTGCCAGCGACCCTATGTACAACAGAAGGAAACACTTCCTGGTCCTGTGCCTTCCTCACAATCGTTATTATGCTTAAACCCGTTGTTGCAGCCACCGTGTCAATCCGTCTCACTAAGGGTCTTCCTTTTTTTTCACTGACCCTCCACTTCACCAAGCATGATGGCCTTCTCCAGGGACTGGTCCCTCCTGACAACATGTCCAAAGTATGTGAGACATAGTCCCGCCATCCTTGCTTCTGAGGAGCATTCTGGTTGCAATTCTTCCAAGACAGATTTATTTGTTCTTTTGGCAGTCCTTGGTATATTCGATATTCTTCGCCAACATCACAATTCAAAGGCGTCAATTCTTCTTTGGTCTTCCTTATTCATCATTCAGCTTTCACATGCATAGGAGTCAATTGAAAACACCATGGCTTGGGTAAGGCTCACCTTAGTCTTCAAGGTGACATCTTTGCTTTTCAACCCTTTAAAGAGGTTTTTTGCAGCAGATTTGCCCACTGCAATGTGTCTTTTGATGTGTTGACTGCTGCTTCCATGGGTGTTGATGGTAGATCCAAGTAAAATGAAATCCTTGACAATTTCAATGTTTTCCCCATTTATCATGATGTTGCTTATTGGTCCAGTTGTGAGGATTTTTATTTTCTCTATGTTGAGGTCTAATCCATACTGAAGGCGATTGTCTTTGATCTTCATCAGTAAATGCTTCAAGTCTTCTTCACTTTCAGCAAGCAAGGTTGTGTCATCTGCATATCGCAGGTTGTTAATTAGTCTTCCTCCAATCCTGATGTCCCATTTTTCTTCATATAGTCCAGATTCCCAAATTATTTGCTCAGCATACAGATTGAATAAGTATGGTGAAAGGATACAACCCTGATGCACACCATTTCTTGACTTTAAACCATGCAGTATCCCCTTGTTCTGTTCGAATGACTGCCTCTTCATCTATGTACAGGTTCTTCATGAGCACAATTAGGTGTTCTGGTGTTACTGTTCTTCACAATGTTATCCACAATTTGTTATGATCCACACAGTCTAATGCCTTTGCATAGTCAACAAAACACAGGTAAATGTCTTTCTGGTATTTTCTGCTTTCAGCCAGGATCCATCTGACATCAGCAATGATATCCCTGGTTATGCATCCTCTTCTAAATCTGGCTTCAGTTTCTGGAAGTTCCACGTCGAGATAGTGCTGCAGCCGCTTTTGAGTGATCTTCAGCAAAAGTTTACTTGTGTGTGATATAATGATATTATTCAATAATTTCTGCATTCAGTGGGATCACCATTCTTGGGAATAGGCATAAATATAGATCTCTTCCAGTTGGTTGGCCAGGTAGCTGTCTTCCAAATTTCTTGGCATAGACAAGTGAGTACTTCCAGAGCTGCATTATTTGTTGAAACATCTCAATTGGTATTCCGTCAATTTCTGAAGCCTTGTTTTTCACCAGTGTCTTCGGTGCAGCTTGGATTTCTTCTGTCAGTACCATTGGTTCCTGCTCATATGGTACCTCCTGAAATGGTTGAACGTTGGCCAGTTCTTTTTGGTATAGTGACTCTGTGTATTCTTTTCATCTTCTTTTGTTGCTTTCTGAGTGGCTTAATATTTTCCCCATAGAATACTTCACTATTGCAACTCAAGACATGAAATTTTTCTTCAGTTCTTTCAGCTTAAGAAATGCAGAGTGTGTTCTTCCGCTTTGGTTTTCCATCTCCAGGTCTTTGTACATGTCATTATAATAGTTTGTCTTCTAGGGCCACACTTTGAAATCTTCTATTCAACTCTTTTACTTCATTATTTCTTCCTTTTGCTTTAGCTATTTGACATTCAAGAGCAAGTTTCAGAGTCTCTTTTGACATTCATTTTGGTCTTTTGTTTCTTTCCTGTCTATTTTATGACGTCTTGCTTTCTTTATGTATGATGTCCTTGATGTCATTTCACAACTCGTCTGGTCTTCAGTCATTTGTGTTCAATGTGTCAAATCTATTCTTGAGATGGTCTCTAAATTCAGGTGAGATATACTCAAGGTCATACTTTGGCTCTCATTGACTTGTTCTAATTTTCTTCAGTTTCAACTTAAACTTGCATATGAGCAAGTGATGGTCTGTTCTGAAGTCAGCCCCTGGCCTTGTTCTGACTGATGATATTGAGGTTTTCCATTGTCTCTTCCCACAGATGTAGCCGATTTGATTCCTGTGTATTCCATCTGGCAAGGTTCACGTGTATAGTTGCCGTTTCTGTTGGTGAAAAGGTATTTGTAATGA
Source organism: Trichechus manatus latirostris (assembly GCF_000243295.1). Classification (NCBI taxonomy): domain Eukaryota; kingdom Metazoa; phylum Chordata; class Mammalia; order Sirenia; family Trichechidae; genus Trichechus; species Trichechus manatus. The sequence continues at coordinate 3,045,355 of NW_004444178.1, forward strand.
AAAAGTCATTGGTCTTGCAAGATTCTATCATGTGATCTCTGGCATCATTTCTATAACCAAGGCCATATTTTGCAACTACAGATCCTTCTTCGTTTCCAACTTTCACATTCCAATCTCTAGTAATTATCAGTGCATCCTGATTGCATGTTCGATCAATTTCAGACTGCAGAAGTTGGTAAAAATCTTCAATTTCTTCATCTTTGGCCTTAGTGGTTGGTGTATATATATAAATAATAGTCATATTAACTGGTCTTCCTTGTAGGCATATGGATATTTTTCTATCACTGACAGCGCTGTACTTCAGGATAGATCTTGAAATGTTCTTTTTGGCAATGAATGCAATGCCATTCCTCTTCTAGACTGGGATTCTAGAAAGAAATAAAATTTCATGGTGGCTCCTATGGGGGGAAAAATAATAATACGGTCACAACTGAAATAATGTCATACAAAGTTACTCAGCACCTAGCTAAGTACCCAGCACTTTACATTCAGTTCCTCAATATGTACTAAAGAAAAAGAATAAAGGTTTTTGTTTGTTTGTTTTTGAGAAACTGAAAATAAGAGTACCTTTCGGCTATTAAATTTAGACTGTAGAACTTTGGTAGATCTTTATTTACCTGCAAAGAATAGGTTATAAAAACCCTTTGAATCTAACTATCCCTCAAATTATCAGTTAATACAAAAAACTGGAAAATAGAATCTGAAACCCAAGTTTATATTCTTTAGGTAATTTGAGCAAGATTTTTTCCTAGAATAAAGACAGATTTCTATTAAGCAAAACTTATTATTTACTTACATTTGAATGTGTGATTTTAGAATATGAACTGAAAAACACAATTTGGACAATCTTAAGACTCAATTCCAAGAAACTTTCTCACACAGGAGCCATGGAGTGTCATTTTAAATACGCCAGTGGCATGATAAACTTCCCAGTCTACTAAGAATAGAGCTATCATTGGACTCTGTTATCATACAACCCCAAGGTACAATATGATAATAATACCACTTAACATCAGTGCTGAAGTAGGGGGGGAAAGAGGAAAAGCTGCAAGCATTTTAACTAGAAAGAAAACAAAATTAAAATATTAATTTACGGATTAATATAACATTAGCTGACCTATTTTCTCCAGCTTGTTAAACAACAAATACTTGTGAAGCTAAATAACTGCCTGAAAGATAAATGTTTTAAGAATTCCCACGGAGACGTTTAGCTCCTTTTTAAACGTCATTAAAGACATGCCTTACATATATCAGGCAGTTTTATGCTTTCTGTGCTGAAACATCCTGATTACATTTATTAATGCAGTCTAAAGAATTAGGTTTTGTTTGGAGGTTCCCCTTTGTTCCAAAAGTAAGACCAATAGATGTTAATTTTCTTACCCTCTGTGACTCTTTATAAAAGTCATAAGAATTCAAATTTTTTCAAGGAAGTGAATCAGGTCACTCTTGGAAATTTATTTTCTTAAACTATTCTTAAATTGAGATAATATTGATTTTAAAAATAAAAACCAGCAAGCTGCTATCCACATGCTCACAGCCCCAGGATCTCAGAAATTCAAGCTGACCTTCAAAGAAGTGTATTTTATGCTAAGAGCACTCAGTTCCCGGTACAATTCTGTTACTAACACCATGTGCTGCTGAACCAATCTTTTCTCTGTAAAATAAAAGGTTTTGACCATATTTTAAGTCTTTTATGAATTCCAAAATACTAACAATTTGGTCAGCCAATAAATAAAATCAAACTCACTTTAATTCAATGCATCAAACTGATGCGTGTTCTGAAGAAAGTTGTATCGTTTTCTTAGGATAATCCAGGAGGAATCCATTAAACTAAAATCAAACGTGCAGCTGTCAAGTCTTTTCCGATTCATAGCCACCCCATAGGATGGAGTAGAACTGCTCCATAGGGTTTTCAAGGAGCGGCTGGTGGATTGGAACTGCTGACCTTTTGATTTGCAGCCATAGCTCTTCACTACTGCACCACTAGGGCTCCAGGAATCCACTGGAAGAATGTAAATGATGATGATGGGGAAAAGTCAGTAGAATATAAATAAAAAAGGTTATGATAAGGAGATAAAATAAGATTTCTCAAGTGATAGGTTGTTGGGGGTAACGGAAAGAAAAGGTCTAAATGATCTTAGCTCTTCAAAACATTTTGTTGATTAATAAGTCATTCTTAAACATTTCGGGGATCGTGCTGATTGTTGCTTAAAATTTTTATTAAGCCTATTTCTTTTAACATAAAGAATAATGTTAAGTTTAGGCTAGTTTCCACTGTTAGAGACTCTTCCAAAAGTATTCTTAAGGATTAATGAAGCCTAAGGGTCTACAACTAAGTTTTAGTGACTGCATTAAACCCTAAAACCTTTCTCTTTTTTTTTTCATTTTGACTTTTTAAGTTTTAGTTTTATAATGTTGTAAAACATGGCACAGCAGTGTCCGATCTCCTCTAATTTCACTAAGGGGAGGAGGGAGAATCAAGATCATCAGCCCAAGGCTGATTCCTATGAGGTGGAAGTCATACATACCTCCTCTCTCCAACCTTTTTACCAATTCCGACACTAACCATCTCTCCCATGGCACTCCCTACTTCTCTGCTGGGTTTGATAATTCGTTGCAATGGCCACATAGAACTCACAGACCATACACACAGTTATGGGGTTTATTAGAGAAGTAACAGGTTATAACTCAGGATCAGCATCAATAGGCCACAACTGGGGATCAGGATTAGGAAGCATATAGGCAAAGTCTCCCTCCTTCAGTGCAGGACAGCTCTCTCAGCTCCTCTCAGCCTTGTAGGTCTCCTCTCAGCCCCCTCAGAACAGGCTCCGCTTGGCTCTCTCAGGACAGGCTTCTCTCATCCCCTTCAGAATAGGCCTTCTCTCAGCCCTCAGCCCTCGCTCTGGCTTGGCATCTGCCTAGCTCGATCAAGTGTTACAAAACTCTTTAGCTCCTCTGATAAGTGCCTGGAGGATCCCTTCTCTGCCAGGAAGTCTCCTGCCTGATGCTGCTCAGCTCTCTTGCTCCATGGGTTGGCACACCCACTGTAGCCACCTTGCTCTGTGGGCTAGGAAGCCCACTGCAACATCTCATGCTTGTCTCCTGGTTCTGCTGTTGCCATTTCTCTGCCACTGCTTATCAGCCACTTCTAGTTGTCTCGATCTTCTCTGGTGTTACAGCTCTGTCTCCAGGGTCTAAGAGGTTCTCAGCACAGGGACTCTAGATCCTAAGGATACGCTCCACTCCTGGCTGTTCTTTCTTGATGGTAGTGAGGTCTTCCCCTAGCCTCTGGGATTGGCTCATTTTAAGCCTAGCTGGGTGGCAAAACTGACCAATATCCTCATTAGGGTTCCATATGCCCTATTTGCATGGCCCCACCCCCACAAGGGTTCCACCTACCTTATTGGCATTATTAGTAGGCTGTCCGATCCCCTTGTGGGCCACAAACACCTTATTTGCATAGTCCCACAAAATCATTTTGTGAGAGTTACAAGACTATGCATGGCTGAAAGGGCCATATTTAGTAATTCATTGCACCGTAAATGTATATATTTTGAAAATTACATTTTCTTTTTTTTTTTTTCCTCAGCTTTATGAAACAGTTCATTGATTTCTAGGTAAGTTTTCCACTCACTTTCAGAGCCTTGGTTGCTTTGGGTTAGTCTATAGAATATTTGTGAAGTATCTCTGAGATGTGAAGTCTTGTGTAAACTATTAAACTAGTTCTCAACTGGAACGTCTCTTCGTTTATTCATTCTCTACTTCTCTCTCTCTCTCTCAGCTTTTAAAAACTGGTTAAACTGGTAACCTATTGTATACAGTATATGCTCCCCTTAAACATTGTCTAAAAAAAAAATCAATAACAGATACAGTAATATACAGGTAAATGTTTAACAACCGTCTCTCTGGAAACAAATAGAAAAGAAAAGCCCCATTTTTAGCAGTTTTTGGTTTTCCTAGTGCAAATATTCTCACCATGGTTGATTTACAGCTACAAAGATGACCTCACTGAATGTGAATTTGGGAAGAAATGTTCACAATCAGCTCTTGTGAGCTGGTATAAGTCAGGTGACTGCTCTTTTACCAGGGCCTTTTCTCAAGGTTACCCGCGCAGCAAGTAACCTTCAGAAGTATGGTAACACCGATTTCCACACCACCAATCCCCAATAAAGAGCATACTTGCTCACTGCTTAATATAAAAGCAGTAAATTCCCCAAGCTCAGTGTCCCCAAACTGTGGTACAAACCCACTGTATATGTAGCATTTATCTAGGGCATTTAATGTCACCAATGTGGAACTTGAGGGCAAGAGGAACCAATGCAGATATGCTTATGTTCATGCCGATTTCTGTGCCATCAGTAATGATGTCCTTTGCCTCTTACCCAGCATCCATGGAACAGTTATAGACTAACTTCTTAGCTCATACCCATTGCCATTGAGTCAATGTTGACTAATAGCAACCCTATAGGACCGAGTAGAACTGCCCCATAGCGTTTCCAAAGAGCAGCTGATAAATTCGAACTGCTGGATCTTTTGGTTAGCAACTGTAGCTCTTAACCACTGCACAACCAGGGCTCCTACTAGCTCATAAGTAAGGTAAAATCAGACTCCATACCTGACAGACCCTGTAAGTCGAAAATTATACTGTGTATTAAAACTTACCCTGTATGTTGAAACTGATGAGAATACGCGTGTGCACATAAATGCAGTTATAATCTCCTTTACATATTGGCAATAAACAATAATTTATTTTAATTGATCAGAACTATTGGAATAGTAGAGTCTGGTGGTGCAGGGGTTAAGAGATCAACTGCTAAAAAAAGGTCATAAGTTCAAATCCATCAGCCACTCCTTGGAAACCCTATGAAGCGGTTCTACTCTGTCCTATAGGATCACTATGAGTAGGAATTGACTTGATGGCAACGAGTTGCTTGTTGGTTGGTATTGGAATAGTATGAAATAATTTTATGAGTACAAAAAATTCCTGTTGAGAAACCTCAAACTCTAATACTCTACCAGGAAATTGTTCACTGCGAAGCATTCACTGGCCATTTATGTGCCAAATTATTCTATTGGAATTTTTTTCTACCTGCTGCTTTTATATAGCCGTGATATGTTTTTAGGCATTGTAACATCCACCAACACTGATGTGGAGAATATTCAGTTGCATGTCACAGGCTTAGGTCAAAACAGAAGCTTTGTTAACCAGAATTTTAAGTACTTACTCTGTTAATATATCTGGGGGCACACTTCTACTGGGTTGAGGGTTCCTGTTCATAATCTTGAGAACCATACTGGCAATAGTGATGATTTGCTAGCAATAATCAGTCATTGTAGATATTTTCCAGTTATAATTAATTCGAGGTCAAGCTTCTTTGTCTCAAAGATGTTCTCAAATCTAACAGAAAGGAAGATCAGTTTAATCAGTGCCCATAACGTAAACTTATATCCACTCCACTTCTCAGCTTCTGCTAACTGCAGACTAATGTGGAGCACCAAAGCACATCATTTCTTCCTTTTCTTCCCCTCCTCTTTGCTTGCCTCACATAGTCTTTCTCAACAAATTATTATGTAACAGATTTAAGGTTGCAGTTTGGTTATTATTATTTTTAATCACTTCGTACCCTAGAGAAAATTTAAAAATTTTCAATCAATATTACAATTCTAAGAATGTCCCTAAAGATATTAATATAACCTGATGTTTCTTTAATAAAGTACTAAAATTCAAGATCTTGAACAGTGCAAAATAGAAAATAAGCAATAACAATTGTGCATGTATTAAGTCTTAAATGGCCTTGAAGCCACTCAATTCAGATTAACAAAAGTTGTTGTTAATCAAGTAATGGTAGTTAATGATATGGTGAAAAACTTTCATTTATCTCACATTACCAGAAGTAAATATAAGTAATTGCATTAAAATAGTGCAATTTTTCAAACATATTAGCAATGGCATATCAGAGTTTTCTCTAGTCTTCCTAGTATTGTTTATTATCATGATCAAAAGCAGTAATGTCATTTTAAGTGATGTAACACCAAATAAGAAACATGAAATGAACAAAAATAATAAAGTATAAATTAAAGATAAATGTCAATCTATTTATAACTCCATGAAGAATTCACATACAGTCAATTCTTCATTTTGTTTCTTGGCTGACAACATCCTTCTCACCCGCACTCTGAACCCACTTGCGTTCCATCCCAGTGCTATGAAAACATCTTGTGGTATTTTAATAGGGCCATGCCCTGTACCCATTAGAGATAGTGTACTGAGAAATGGTGCCAGTAATGTGCCAAATAAAACTCTAATATTTATTTCAACTGCTTGTAATGCATATGAAAAATGCTAGCTCTTAGTGTCCTCTTCTTCAGGATCTTTGTCCTAATATTCACTCCGAGGCTAATTTACTCTTATTAAAGACTCTGTCCAGCACTATTAGAATCACACTTCACACGTGTTAATGGCAGTTAGCCTGATGATACCAAGTGCTGTCATAATCCACACACAAACCAGGATCTACTATAGGGGAATCCTTGTACCAGGATTTTAAGGATTAACCATAACATATTATACCAAAGCTAATTTAGAAGAAATTATTCAGAAAGGTAGATAATTCAGAAAACTAAGTCTTTCTACATCAATTGAACATCTACTTACTTTGGCATTTTTATATTACTTCTTTTACTCTGTAAAACAACTCTGCAGGGTCAGTATTGTTAATCCCATTTTACAGATAATGGACCTTATTCTCAAGTTCACCTAGTTCAAAAGCAATGGACCCTGAGAGTATGGCCCCTGGACACGCTTTTAGTGCAGTAATGAAGTCACTCCTGAGGTTCACCCTTTAGCCAAAGATTAGGCAGGCCCATAAAAGAAAATGAGACTAAATGGGCACACCAGCCCAGGGGCAAGGACTAGAAGGCAGGAGGGGACAGGAAAGCTGGTAATAGGGAGCCCAAGGTCGAGAAGGTGAGTGTTGACATGTCGTGGGGTTGGTAACTGATGTCATAAAGCAATAGATGTACTAACTGTTTAATGAGAAGCTAGGTTTTTTTTTTTTTTTTGTAAACCTTCATCTAAAGCACAATAATAAAAACAAAACAA
>NW_004444178.1:3052556-3063877 GCF_000243295.1 Trichechus manatus latirostris
AAAAAAAAAAAAACAGTAGAGTAAGACTTTATCAATGCTTTATGCTTTTTCCATATCTCTTTTTAAAATACAATTTAAGTAAGTTAAATAAGGAGGAGAGATTAAATTTCTAATTTCTTATAAATAGATAGATATCACTGTAAGAGCATCATACCTAATTTTTGCAAAACTGTATGTTGGATACTGGTTAATATTTGGTAGCACAGCACACCCTGTATGATCTCATAAATTTTTTTTTTTAGACTTCATTGTAATTTAGTAAAAAAAAATTCTAGGATAAAAATGTTATGTATAAAATAGTTTCTAGTCCACTGGTAGTATTTTTTGAACCTCTTCTTAATTTTTTAAATACTTCTTAGACATGGTAAATCATACCACATAGGAGGACATCATACTACGTTTAAGGTTAAGGCGTAGCCTAAGAGAAATTCACTACTAGGTGGAAATATCTAGATTTTGCAATTTTACTTGCCTTTTTATCTCGTGGAAAATAACAATGTTAATCCATTTTTGCTTTGCTTAGAGTTGTTATTTATCCATGTATTCTTGAGTAAAATTCCAGGTATGTGTTTTTATTTAAGGTGTATTTTGTATTGGAATAAGGAAAAAGCCTGTGTTTTCCTTAACATCCTTCTATTTAAAGATCTGATACATATATGTAGCTTCAGGTTGCCTTTCTGGAAGAATACATGAAAGATGTAAGTCCAAACTCATTTTAGTTGCTAAACAGCTCAGTTCTCTTTTTTATTCTTTATTTTAAAATATTCTTTTAGTTTGGAAAATGGAAAGACTTGTCAACATTCAGTTTTAGTGAACAATTCTATGAGTACTCTATTTACAACTACGTGCTTTCATATCAAATTTATTTTACCTTATCTAAATCAATATAGCAAAGTCAAAGATTTAGAAACTTCAGAGTCAATTCTACTTATTGCACGTGGGTTTGTGAAGTTCATGGTTCTCACCAAACTTTGGATCTAAAAATAAAATAGGAGCCATAATGCTCAGTGGATTCTTCATGCTTATAATGAAGATTGAAACTGGAGGAGGCGCTATAAGATATGACAAGTTTTCATGGTAACTTCATTATAAAACCAGAACAGAAAGGCAAAGTTTACGGGCACCAAGACATATTAAATTAGAATCCAGGTGAAAAGTCTTAAGAGAATCAGGAAATATTTAGATAAATCTTCCTAGCTAACTCAATAAAGTCATTTTGCACAAAATTTTGTATGGAAATCAAATAGAAGTAATGCATTTGGTTCATTAACACAAAAGATATCGTTTGTGAAAATAATAATGAGCAAAAAATAAGATTTTCAGAACTCCCTTCTGTTATGCAGGCTGGCATGCCACCTTCAACCCTGCTGTTTTTGGTTGTTACTAGTTCTCATCTGCCTTCACTTTCTCCTCCTCCTCCTTCTCGCTTGTTTTTTTCTTCTCCTTCTTGAGTGACCATAGCTTTTATGCCAAACGAATCTAGTTTTAACAGTAATAAAGTATTGTTTTTTAAGTTTTGCTCATCTTTTACCTATTTTACGTCTACCAATATTACAATTTAATGATATTATTTCCCTACTAGACACATTAGAAGATACCTTAGTATATTTTGAGAGACTTTTATAAATCATCCTGGGAACTAATTTTATGACATGTGACAAAAGGCAGTTGTGTATCTATTTTAAGTGTTATTTTCTGGATATCTTAACATGTTAACATGAAGAAATCTATTTTTATAAACAACCTGGTTAAAAAGACAAGAGCTCCTGGATGAATTGTCTTATCTATGACTATTCCCACATCCCCTTTTTCTTCCTGCTGTCTCCACCACCTTCGGAAGTTCTAACCTTTTATAAAGTGTCTATTATTTGCCAAATATTTTATTAGGTAATTTGCATATGTTAACATATATAATCCATATGATAATTCTATGACAATGATGTAATCATCTTCTATATAAAGTTAAGAAGTATGACGTTTTAAGAGGTTGAGCCAGTAAGGTATAGAGCTAAAGGTTTCTCTGTTCAACCACACTGAAGAACTAATAAAATGGAACAGTGCAAAGGGGATAAAACTCTAAAATATTATATCATTGATATCAAAGGCTCTCACAAATTTAAAGTCAGGAATATCAAGGTTTCTCTTGTACTCAACCTAAATATAGCTTGTGTGTTAGTATTGAATGCACCCACCTTTGAGGTGAGAGACAGCTGGGGAAAGGTCCTCAGTATATTGCCCCATAATCCCAGAGAGGCATCTGACAGACGATAAAAGCAAGAAAACATAAAAGGAGTATGGCCAGGAAGCATTTTCCCCCAGCCTTGAAATAAATATCCATTACTTAGCTAGCACAGCAACAGTACATCACCAAATAAATTTCAAAGCAATGGAAAAACAGCATCAATGGGAAGCATCATACTTTTCAGATAGCAGAGATCTTCACTTTTATCTCATTTTATTTATTCTTTCTACAGATGAGAAAATTGAAAAAAGATGAATGGCATGAATTGCCTGTTGCATAAGTGACGAACTTGAGACTGACCCCTGGCTACAATACTCTGTGCATTAAACTCCACAGATAAAATGGTCAAGGCCAGCACAAGTATGGCCCACTTTTCAAGGCATTCAAATGCAAAGAATGGATGAAATTCTGTTAGAAAACCTAGTATGTTCAGGTATTGTAGACGGGCAGAAGGGAATTTTTTTAAATGTAGAATTTTTTCTGAAATGTAGTTCAGATTAAAATATACTCAAAGTCAGTAATTTTGATCTGAAGTCCAAATTAAAAAAAGAAAACAAAAGCAAAAACTTTATATTTCTAAGAGTAGCAGAGTTGAGTCAAAACCTGTGAATATCACTAACCAGGGTTAAAGAAAATGTGGCATGCTGCAGTCCTAAAAGTGGAAAATGGAGCTAATTGATGATAAATAATGTGAGAATAAGGTTCTCAATATTCAGAGGGAACAAGACGAGTTCAACTGTATAGCTTAATTGGCGATGTTCCAGAAAGTTCCCTTAGAAGAGGAAATAATCATAATTTAACTGTATATGTTATTCATATAACTATTGGAATTCTTCTACAAGAGCCAACTAAAGAGTTGGAATAATTATTTAAAATATTTTATTAAACGTGATTCTACAATTGTTTTTCAAAAGTAAATGACGTACCAAAAAAAAAAGTGTCTCAATCAGTTTAATTCATGAAGGTGAAGGTTGAGCATTGACTTTAGCATATATTTTTTAAATAACGTACTGCTTACTGATAAACATATCAAAAATTTCAAACACATATTTTTTGTCTTATGAGATATTTTAGACTTTCCAGAGTTTAGTAGGACTAAGGAAAAAATTGAGAAAGGAAGGCAAGGAAAGGTGGCATGTAGCTGTTTACATAGCAATAATGTATGCCAATGTTAAAACTGTTTAGATATTGTGATGAGTATGAAAAACAAAACAAAGGCACATTGTCTTTACTGTATTATAGGTCTTTGTTTTACAAGAAAATACTTAGCCTGTCAGTCAGAAAACTTACTCCAAGGTACACAGCAGTAAGTTCATAAGCATGGCTAATAGATCATAGTCTTTGACACATTTTTCTGTTGAACTAAATTTTCATCACAAATAGAACTCCATAGCTCCAGATAAACATAACATCTGCAACAATTACTGATATATTTTAACCTTATTTTAAAATTGTATTTAAAACATGTAAAGACCTTGACATGTTCAGGCACCTTGTTAAGTAGCATTTATTAATTACTTGACTAGTTTTGCATGGCTGTTTTTTTTTTTTTTTTTTTTTTAATTTATTGTGTGTAGGTGGCCTAGAGCTGGGTATTGCTTTTTCAACCAGTCTGACAATCTCTACATTTTAATGTTAGTAATTTAGATTGTTGTCGTTGTTAGGTGCCGTCAAGTTGGTTCCAACTCATAGCAACCCTATGTATAACGGAACGAAACACTGCCTGGTCCTGCGCTATCCTCACAAACGTTGCCGTTTGAGCCCATTGTTGCAGCCACCGTGTCAATCCATCTCATTGAGGGTCTTCCTCTTTTTTTGCTGACCCTCTATTTTACCAAGCATGATATCCTTCTCCAGGGAATGGTCCCTCCTGATACTATGTCCAAAGTATGTGAGACAAAGTCTTGCCATCCTTAGTTCTAAGGAGCATTCTGGCTGTACTTCTTCCAAGGCAGCTTTGTTTGTTCTTCTGGCAGTCCGTGGTATATTCAATACTCTTCCAACACCACGATTCAAAGGCATCAATTCTTCTTCAGTCTTCTTTATTCATTGTCCAGCTTTCACATAAATCTGAGGCAATTGAAAATACCATGGCTTGGTTCAGGTGCACCTTAGTCCTCAAAATGACATTTTCACTTTTTAACACTTTAAAGAGGTCTTTTGCATCAGATTTGCCCAATGCAATACGTCATTTGATTTCTTAACTGCTGCTTCTGTGGGCGTTGATTGTGGACCCAAGTAAAATGAAATCCTTGATAACTTCAAGATTTTCTCTATTTAAGGAGCCCTGGTGATAGGGTGGTTAAGTGCGCAGCTACTAACAGAAAGGTCAATAGTTCAAACCCACCAGTTGTACTCTGTGGGAGAAAGATGTGGCATTCTGCTTCAGTAAAGATTTCAGCCTTGGAAACCCTGTGGGACAGTTCTATTCTGTCCTATAGGGTCACTATGAGTAGGAATGGACTTGACGACAATGGGTCATTCCAGTCACACCTAACTACTAATTGTGATTATTGATTTAGTTAGGGTTAAATATATCATCCTCCTATTTGTTTTCTATTTTTCTCATCTGCTCTTTGTTCCTATTTCTTCTTTTCTGGCTTCTTCAGAATTTATTTTATTTTATTTTATTTTTTTGATTCTCTTTTTCTTCTATTTGCTTATTAGTTGTAGCTCCTTTACTAAGTGATTTTAACGATCGCTTTAGTGTTTATAGTACACATCTTTAACTTATCACAGTTTATTTTCAAGTGATATTGGACCATTTCATGTGTGGTATAAGCACACCTAGCCATGGTATTTTCAATAGCCTAATACGCATGCAAAAGCTGGGCAATGAATAAGGAAGAAGAATTGATGCCTTTGAATTATGGTGTCGGCGAAGAATATTGAATATACCGTGGACTGCCAGAAGAATGAACGGTCTGTCTTGGAAGAAGTACGCCCATAATCCTTCTTAGAAGTGAGGATGGCGAGACTTCGTCTCATGTACTTTGGACACGTTATCAGTGGTACTAATCCCTGGAGAAGGACATCATGGTTGATAAAGTAGAGGGTCAGCAAAAGAGAGGAAGCCCCTCAACGAGATGGAATGATGCAATGGCTGCAACGATGGGCTCAAACATAGCAATGATTGTGGGGATCGCACAGTTGTGGGGACTGGGCGGTGTTTCTTTCTGTTGTGCATAGGGTTGCTACGAGTTGGAGTGAACTCAACGGCACCTAACAACGACAACAACAAAAGCACCTTATTCTCTCCTGTCCTGTGTACTAGTCCCTGGGTAGTGCAAATGGTTAAAGTGATTGGCTGCTAACCAAAAGGTTCGAAGTATGAGTCTACTCATAGATGCCTTGGAAGAAAGGCCTGGCAATGAAATTAGCCATTGAAAACCCTACGGAACAGTTCTACTGTGACACACGTGGAGTGCTACAGCAACTGGTTTTGATTTCATGTACTATTTTTTACTACACATTTTACTTCTGCTTATTTTATAAATCCCACATCACATTGTCGTTTGTTGTATAAACAAGTATCTACTAAATATATTGAAATAATAAGAAAAGTATCATATATTTTCCTATACAACAACAGTTTAGATTGTCTTCATTCCATTGGGAAACTCTGGTGGTGTAGTGACTGAGAGCCTTGGCTGCTAACAAAAAGGTCAGCAGTTCGAATGCACCCGGTGCTCCTTGGAAACTCTCCGTGGCAGTTCTACTCTGTCCTATAGCGTGGCTATGAGTCGGAATTGACTCGACAGCAATGGGTTTTGCTTTTTTGGTCATTCCATTGTATTGATCTTTCTATCCATTTCATTTTATTTGAAAGACTTCCTTTAACATTTATCATAGTGCATTTCTGCTAGTTATAAATTCTTTCAGCTTTCGTATGTCTGTAAAAGGCGTAATTTGCTTTTATTTTTAAAGATATTTTTGCTGGGTAGCCAATTATAGGTTTACAGGTTTTCTTTTTTTCCTTTTAGTTCTTTAAAAATGTTGCTCCATTCTGTTCTCACTTGTATTGTTTTGATGAGAAATTGAATATTCTTCTTATCTTTGGTCCTCTTATGTAACGTGTGCGATTTCTGTGGCTACTTTCAAAATCTTTCTCCTTATCACTGACTTTGTGCGATTTGATTATGATTTTTCTTGGTATAGTTTTCTTCATTTATTTTCTGGTTGGGTTTATGGAGGTTTTATCATCTGTGTGTTTGTAGATTTTATCAAATTTGGAAAAATTTCAGCCATTATTACTTCATTTTCTTTTTCTGTCATCTCCCTTTCCTCTGCCTGCCACTGACACCAGTTATGTCTTTAATAGGCTACTTGAAATTGTCCTATAGCTCGTTGATACTCTGTTAATGTTTTTCTTCCGTGATGTATTTTTGATACTTTCTATTACTATGCATTCAGACTGCCTAATCTTTTCTTCTACAATGTCTAATCTGATGTTAATGCCATGCAGTGTATTTTTTTTAATCCCAGGCATTGGAATTTTCTCCTCTGGAAGTTTGATTTTGGTTTTTCGTTTGTTTGTTTTTGTTTTATATGTTCCATATTTCTACCACATATGTTCAAACTTCTACCTTTTTGAACACATGGAATGCAGTTATAATTACTGTTTTAATATAATTATTTTTATAATTATCTGCTAATTCAGGGTTGATTTCAACTGATTTATTTTGCTTCTCATTATCGATCATATTTTCTTACTTCTTTGCATGACTCTTAGTTTTTACTGGATACTAGCCATGGCAAATTTTACCTTGTTGATTGCTGGTTAGTTTTGAATTTTTGCAAATACTCCTGAGCTTTGTTCTAGCACATGGTTAAGTTACCTGGAAACAGTTTGATGCTTTCATGTATTGATTTTCAGATTATTTTGGCAGGACCTGAACATTAATCTATGAGTAATTATTCCCTTGAGCCCCGGTGGCACAGTGGTTAAGAGCTATGGCTGCTAACCAAAAGGTCAGAATTTCAAATCCACCAACCGCTCTTTGGAAACCCTATGGAACAGTTCTACTCTGTCCTATAAGATTGCTATGAGTCAGAATCAACTTGACAGCTATGGGTTTGGTTTGGTTTCAATCATTCCCTAGTACTGAGACAATACCCTGTTGTTACTTTAGCCTATACTCCATGAATTATGATGTATTTCAGTTTGGAGGATGGAAATAGGAACTATTTCGAGCCCTTTGTAAGCTCCGAGTTCTGTTCCATCTAATCCTTTGGGTGGTTCTTCCCTGTCTTGGGTATTTTTCTCTCTTGTGTGCTCATATAAATAATTCGCTGAATAATCAAGGAGGTTTGAAATTCTGTCTCCATGCAGCTATCTGCTATCTAGTACTCTGTTACCTTTTCTGAACTCTCAGCTACATCACCTCAATTCAGGAAGTCCACTGGACTCTGCCTTGGTTCCCGCTCCTTGCCAGGAAACTCTCTCAAAGCAGTAAGGTAGGGGCCACCTCATTTGTTTCCTTTCACTCAGGGATCATTCTCCTTAGCTGCCTGATGTTCAACATCTTAAAAACCATTATTTTGTATAGTTTGTCCTGTTTTATAGTTGTTTTGGTAAATCTAGTCCCTGTTACTCTATCTTAGTCTGAAAGAGAAGCCCCCATATTTATAGTGTTTAAAGATTCCAAGGGTAGTTTATTGTGTAACCATGTTGAAAACCACTGTTTTAGATGTCTAATGTCATTATTTAATACACCCTTAGATTTGTCTTGGACTGAAATAATTCACGCAGGTAATGGAAAGAGTTCTGAATTTTTATGAGGATTAAATAAAAGAGGATATGTAAAGTTCTTGGCATATACTTACCTCTCAATATTATTTACATTTCAACTTTTTTTAGTGAGCCCATGAATATAAAAGATACCCTTTTATATTTGAAAGGACCAATAACCTAGATTCTGGTTATTGGTTTCCCATCTACGGTATTAGCAAACCATTTAAACTCCTGGTGTCTTGTTCTTTGAATCTATTCAGTGAAGGCATAAGATTTTCTCTTATGCTTTATGAGATAGTTGGCAATATTAAGATATTAAAGGTAAAGATCCTTTTGTAAATTGAAAAGTGTTTTATATATTTGTGGTATTATTCTCAATCTTTGCCTGGTAGGTATTTTTCTTTTTAATTTTCACTGTGCCATATGGCCCAGTTTTCCCAAATGAGCCATTTATGTATGCAACCATTTTGAATCTGGGCCCTTAGAGATGAATATCTGGATAGATTTTTAAAACTATACCTAGCTCAGAAAAATTTCCAAGCATGTTTTTTAAAGGTAGTGGAGAAGCTTATTTATACATACAATGAAATATTACTCGGCCATAAATAGAAATGAAGTCCCGATACATGCTACAACATGGATGGATCTTGAAAACATTATCCTGAGTGAAGTCAATCACAGAACAGCAAATATTGCATGATCAAGCTAATACAAAATACCTAGACTGAGCAAATGTATAGAGATCAGAGTTTTCTGGTTGTTACAAGGGGCAGGAAGGAGAAAGAAGAGAGAATCATTGTTTAGTAAGTCCTGAGTTTTGGTTTATGGTGATGGAAAAATTGGCGATGGATATTTGGTGATGGCTGCACAGCATGACTGATATAATTGGTGTTACTGAATTGTATGCTGAAAAATATTGAATTTGCAAATGTTGCATTATATTATCACAATAAACACAAAAACGTCTAGAATACAGTGAAAAATGGCAGGAAACCCTTTTTGGTTAATACCCCTTATGGTAATTTATAAAAATGCTATAATAAGTAGATACCATCACACATAATTACCCTAAATATATGGTATTCTGTTTCCATATTATGTATCCGTAAACAAGGCATGTTGGAATATTTAAGTTCAGATGCCAAAGAGACCTAATCCTGTTTACATATGGGAGAAGTGCTCTGTGTTTTGTGACGATCAAGATAGTTATGCTCCAAGAGACTTAATTCTGGTTCTAGAAGGATAATCACACAGCTACATGGCATATACTTATTTGAGGTATGGTCCCACTTTTATTAAGAATGCTTCACAGTTATCTACAGCCAGATTAAATTGCTGTGTAAATACCAGACACAAAGCTGCAGGTACAGCACTCCCTAAGATCGTCTATCAGAAATGTTAAATGTCATAGTGCATAATTTATCAATGCTAATAGCCCTCTGTACAGATCTGAGGGAATTAACCTATACAGCCAAACTATTTATCACGTCACAATATATAAAATGTACTTTTAATTAATACATGGACAATCTATTGCCTTCATGAATGCAGCTGATCAATCCTTTTTTATCTTCTGTCTACAGTTTGGGTTCTTTTAATGGGTTTTAATGGTTTTTTTTTCTGTACAGTTGCACAGCCGAATTTATGCACTTACTTCCTGGAACAGTTTCTGTACTTTGTGGCATAATCTCACAGCTTCCTTGGTATTTTTCCATAACAGTGTCAGTATGAAAATAATCATGCTTCTTGGTATTTTAAAATGACATTCATTACTCTAGAGCTGACCTCTCTGGCACTAATCTATCTGAAAGTCATAAAATTAGTATAATGCAGTTTCCATCAATATACTAAGTCTATAAAGACCCGAGTTTAATAGTTTACATGTGTAAAGATTTTTAAAAGTATAGTGGCTCAGCTATACTCATGAAAAGTGAAGCAAGCATATAAAACAGGAAAACAGTTTTATACTGACATTACCAAATCATCTGAGTTATTACTTAACCTATTAAGGCAACTACTGAATTCAATTGTCAATTTACATTTGGTTTAAAATCAAATTTAGTAAATTTGATGACACTAACTGATTGTCTCTTCGAGGGTCACAAATAGGATATGCATTTTCTAGGCATTGATTTTTTAAAAGCAAACATATACATTATAAAATAACCTATTTTTAAGTTAAAATAACCTGCTTTTAAGTTAATGATTTACACTTGGACAAACACAAATATTCCTATTTCTGCATATAAAAGCTGAGTTAAAATAAACAAGAGGAGAGTTAGTGTAAGTTTTCTATTTTTATTGTGTATTCCTAAATATTCTCTGAAACATGTTGTTTTGACTCAAGATATGTACAATTTTCCCTCTTACGTATAACTTAAATTTGAGAACATGACTTAATAATTAAAAGGCAACAATCTTTCACTCATAAATAATCACATTATCGTAATGACTTGGTTTCAAAGGAGATTATTCCTTCTCATGATGGCCTATCATGTTTTTGTGTCTTAATATTCCAATTTTCAAGTCCAAATACCAATGAAGACAGAACATCTTACAATGAGCTCCATTTTCCAGATTAATGCACCTGAGAAACATTTTTCCTTATTTAATATCCCTTACTCATTTCCTCTCCTGTTATAGAGATAGCACAGCTGTTTATCTGGCAATTATCTTTGAATCTATTAGTGAAAATGTCTAAATTAATCATAAAAAGACAAGTGCATCACAGAGTGACTGTGCTATGAATACAGGACCTCACTGTATTCTTTCTGTCATTTTTCCAGTTCCATATGTCATCTTTAATTTCTTCATAGTGTGAGCTTAAAAATTTGTTTTAAGCAGAGAAAACCCATGTAGATTTGTTAGTATTAGGGTCTATTATTGAGTTCTAGTTAAAAACAAACAAGCTCTTTGCCGTAGACTGTCGATTCTGACTCATAATGACCCTATAGGGCAGAGTAGTGCTGCCGCATAGGGTTTCCAAAGAGCAGCTGGTGGATTCAAACTGCCAACCTTTCGGTTAGTAGCCAAACTCTTTAACCACTGCACCACCAGGGCTCCATAGTTCTATTAGCATATCGTTTATTCAAACCAAATTTTCTTAGTTTCATCTACAGTTTAGTTCTAAACAGTCAAGTGAAAGCTGTATATCTGGGAATTGTGGGCCATATGCATAATGGACTTAATGAACTTACCCAAAGGTTTGACAGATTTGATATTTATTTATTTATTTTTATTTTTTTATTGTACTTCAGGTGAAGGCTTACAGAAAAAATAGTGTCTCATGAAACAGAAGTACACATGTTATTTTATGACATTGGTTAACAACCCCACAACATATCA
>NW_004444178.1:3071260-3085540 GCF_000243295.1 Trichechus manatus latirostris
GCACGGAGCCAGGTACTTGAGCTAAGGGAGTGGGACGTGGCGAGAGGCAAGTAAGAAATCAAAAGAAGCAGGAAAAAAAAAAATAATAACAACACTAGCAGCCAACAAATGGCACTCAAAGAGCCAGCTAGTGCGGGCTGATGTTTCTGGACAAGAGACTATGTCCGTGGGAAGCAGAGGGGGCCGAGTGTGGGTGAAGAAGGGTAGAGAGTGGGAAAGCGTATATCACAAATTACCGGAGCTCTGCAGCCCCTCAGGAAGAAGCAAAGATGGTGCACAGAGTGAGGTACTCAAGGGAAAGGAGGGGGAGGTGGGGAGAGGCAAGGAAGAAATAAAAAGAAGCAGAAAAAAAGCGACATCAGCAGCCAACAAATGGCACTCAGAGAGCTACCCATTCGGGTGTGTGGAATCCAAGCAGCCGCTGTTTCCCAGTCAAGAGACTGTGGCCACAGGAAGCAGAGGAGGCCGAGTCGGGGTGAAGAAGCGTGGGAGGTGGGAAAGCGTGTATCCTCAATTACTGGTTGTTTCGTCTCCTGCTGGAAGCTCTGTGAGGCTGCTTTCTCGTACCCCCTGTTTGCTGTTCTCCGATAGGAGTCCAAGATGGCGGATCCGTGCTGCGTTAGCTGGTAGAGGACCTCTGCATGAATCTCTCCTCGCTCTCCATTCTCTGTCAGTTTTATCATTCCATTTGGTGCTTGGCTGAGTTCTTTATCTCTTCATTTGGTGTTTTAGGGTTTCAGGATTGTTGTATTCTCTGTTCGGCTTAGTTTTTCGGATCTTTGCTGTGGAGGGACAGCGTAGTGCTTTTGCCTAGAGCGCCATTTTGCTGGAACTAGAACTGATATTTAGATCAATGATAAGAAAATAAGATTTCATTCAGTTTAATGAACATTTGATTGGTGCTCTTCTATATGCATGCTGTGAACAATCCAAAGATGAAGAAGTGTGCTCAAACACGCAAACTGACAATTGTTGTTGTTAGGTGCCATTGAGTTGGTTCTGAGTCCGTTCCGACTCATAGTGACCCTCTAGGACAGAGTAGAACTGCCCATCCGTAGGGTTTCCAAGGAGCAGCTGGTGGATTTGAACTGCTGACCTTTCGGTTAGCAGCTGAACTCTTAACCACTATGCCACCATGGCTCCAACTGACAATTAGGGAATGAAATTAAAGTGTGCTAGAATAGAGTTACACCAGGTTGTGTTATTATTTCATTCATTCAAGGAACACTAGAGTTTACAGTATGCAACTTATGCTTTGCAACTTATAATGTGACGATATGAGTAAGACTTTTTTTAAGCTTGGGAAGTTTATAGTCTACTAGATGAGAGAGTCAGAGAGAGACAAATGTATAAATGATAACAAGTATATAAATGTTATTGTTATGATGAAATTAAGCACTGTGGGAGTATTGAAGTCAGGCCAAACTTCATAGAGGGGTGACATTAAATCTTCTAATGAAATTGATAAGGTGATATGTAGATTACTATAAAGGAGAAAAGAAAACAGAAAGCAAAAACACCTCAAAAATCATCCCCCAGAAAGAGGAAGTTGAGTATCCCTATCCAGCAATTAGTGAAAGGAAAGAAATGAGCTTTTAAGATATAAGATGTGTTTAGTCACATATCACTAACAAAAATTAGTATAAAATAGAATGGCCTTCAAGGTTGAGAATTCTTCTCTAGGCTCAGCCCCCATCTGGGGTGGTCTGAAAAGATAATCATCCGTGGCTTGTCTTTGCTGTTAACCAAAAGGTCGGTAATTCCAATCCACCAGCTGCTCCTAGGAAACCCTATAGAGCAGTTCTACTCTGCCTGTAGAGTCGCTGTGAGTGGAAATTGAGTTGACGGCAGCGGGTTTGGTTTTTCTTTTAACGCGACAAAGAAAGTGAGAGAAGTCCAAACAATCACATTTTTGCACATGTTATCTTTATTAACTATTGTTGCTTCTCACTAAAAAAAAAAAAAAACAAAACTGTTTCATCAAGTCGATTCTGACTCATAGCAAACCTATAGGACAGAGTAGAACTGCCCTATAGAGTTTCCAAGGAGCAGCTGGTGGATTTGAACTGCTGACCTTTTGGTTAACACCTGAGCTCTTAACTACAGTGCCACCAGGGCTCCTTGCTTCTCATAGTCACTTTATCATTATTTTGTTTCTATACAGGTCAGATTTACAAATTTAATTGTGGCTATATTGTTAGTGGTAAGAACAGTATAGAATAACACATTGATGGCAAGATGATTTCACCACACACCAAAGGGCAGTAGCTACCAGAAGCTCTATGTTGCTAAGAATTCTAAGTCCATGTGGCATAATTAGTGATGAGTGGGAGAAGAGAGTAGCAGTGCCAGGGGCCCATAAGTACTGGTTCTAGAGAAGGCACTATGAGTGAAGACTTAGAGTCAGACTTGGATTCTAATCTGGACTCTGTCAGTTACTAATCATGTCTCTTCAAACAAGTTTCTTAACCTTATGAACTCTTAGTTTCCTTTCTTATAAAATGGGGACAATGATAGTGTCTAATATGTGGCTATAGTCGCTATGAATGGGAATCGACTTGATGGCAACCGGTTTTTTTTTTTTATAGACAGAATTATAGGAGATAACACAGATACCTAGCACATATAACCACTGTCAATATTAGTTACCATAGTACCTAGCACATTTAACCACTCTGTCAATATTACTTTGTCATTAGAATGAAATGAAATGCTTATAAATTGTTAGCACATTTTAGAGCAAAATAATTAATAGCCTTAGGATTAAGTATAATAATTAAAAAAAAAAATCTTTCTCCTAAGGAAACTCTTTGAGTTATAACCACAATAGCATGACAGTAATTCACTTTTTCTTCCTTCCTTCCTTCCCCGCCCTCTCCTCCTTCCCTCCACCCTTTTCTTCCTCCCTCTTTCCCTTCCCTTCCCCCTCCCCCCTTTCTTTATTTTTCTACACATATACATATTTACTGAGCACCTACTATATGGGTAAAGTAACATGAACAATTTTTTTTTTTGCCTTTGTGTTGTTTACATTCCTATAGACACAGCAGCCCCACAATGAATCTATGTACATTTATCGCCATTCTAATGCAGAAAAAAAAATAAGTAGCTGATCCATATATTATTGTCATATTATCTCTCTTACATTACGGGCCTAGCAAACCTGTTTCACCAAAGATATTTTCAAAACAGAAAAGCCTGTCCTTAACCTTTTGAAATCAACTCCACGATTATCAACTAGTCCATTCTTTGCTGAGGAGGAGAGTGAGATTTCTAACAT
Source organism: Trichechus manatus latirostris (assembly GCF_000243295.1). NCBI lineage: Eukaryota > Metazoa > Chordata > Mammalia > Sirenia > Trichechidae > Trichechus > Trichechus manatus. The sequence continues at coordinate 3,074,541 of NW_004444178.1, forward strand.
CTCCAATCCTTCAGGGGGACATAGGGAACCACACTCAACTCTGCAACTGGAGCAGTGATTAGAGAGATTGGTTGAAGGAAATGCTGCAGTTAGCAACTAGAATTTAAACTAGTTCCTCTGAAAGCACATGCTTCTCTTTTTGGTGTACAATTCTGAAATCTTCTAGAATTTTGATTTTTATAATGATTTCCAAGCTTATTCATTTATGTCAGGAGGAAGACTGAGGCTTTTTTTCCCCCTCAGTCCTAAGTGTATCTGATTTATATAATCATTAGATGCATGCTTTTCTAAGAAATAGACTAATCAAAAAAAGATCTTTATTTTAAATTTAGCTTTACATTAAATTGTCAAAGGCAAAACTGTCCTAATAGTGAAGACAAGGGAGGGCTAGATGATGCTAAACGATCACTGTAAATACAGACCTTAAAAGTATATATTTACTTAATAGAAGATGGAACAGTTCTAAACTTTACAATTTTACTCTCAGAAAAACAGCTGCTTTGATTTTCTCACATTTGAGAAGGGCCATTTAAGAAATAATCCCGACAGACGTTATTTTCCTACAACTGATCATAACCAGGTGTTGATATTGACTTGGTAAATGCTATTTATTGAGGACTACTTCTAAATTCTCTCAAGGAAAAAAATACAGACTTCAAAATATGTTATGTACTGTTAGCTGAAGAATAAATTCAATTATTATAGAAGAAAATCAGGTACAAAGCAGAAAAGAATAATTTGAGTAAGTTTCTAATAAAATTACAAATGCTTATATTATTAACTTCTAAGTGTGGGTTAAGGTTTCTAGATGAACGTTCACTTGTAAATCAATATCAATTAAAAATAATCATGATCAGACAACTAAACCAAAGGCCTGTGTTGCTGAAAAAAAGGGTTTGCCCTAGTGACAGATCATTGCTACAACCTCTCACGCCATTGGGTGATGTTTACCATATGTCCCATGATTGATAGTCAGATTTAATGAGTTCTTACAAGCAATTAAATAATCAAGGGTTCCTGCTGTTACATGGCATAGCTTGATAGAACAGTGACAAATGAGAGAATATCTACAACCTAATCAAAGGGACATATTTCCTTGGGAACAAAATAATATTATCCACCAGTGCAATCAAAGGACAAAAGAACATAGAAAGGACACCAACAGAATGAGATAAATTATGTCCTCTTTTCATTATTCTGACTGCACAATTTCCATTTATTGAGCCCTATTAAATCGGAAGGAAAATTAGGCTTGTTAAATATGTTTTACTTATCATATGTTGTTGGATGGTGCATATATATCCTTAATTCTTCAAAAAGAGGCTAATGCCATGTATTCCTCTTCAGTCCTCCTAAGAAAAACACATCAAGAATAAAGACTAGCAGACATGCCCAAAAGTGCAAATCTGCCTTAGGTGGCTTTCCTTAGTTTGTCAATGTTGAATGTTATTCTACTGGACCCCTTGGTGTTCCAACCCAGGTAAATGTAACACAGTTTTGTTTTTGTCAGTTCATCTATAGGTGTAAAGTTACAATAAAGGATCCATTGCATCTGAGAATTCGCTAGTATTATTTCTTCACTGTGATGTCCTATAAGCTTCAAATAAAATGTCTCTGCTGTATATAGAATTTCACAATACAATTGTATTATTTATTTTCCGTATTGTTACTAGACTGTCCCTGTGCTATTAAATTCTGATGAATTACGATTTTTTTTTTTTACTTTCATGCATGATGTCTTAAGTGGTCTATAATTTATGTTCCCTATGCTTGCTCTCCTAAAATTTATAAGCAAAAATAATAACAAATATATACTATAAACCTGATGCTGGTATGATGTCTTTGTTCATTTTCTCTAAAAAGCCCATCACAGGTATCACCATCCCTTTTTGGCAGATTGAGATACAGCATTTAAGAGGGGTTGAGTAAAGCCTCAATCTGGCAAGAGGCAGATCTCGAATCTAAATCCTTGCACTTTCAATGTAACTCTGTGGATATTTCATTGGATTTGATACTACAAAATTTTTAAAAAATTAGTTATTTTTCTTCTTCTTAGCATCTGGGAACCTTTAGCTAAGAACGGGAATTGATAAATAGATTGATACGATACAAACCTAATACAAACTGTAATTAGGATAAATAAAATTAACCAAAACATGAAAGTAAATAGAAAAGCAAGAAAAATATTTGGTGAAAAGAGAACTAATGTCATATTTCAAAAAAATCTAAAGATTCAGTCATTTGAGTATGATAAGGAGAAAGGTGAAAAATAATTGGGGAACCATTTGGGAATTTAAGCCTAACGTTTCCTCAAGGATTAAAGGTATCTAGTTTATTGGAATCCACTCGACAGCAACTTCAACAACATGTTTAGTCTAATTGACTCATTTCCTAGCTCTCTTCCAGTTGTTCTCTAAGTGTGGTAGCCAAATGAGCGGCATTGGCATCATCTGGAAACCTCACTGAAAAAAGCAAATTCTCAGATCCCACCCAATATCTACTGAATAACAAATCTGAGGAAGTAGAGCTGTGTTTTAACAAGTCCTCCTCGGGGATTCTGATACAAGCTAAAGGTTGAGAACCACTACTTTATATGACATGATCTGTTTCATTTGGGGTCAGAGTAACTGATAAATAGTGATAGGCTACTCGTTCCATGAAATGCTCCATGAAGCGTTTCATAATCTCCTGAAAAGATGACCTTTCCTGCCTCTGAATTTTCAGAGCCTTTATATATGCACATACTTTTTTACATCATTAAAACAAAGACAATCTTTCGGGACAATTTGATACAGTATCATAATATGTAAGTAGTCATCATAAGCCCCAACCTATCAGTCCCCAAAAGGAACCTGAGCACTAAAAATGTCCTTCATAATGGTCACCTGGCAGAGTATACAATAACAGGTAAGATCATAGGATACTTTTTAGAAAAAAGCAATCTAATTTCTGCAAAAAAAAACCTAAATGATCTTGGCAAATTCTACAACTGGACTCATAAGGAGTGAAAAATAGATGCAGTTTACTCTGACTTTGAAAATGCCTTAGACAAGTTTCTACACTAAAGACTATTGATAATATTGAGTCAATATGGGATAGAGGGGACTGTTTGGTTATAAGTAAGTAACAAACATAAAATCCATCTACTCTCTATTAGGTACATGTGGGTTTTCTCATTTGCTGGTCATCTACATGAAAGCATCAGTTCTGGACTACTTATCATGGTTTTAAATGATGGATACCCAAGGTATCAATATTTACTAAACCAAAGGTTTTCAGACCATTTAAGCAGGTGAATATAATCTTTCGTTAACCTTCCCTCCCCCTCTTAAGATAAAAATTTACCCAGAATCCCTCTATATAAAATTTAAATAAATAAAAGCAGGACTTCTCTGGTCTCTGACTTTACCAACAAGGTCTCTTCTCATTAGGAACTTAAAGGGTTAGTATAATGAGAAAATATGCTGTGCAGCCACAAAGTTTTATTCTGGGCGGCCTATGAGCTAGAATTTGAGCAGCTGTTCTTTGAACAATTTTAGTGAACGTATGAAAAAGTGAGTGTTATCATTAGGCAAACATCATAGATATCATACACGCATGATTCAAATAGTCCGTTATAAAATAAAGCAAACACTCCCAACATATTTGGCTTTTGTTGGATAAATCATTACTGAACTGTCTGGTGTGGTTGGTCACAATATGCTGTTCTGTAACAGTGGTTTTCAAATTGCATGAGAAATTTTTTCATATAACTTATTGAAAGATTCTGCTGCATCAGACCACTTAGACAACCAGAAGTAATAGAGAATGTAATAGTTTGTTATAGCGGATTAGGTGTCTTCATGAATGACCCAGAAGCTGACTTAACTTTCCAGAACATAAAAATGCTGTCAACAGACAAGGTATGTGGTTTTGATAGTTAATTAGATATAATGCGTCAATATACAAATTTAGGAGTTCTATATGATGCAATTTTATGGAAGAAATTAATTGAAACTATGAAATACCTGAAGCTAGGGGTATGGAAGAGTTTTATAGGGAGAGGAACAGACTAAATTGTATAATCATCCACGCATTTTCCCTTCATGTTTAGAGAAAAGTAGTTCATGTATCACAAGAGCAGTACAAAGGGATCAACAGCTGGCACTAAAATATTATTGTCTTTATACAAGATAAATGAAAGGTAAAAATACTAAAGTTCAGCGGCATAAAAATCTTTGAATCTCACAGAATCAATAAGTTCACAAAAATTACACACCTCATTAAATTCTACACAGATTGCAAAGCTAGCTATAATGTAAAAACAGGCAGACAGTCTGTCTCAATATTATTACAGGAAGGGTTGGTTAAATTAATAGCTTCTCATTGATTAAAAAATCTTGCAGTTTACATGTTTTTAAGTTGGTTCCCATCATTACCTTTCAATAACAGAATGAGTCTTTGGAGAAATGTGGTAATATTGAACTACTGAAATACAAAGGTAGGCAAAAGAAGATGTTTACAATATCCTATTATTATTTCCTGTCATAAAATGCTATCTACCTAAAAAGAAAAGATGTCTGCCTCCATATAGTCTTAGTGATTTTTTTTTAATGCTTAAAATCCCCTACTGCTAAAAATGTAATTAGTCTATAATGATAACTAAGCATAAAATATTACTACTTCATCATAATTTTCCGTGGCAAGACATCATTTTGTCCAGGTAATATAGTATCCGACATTGCATATGATAATGCCACTGGGACCTTGTCCATTCACAATCACTGCACATTAGAAAACGCTTTCTTGCCAGGTAATCAGGCAACCACATTTTACATACATTCATTTACCCCATTTCAACTTCTGCTCGTTTAATAAGACACGGTAGTTATATGACTTACCTAGAAAGATTTTAGTGAATGTAGATTCTTGGTCAACTTACATGTAGGCTTCTATTCAGATAAACCAAAGAAACCAAGCCCACTGCTGTTGAGTCGATTCAGACTCATAGTGACCCTACAGGACAAAGTAGAACCGCTCCACAGGGTTTCCAAGGGGCAGGCGGTGGATTTGAACTGCCAACCTTTTGGTTTAGCAGCTGAACACTTAACAACTGCACCACCAGGGCTCCTCTATTTAGGTAAAGCCCCCAAAATAAGTCTTTATTGTTAGTTCAGTCTGCTTCTTCCCTTATAAGTTATCCATGAGTAATGTATTAGGTAACTGTCAAGGGTACAAAATATATGTATATATATTTATTATGTACAGCTAAGTTAATTTAAGTTTCAGAAGGTTTCTTCAATCAGAATTTAGATGATGATATTGTTATTAGTAGTATCAATCTCCTTATTTAATCCCTTTAACTGATCTCCTCATTTATATATCCATACCAAAATCTGTTTGTTGGCTCTGAAGCAGTATAAAATTAGAATTTTATTCAGCAGTCCTGTATAATTTTTTAAAAATACCATTTAATATCTATCACGTATTACATGTAATTGTGTTTTATTTACGTTAATTACATATATTTACACATTGTATATATATATATGGATGTCTACCAAGTCAGTCAATAGAAAAATTAAGGTGTTTTCAGGTTAGCTTGCTTAGTCTTACATATAACTATACTGTACATTTAAAAAATGTATTTTAGAAAGTACAATTTTAGAAACTATAATTAGATTTCCAAAATATTCACTAGCACAATGTCTGCATATCTGTTTACGCAGATACTAAAATATTAAGTTCTAACATTTCTTAATTTGGGAAGAAATCAACATGTTAATTCTTTTTTTTCCAATTAAAGGGGAAAAAAATGCCTTGTATGGCAGGATGATGTATAACCCATGACACTAGAGCTTTACTGAAGTTGTTTCTCTTCTAATGTGGTTGTACTGAGTCAGAGTTTCCTGCTTTGGATTGAATAACATTCATTCAAATTTAAAAGATTTGAGCAATACAAGAGAATAGTCAAATTTTAACCTAATAACATCCGATGAGAGACACTTTAATGACAATTATCACTGCTAATTGTAGATTACAGATCATGTAAAATCTTAAATAACAACTAAAAGTTACTATGTTCATGGCGACTATGCTTTTTCAAATGATAAGTGGCTCTACATATACTTGCCATTGTTGTTACTAGGAAATAAACACCTGGCAAGGCCACAATGACATGAGCGTGATTATTCTGTCATAAAATTTCAGCCTATTTGCCTATGTTTTACTCTTTTGTGTACTTTTCTATATCCAAACATAATCTTTAAGATTAGCGGCCACCATGAGTCAGAAAGGTGCTCTGATGGTGCAGTGGTTAAGTGCTGGGCTGCTAACCGAAAGGTCAGTGGTTCAAACCCACCAACCCCTCTGCGGGAGAAAGATGGTGCAGTCTACTTCCGTAAAGATTACAGCCTTGGAAACCCCATGGAGCAGTTCTGCTCTGTCTATAAGGTGGCTGTGAGTCCCTATCGACTTGAAGGCAAAGGGTAATAACTTCTACCAGTACCAGTTTCCTTGGAGTTGATTCTGACTCATACCAAAAACCAAACCTGTTGCCATCGAGTTGATTCCAACTCACAGCCACCCTATAGGAAACAGTAGAACTGCTCTATAGAGTTTTTAAAGTTGTAAATATTTATGGAAGCAGACTGCCACATCTTTCTCCTGCAGAGCTGCTGGTGGGTTCAAACTGCCTTTCAGTTAGCAGCCGAGGGCTTAACCACTGAACTACCAGGGATACTTGGTAGAAGTTATTGCATGATAATATTTGTTACATCCTGGCGGGAATACAAATACAACATTAAAATCTCAAAACATTTGAATCATGAAAGAGATTAAACTATGTATTTAAATTTATAAACTTAGTTTACTTATTAAAAGACACAATCACTTAGTTTTTGCTTTTCTGTTTTGTTTCTTTTAGATAAACTGAAAATAGTAAGTGAACCAAAGGCACAAAGATACAATTTAGGATTTTTTAAAATTTTTCAGCTTTCACTCAGTTCATCACTGTAATCACTAAAATATCCACAAAAAATTAAGCACCTAATGGACTTAAGAGAAAGAAAAGGAATGCAAACACACACACTTAAATATATCGTTTTTTTTTTTCTCTTCATAGTAGCTAAGTAGGAAAGCTTTACTAAACAAATTTAAATAGGCAAATTAATTAACAGCAACAGAAAAAAATAAGAACAGTTATCTAATTGTCACCATTTGGAGCAAATTTCTGTTTCTTAGTAGTGAGTAATCCATTTTTTGTGCTCTACCCCTTTCCCTTCTCATAATCCCTTCAGTGAACTTAGCCTTTCGAAAATAAATATCTTAAAGGGTAGCTGCTTGAGGGCAAATTTTCCTGTAAGTCCTGTAATAACAGTCCTCATGACAACTTGTCCATGTATCACTATGAAATAAATAATTCCATTAATTTGTACTGAAAATTAGTGAGTAAGAAAATAGCATATGAGAACAATGCTTGTTCAAAGATTTTGTTACGTGTGTGATTACTGAAGCATCCTACCTATTATGTCGGTGTATTCTTTGTGTTTGAATAATGATAAAATATCATCCACACACTGAATGCTCACTATGTGCCAGATAACATGCTAAATGTTTCTGTATCATCAGCATTAACTCCAACAAAACTGTAGAAGATGATATTATGATGCCCAGGGTACACATGATAGGATTGAAATCCAGAAACAGCTCTCTCCACATGACACAACTAGTAGGTCTAAGTGTCTGCAGCTTGTTTGGGGTGCCTGGGCAAAAATGAAGCAGTTGAGTATATAGAAAGAGAGATGACAAAGATACGGCAAGTGTTTATAATCGGCAATCTCAGTGAAAGATACAGTAAAACCTGCGAAAGCCAGAACCTGTGCAAGGAAGAAACTTTTAAGAGAAGGAAAATCCAAATATTTTCCACTAAAATGAACATTAGAAAAGTGGTAAGACTGTACTTTGTCAAAGGTGGAAAACTTGTAAGACCTGGAAAAACAAGGCAGTCCAGTTGAGTTCTGGCTATCACAGGTTTCACTGTACAAGATTGTTCATTTTATTGTTATTTCAAAATTTTTGTATGTTGAAAATTTTTTAAATAAAATAATAAAAATATCTATTTTACACCCACTGTGTGCACTAAGTGATTCAATATGTCCTCATCTCTGTTATTCAACTTACAAATTCAATTTAAATTAGAAAGTGCAGATAAAAAATCTATAATATTTAATTAAAATGCAAAAATTTAAAGCAGGATCCAAGAAAGCAGAAGCTTTGAAATGCTTCTCTGTTCTGTACAGTGATAGAAAATTTTATTTATTGGGATTCTCCCATGTATCTGGTTTTGCAGAGCACATTTGGAGAGGCCTCTCTAGCCCACATGATCGTTGTCCAATACAACGTGGCCTCTTGAGATTGGTACTTTGAAAGTTTCAACACAACATCGGGCATGGGAATTTTTGGTAAGGTTGAGAGAGGGACCCAAGGGCCTGAGACCCTATCTGGCAGCAGGCAAGGAAGCATCTGACTTTGAAATCATAACATTTCTGTGGCTGTTTGAGGACAAGCAATGTGGAGAGGCACTCATTTTTTCTACCCCTTTCCCTTCTCATAATCCCTTCAGTGAACTTAGCCTTTTGAAAATAAATATCTTAAAGGGTAACTTCTTGAGGGCAAATTTTCCTGTTAAGTCCTATGATAACAGTCCTCTGCCTCCCACACATACACATTTACTTAAACACACAAACACCAACACACACACGCCAAAGTCCCCCCTGCAACAACCTCAGTCAAAGAAAAAAATTCCTACTTTCATGAAAGGAGTTGATGGGGAGGTGATTAAGGAAAAAATATTAAGAACAAAACAAAAATTAATATATAAATAAATTATCCTATCATGTCATGATATAGGATATGTGTGTGGGGAGCAAGGAAGGCGTCATGGAAGGAGCAAAATGGGGTAGGAGATAAAAGAGAAGGAAAAAGAACAAAAACAGGATAGGGCTCAGGCAAATTGTGAAATTGGCTTTTTTGTTATTAGTAGTCTAGATGCTTATGTTACCCGTTTGTACCCCTCGATAATTTGTGGCTTTCCCACACAAGGGAAAGAATTAAGAAGACTGAATATACTATCTTTCCTGAAACCCAATAAACAAATTGGTAAGTCTCAAGCAAAAGAATATCATGGCAAAGATAATACTGAATTGGATTCCTGACCCCTGTTTTTCTAGTTATATTTCAGACACTAACTAGTTATATCACTTAATCAATTCCCTTCTTCCGTCTAGTGTTGATATTCCTAAAGAGAGATTGGAAGTTTCTTGCGGTCTGAATTTTTTAGAACTCTGCACATCTGTTAGTGTGGACTTTCAAACATCAATTTTTTAGTTGTGAGACAGCAATAATTTGATCTGAAGTTTCCTGGTGCCCTTCACACCATTATTGCGACTATTCCATTTCCCAGTAAGGGTGGGCATGAATTTAGACATTGCAAATAAACATTGAACCAACAGCATCATAGAGTGGAGAAGATAAAACAGAGGGCAAAAATTTATCTCTGATTTCTCCCAGTGATGGGAATTAATATGAGCCTACACAGTATTATTTGAAAACTTGTAATTCATTAAACAGAGAAGAAATATTTACCACCAAAAATGAATAAGCATTTATTGTGAAGTGTTGTGCTAACTGCTTCAGAGGAATTATCTCACTTAATTCTGAGATAACTCTAGGTAGTGTATCAAATAATTCATCTTTTTTTTTTTTTTTTTTAATAAGGAAAGTGAAGCTTAGGAAAGCTTAATAGCTTGCTAAAGAATATTCATCTGGTGAAGAATGATGTCATAGCAGTGACTCAGTCAGCCAGTTTCACAATTTGTGCTCTTAACAACAATGACTTACTTCTACCCTAAGAAAGTGTTCTCACTAGAATTTTGGCATTGTCACAGGGAATAAAGAGAAATTGTGGAATGAAAAGAAGATATCTTTTTCAGGCTCTTCAGGCAAACAGATTAACAAACTGCTTGGAATCAGGCCAAAACTCTGCTCAAGCAATGATGTGTTTCTCCTTTGCTTCACTTTCTCTACCATTGATTCTACTTGTACCATAACACTTGTGACAAGAAACAAAGCCATTCATTCTACCACAGGAAACATTGCTTGAAATGAAAGAGGCCCCAGTACATGTAATATATTGAATTGAATATACCTTTTTTTTTTTTTTGAAATGGCAGGTGGGCTACTTTCCTGAAAGCAGTTAAGGGTGGATAATGAGGAGCAAGGGGTGAACAGAGAGTAAGAGGGCTGTACTCCACAGTGGAGGAACTAGAATGAGAAAGGGAGAGGTATGCCCAAAGAGAAAGCAAGGCATGCCCAAGATAAACCATATTTCATAATTAAACTCAGGGCCAATTCAGTAAAGGGCAATTCCATTATGAGAATCACGTTCAAAGGCAAAGTCAGTGTGATGATAAAGTCCTTGAAAAAAGATGTGTTGAATGGCTATTCAGATACTAGTAATAAAAGAACATGATGTGAGCTTTAGAGATGCAGCCATTTGTGATTTATTTCAAAAGAACTGGCCAGAGAAAATTTTTGTATTCTCTGGCTGGCTTTTGCAGTTATACCAGTCAGCAGGCCAATAATAAAGACCACTTAAGTGGTATTTAGAAATGAAATGATTACCAAAAAAAAGAAAAGAAAGGATATAGTTATATACTAAATATACACCAAACAGTTTTGAGTCAATCAAGTTAGCTCTAGGGGGAAAATTAAATGAGTACAAACATGAGACAATATTCAGGCAGATGCAGTATTTTCATAGATTCTTATGTCTGAGAATATAGAAAGGCCACTGGGAAAGAGCTCGCTGTCAAACCCCTGTCATAAGTACATGTTTAATTAGTGTTTAAGTTGCCTGATACTTGAATACATTCAGTGCAAAGAGTATAGGCAAATAGCATAGTGAAAGCTAAAAGTGGTTCAAAAGTATTGATTATTAAATAAGCTTTTGAATTTGGCTT
>NW_004444178.1:3085640-3093926 GCF_000243295.1 Trichechus manatus latirostris
GACACAAATTACCAACATCAGAAATAAAAGAGAGATCATCACTACTGATATTGTGGACATTAAAAGGATAATCCAATATTACTGCAAGCAGCTCTATGTCCACAAATTTGATAACTTAGATGTAATGAACCAATTCTTTGAAAGATGCAAAACACCAAAATCCATACACGCAGAAATAGATAACCAGAATATCCCTATATTTATTAATTTGAATCTATAATTAAGTACCTTCCAAAAATGATATCTCCAGGTGCAGATGGTTTCACTAGTGAATTCTACTGTAATATTTGAGGAAGAAATGATACCAATTCTCCACAAACTGTTCCAGAAAATAGAAGTAGAGGGAACACTTCCTAACATATGAGTACAGCATTACCCTAATACCAAAATTAGACAAAGACATTACAAGAAAGAAAGACTACAGACCGATACCTCTCATGAACATAGATGCAAAAATCCTCAAAAAAAAATTTTAGGAAATAGAATCTAACCATATATAAAGACATTATACACATAACTAAGTGAAATTTATTCTAGACATGTGAGTCTTGTATGATATTTGAAAATAAATCAATGTAATCCACCACATCAACAGAAAAAGGAAGAAAAATAATATAATTGTATAATTTGGCCAGAAAAATCATTTAATAAAATCCAATACCCATATATGTTTAACAAAAACTCTGAGCAAATAAGCAATAGAGGGGAACTTTCTCAACTTGATAGGAGCTAACCCAAATTTTTTCCTGTTTTTGTAAATAAAGTTTTATTGGAACATAGCCATATCCATTTGTTTATGCATTGTCTATGTCTGTCTTCACAGTAACAGAGACCATATGGTCCATGAAACTAAAAATATTTATATCTGGCACTTTACACAAAAAGTTTTCCAATCCCTGCTTCATGAAGATCTTGAAATGATTATTAATGTACATGGTCAATCTCCAAACAACAAAGATGATATTAACATATATGAAGTGGTAATTATGTATTAGTCATTGCATTTGTATTTTCTTATATTCACAGAAACATTTCAAGTAAGCATTTTAAATTGCATTTGACATATGATTAAAGTGATACTCAGAGAAGTGAGCATGACTAATGAATACATATGCTGGAATTTGAAATATTTTCCTCTAAAGAAGTAATGAATGGCCTGGGAAAAACAGTCAAAGCAGAGACAAAAGAAGAGGGCTCTGTGGAAACCAAAATGCTGCCATACTGAATGACTTTTCTAGGACGGCTCTGTGAAGTTAAAAGAGCAACATTACCTTCTTGAGACAGAAAAATCTTTACCTTCAGTGGAGAGTCTCAGCAGTTTGGTCTTTGGGGGTGATGGTGTGACATTTGGTTTGTCATCAGATAGTGGATTGATATAGACTTGAGACTGGAGCGAGTTATCACAGATCATCAGACCAGTGGGGAACGGACAGGCAGGAACATGAAATATTTGTTTTTCTTATAATAACGTTATATAACTCATACCAACACTGAAATGGAAGGTGACTGGATTGGGCTACTCGAGGCAGCAGAAATGGGAGTTTTTGGAGCCACAGTACTATGGAATTGTTAACCTCTCTCCTCTCTCTATCTCTACCAAAAATCCTTCTCAGTCCTCTGTATTTTTTTTTTTAATCACCATACACTAGAAAATTCAGATTTTTTCTAGATTCTTTAATCCCCACACAGAATCAGTTGCAAGATACTGACTTTTCTACACCAAAGCATCCTGTCTATCATCCTGTCTTTGTCCAGGTCTTTATAATTTGTTACCTATATGAATGCATTCCTTCATCCATTCACCTAATATTTATTCATCACCTACCTCATGCTTGCACCTATATTAGTCATGGGAGAAACACCATTATGAAAAAGATATGCATGGTCTATTCCCGATGATGTTCATGTGTTGTGGTTAATAGTTTCAAGGGTTTAAGCAATGAGAAGTGGTTCTGAAGAATTGTCCATGGAAATCCCTAGAAGAATCATCTATTCTTAACTTAAGAGATCAGGCTACCTGAAAGAATTGTTTTTAAACTAAAATGAGAAGGAAACAGTAGCAATGAGTTAGGGAGAGGAAATGAAAAGCCTGATCATAAAAAAGAGCAACAACTGAAAACCCGTTTTATGACATATGCGAGGATGTAACACTAAAAAACAAATTACTTAAAAGAAGAGAAAGGTAATTTTGTGTGTGTGTGTGTGTGTGTGTGTGTGTGTGTGTGTGCAGGTATCTTTATTTCTAAAGAAATAGATGACTATCCACTGTATCCTAAATAGCGAGAGCAACTCTTTATATCTAGAAAAAATTTTGGAGGAAAATGAAGGCAAACTTTCCACTCAGGGACAATTCAAAACCATATGGAAAATAAACAGTGTAACAATGGCAAACTCCTTCCTGTGTGTGCTGAGGAGTAAGAGGGCAACGTCATATGCTTTCACGTACATTACTCCAGCAGGGCAGTGCCATATGTTCACACGTATGTCACCCTTCTTGGCCTTCTGTATAAGGCAAGTTCCCAAGAGGTACACTGAAAAGGAAAAGGGAAAGCAGCCACAACATGAATGTGAGGATGTGGCGTGTTTTTACTATTGACAGATTCTATAAGACCGTCATTTCAGTTGGCAAGCACCCAGAACAGCTGCTTTACCCTGGAGCAAAGGTCTTTGTGATACCAAAAAACCTTTCCAACGAGTGAGACAGTGCAGTGAAGGTGATGTGCCCACTGAGAATGGACTTTTCCTCACTTGTGTGGGTCGAGAAAAAGGCAGTAATCACAGTTTAAGGCTCAATAATCACATAGTTTTTAATCTCAATCTCCCCTTTGCAACTAAGTTCTGATAAAATGGATAAATGTCTATTTACACATAACTGAAATCTTTCATATTGAAAAAAAAAGAGAGACTAACAGAATAAGAAGTTTAAAGAACTCCAAATTTTATTAAACACCAATGTTGTTTAAAGCTCAAAACTGATTTCTGACCTCTTTGTGTATATCAAGGTTGTGCATATGTGATAGTTTGGGCCAGGATTATGTTCTACCATTGCATAAAGAGACAAAAATGAGGGAAATAATTTCATAAGCTCATGGAAAGTGATTCACCATGATTCACAGGCTGTGTAGAAACTGCTGAAAGTTGCATGATTTTATTCATCATGAATGCAGGCATCACGGATAGGTGACAATGTATTTTATAACCCATCTCAAAGTGACTTGTTCTCTTAAGTATATCTTCTTTATAGAATTATGAATATATCTGTATTTCAATATTGTATTTCACTTTTTTCTAAAGTTGTCAGAAATATTTTAAAATTAATAAAAATATTATTTGTTTATATTTATCAATGTATACACATGGAGAAAGTGTTAAGTTTCATAAATCCAGCTCCTACTATTGCAATTAAAGAAAAGTTATTATTTAATGTCAGGTTTTTTTCAATGCTCTCCTTTGAATTCCTGCTTCAATCAAAAACATATAAAATAAACCAGTAATCAAATTAATATTAGTGTTCAATAATTGAATTTAAGTTTTGTCTAAAAGGGAAAATTTAATCAAAAAGCAAAAGATGCTTTCTTCTTTGCTATTTATAGGCAAGAAGAATCCGAGGTACACATATGGAAGAATCTTTTATTGCTGGAAAACTCTGAAATAGCTTATCAGGATTTTCACCAGAAAAAAAGATAGTATTTTTCTCTATTTTACAGAGGTGAGAAAACACTCTCAGGGAGGTTTTACAACTTTCCCACAGAACTATTAAGTATCTTAAATACCAAGATATAAACCCAGGTCCATCTAACTTCAAAATTGAGATTTATTTTCCCACCACACTAGGTTGTGTCTTAGGAAAATAGATACATGCTTCTCCCTTTGGTCTCCTCTCCCAGTTGGACAATTGGGCAATTAGGCAGTTCTGAGATGCATTTGAGAAAGTCCTTCTGAGGATCCTGAGGTATTTAGCCCCAGCCATCCATACCTGTAGTCACTTTGATAATAAATTCTTGTTCTGAGTTTTGCTCCTTTCTCTTTCACTCCCACTGTCCCTCACTCGCTGCCTATGACCACTTCTCAGATACAGTACTGGCAGCTCTTTGTCTCAGACTCAGCTGTTAGAAAAACCCAGTCTAAGAAACTTTGTATTATCGTGGCACCGTTCTCATTCTTGCATGCCTCAGATCCAGACTTCCTGAGTCACAACCTCTTGTGGTATAACCCATTAAAATTACTTGGAATTTCTGTACCTCAACTGGCTTATCTTTAAAATAGTGTTAACAATAGTACCTACCTCACAAGGTTGTTGCAAGAATTAAATAAATTTACTATATACTTAGAATCATACTTACCACATAATCCAAACCAAACCAGTTGCCATCAAGTTGATTCTGCCTCATGGCAACCCCATGTGTGTCAGAGTAGAGCTGTGTCCAGGATTTTTAATGGCTGACTTTCTTGGAAGTAGATCGCCAGGCCTTTCCTCCTACGTGTCTCTGGGTGGACTCAAACTACCCACCTTTTTAGCAATTAAATTCATTAACTGTTTGTACCACTCAGGGACTCTGCCACATCATCAATACTCAACAAATGATCATTGCTATTACTGTTGTTATTGCCAATGTCTAGCTTATGTTTTCAAAGCTGTGGAAATTTAAGAAGTCATTAAAGATCTAAAATAAGGGACATTATTTCTTATTTTAACATTGGCATTAATAGCAAGTCATAAAAATAGAAAAACCAGAAATTGCAACTTTAAAGAACCACCTTTCTAAAAGCCACAAGCTAATTTAAAAAGCTACTAATGTGCACCAACAATAATAATAAAATTTATAACAAATTCAAAGATAATTCAACCACCTTTTTAAATTCACAAGTAATTAAAATAGAATATTTCTTTTTATTTTCTAGAATACTTCTCCAAATGATCTCTCGTATCCCCTTCCCTGTTATCCAACTTATCTCAATGGAACTTGGAAAATAAGGGTATCTCTCCCAGCAGTCCACAAAAAATTACTTAAAATGATAATCAAATATGCATGGTTATTATGTAGTTGTTAATAACAAGTACATAGATAATAAAAGCAGTGCATTTTAACTATGTTTAGACATTTTGGACAGTAAATTAAATAACCAAAAAGATCTAGTTCACTGTCATTGATGTTTTTGAAGTATTTAGAAGATGCATATAATGCACTAAGGAGCCCTGCTGGCCCAGTGGTTAAAGTATTTGGCTGCTAACCGAAAGGTCGACGGTTTGAACCCACCAGCTGCTCCATGGGAGAAAGATGTGGCAGTCTACTTCCGTAAAGATGCACAGCCTTGGAAACCCTATGGGGCAGTTCTACTCTGTCCTGTAGGGTCAGTATGAGTCAGAATCTATTCCATGGCAGTGAGTTTGGTTTTTTGGTTTTTATATGATGCCTTACCCCTATCGCCCTCCCTCTTACCACTTCATTTCATGCTGATTTCATTTCCACATGCCAGCACCTGTGTTTCTTTGTCAAAGGGCTTTCTATGGTCACTGAAGCCCACTTTTCCAGCCTATGTAGCAGACTAGAGTAACACTCATACCCTCCTCCTAGGTAGCCACCGTAACAAATGATTGAGAGGAGTAGGTGGATAAATAAAATACCTCATCTCCCTCACCTTTGGATGGTATGTCTGCAGGCCCTGTGATCTACACTGCTTTCCAGAGTGTGTCCCATAGGATTAAACTTCAGCTGTCTTGAGTGGTAGCTGGCTTGATAGCACATCCTTTATTAGATATTTCTTTTTCCTTTATCACTCCCCATTTTCTTTCCAAACCAAACCAAACTCATTGCCATTGAGTCAATTCTGACTCACCGTGACCCTACAGGACAGGGCAGAACTACCCCGTAGGGTTTCCAGGGAGTGGCTGGTAGATTCAAACTGCTGATCTTTCGGTTAGCAGCCTAACTCTTAACCACTGCACCACTGAGCTCCATTTTCCCTCCAGGGCTTCCCAAATAATTTTTTACTAAATCAACGACTTGAACTTGAATCTTTGCCTGGGGGTTTGTTTTGGGGGAAACCTTAACTAAATACATAACATTTTTCTTTAGAAACTCCCTTCCATCCATCCACTTCCCTCTTTCTCCTCCAACCCCTCCCTCCATATTCTCCATATTGCTTCTTGACATCCTTTTCTTTCTTGCTAGACCCTCAAGGTTCTCATGATCTCTCTATATCCCCTTTCTATCAAAATCTTCACTCAAAAAAAAAAAAAGTATCTATTAAAAGTATGTGCTCTACATTTGTACTTTAACACAAGGCCCAGACTATACCCAATGTTATAAAACTTTGAACATAGAATTTTAGTTATTTTCAGTCTTGGCGGATATAAACTTTTTAAAGATTGCTGCTGAGAACAACAGCTTGTCTAAAATCATGGTTAATAAGTAGTCATCTAACATGCCTTCTGGAAAAGCTCTAAGAAGTAATATAAAATTGTCATTTACATTTAAATGGTTTCCATCAATACACATATATCTCCACCTTCATTTTGTGCATGTAAAAACAATTCATAAACTTAAAATTTTATAAAATATATAATTTTCTTAAGCCCCTTATACCATATTTTCTTAGATAACATGGTAATTTTGTTCTGAATAGTTGTAGTTTTCATTAGATAAAGTTGCTTCCTTCCTGGCACACGACAAACTATCTACCAAAACATTATTTTTTTAAAAGGCAATGAAAAGTACTGGGAAAATAAAAACAACTCAATCCTGGTGGCACAGTGTTTAAGAGCTCAGCTGCTAACCAAAAGATTGGCAGTTTGAAGCCACCAGATGCTCCTTGGAAACCCTATGGGGCAGTTCTACTCTGTCCTATATGGTCGCTATGAGTTAGAATTGACTTGACAACAACAGGGTTTTTTTTTTTTTTTCTCCAATAAGGTAGACAAAAGTCAAAGTCCCCAACCTTTTTTAATATTAAGCAGCAATAACAAAGACCATCATAATTCATATTAAGAAACTTAGATGACCGATCAGATGTCACAATTATTTTGTACACTGTGTTACAGCTCTAATGCTGAAAGACAAACATGGCATCAATTTCACTATTGGCAAGAGTATGAGAACATGGAAGAAGCTGTGAGATTACACAGTCTGTGATATTTTCCCACTGCAATCTGACTTGCTCAGATATCACTGTGCCAGAATAAACAAGAAATCACTCCAAACAAATATCATCACAACCCCCTATTCCTGAAAGGCCTAGCAGAGTTTAGTAAATAGAGCCAATGCTTTAGATGGGCATCATCCATTCAAAGTCAAAAGTTGATGATAGTCTCTCGCTCATCTCTATCTGATCTTACAATAAACCAAATAGAAAATCAATTTTCTAAGTTAGAGTTTACTCTCAAAATAAAAGGAGGTACATGACACAGACTCAGAAACCAAATTCTAAAAAGAGGAAAAAGGGACTTAAAACAACCGTGAAAATCAATAGCTTCACATGCTTAATTTTCTGTGGCAAATGTAAATTATTATAAATTGTACCCACAAATGGAAAATTTCAGGACAACTCTTATATCCTCACTGTGGGTCTGACAAAGAAAAGAGATGTTAGAAGGCCAACAATTTTCTCTGAATAGTTGTTTCAGCTTTTATGCTCAAAATCATGAATAGAAATCAATGTCATAGAGTTAATTAACTTATTTAAGAATTACTTATTTTACAAGAAAACTCTAGTTTTGGAATACTTGGGATTTCTCTTTGTTCCCTAACTTCTCTTATATAATAAGATCAATTTCAGTAGCCCTTTAGTTTATTTATCTATTTGTCCATTCATTCACTATTATGGATTGAATCTGTGTTTCCCAAAAACACGTGTTGGAAGTATAACCGTTATACCTGTGACTATAATCCTACTTGGAAATTGAGTTTTCTTTGTTATGTTAATTAGGCCATATCAGTGTGTTGTGTGTCCTAAACCTTATCACTTCTAAGATATGAAAAGAACAGATTAGACACTGAAGCAAGTACAAACTTGGGATAGACAGATGCCAAGTGAAGATCAATAAGGAACCAAAGAATTCTGGGGCTACAGAAACTGAAAGAGACAAGAATCTTCCCCCCGAGCCAACAGAGAGTCTTCCCCTACAGTTGGTGCCCTGAATTCAGA
Organism: Trichechus manatus latirostris; assembly: GCF_000243295.1. Taxonomy (NCBI): domain Eukaryota; kingdom Metazoa; phylum Chordata; class Mammalia; order Sirenia; family Trichechidae; genus Trichechus; species Trichechus manatus. The sequence goes on from NW_004444178.1 coordinate 3,093,786, forward strand.
CTTCTAACCTTCTGAACTGTGAGAAAATAAATTTCTGTTCTTTAAAGGTACAATTTGTATTTGTGTTACAGCAGTACTAGATAACTAAGACATTCACCAATAAGATACTATTTTATTTACTTGAGATTTATGAGCTATTTT
>NW_004444178.1:3095515-3096398 GCF_000243295.1 Trichechus manatus latirostris
GCAGTTAAGTTCCCTCTCTCCAATCCATAAGATGAAAAACTATGGCTGCCAGGAGTGCCTGGGTTCACATTTGACCTGTCTTAGTTATCTATTGCTGCTACAACAGAAATACCACAAGTGAGTGGCTTTAACAAACAGAAATTTATTTTCTCACAGTTTAGGAGGTTAAAAGTCTGAATTTAGGGTGCTGGCTCTAGCGGAAGGCTTTCACTTTCTGTGGACTCTGGAGGAAGGTCCTTGTCTCTCTGAGAATCTGCTCCTGGGCGACTTCATGTGACTTGGCATCTCTCTTCCCCATCTCTCCTTGCTAGCTTGTGTTTAATCTCGTTTGTGTCTCAAAAGAGTTTGACTCAAGACACACCCTACACTAATCTTGTCTCATTAACATAACGAATACAACCCATTCCCAAATGGAAGATTATAACCACAGGCACAGAGGTTAGGATTTATAACACATATCTTTGGGAGACACAGTTCATTCCATAACATTCCACCCTTTCGCCCCCCAAAATTCATGTCCTTCCCACATGCAAAACACATTCACCCCATCACATCATCCCAAAAGTCTTAAATCAACTCCAAGTCTTAAATCTCACCTTCTAAATCATCTAAATCAAATATGGGTGAGACTTTAGGCATATTCCATCCTGTCTCAAAATTCCTCTTCATCTGTGAACCCGTGAAATCTAGATTACAAATTATCTGTTTCCAAAGTACAATGGTGGAACAGGCATAAGGTAGACATTTCTAATACAAGTGGGAAAAATTGGAGGAAAAGAAGGGATAAGAGGCACCAAGTAAACCCAAAACCCAGAGGAACAACTTACATTAGCTCTGAATGCTTGAAAATAGTCCTCTCTTCTCTGGGACCATATGGGCAATG
>NW_004444178.1:3096936-3097801 GCF_000243295.1 Trichechus manatus latirostris
TCTGGTAGTTGATTAGACCCACCAGTCACAGGCTTAATCTCTTTAACAAAAGATTGTGTAGCCATGTCCTTGGTTAACATTCTAGGACATGTGTCCTTGGTTTGCTCAACAGGATTTTCCAAATCTTTAAGTTCTGTTTTTATTTTGCATAGTTTATTTTTAAATCTATCTCTTTCCTCTCACATTTTACTATAAGTGACAAGGAGAAACCACATGGACCTTTAAGATCTGGCTTAGAAATATCATCAGTCAGATATCCAAATTCATCACTTAAAGTTTTACCTTCCACCAAACATTTGAACATAATTCAGACAAGTTCTTTGCCACTGCACAAAAAGCATCTCCCTTTCCTCCATAGTCCAATCACATGTTCATCATTTTCTGTTTAAGGCTCACCAGAAGCACATTTAATGTCTACATTTCTAGCAACATTCTGTTATTGGTGCCATATGTATTCTCTAAGATGATAGAGACGTTCTCTATAGCTCTCCTCACTGTCTTTTGAGATCTCAGCAGAATTGCCTTTGATGCCCATAATTCTAACAACAGTCTCTTAAAGGCAATCTAGGCTTTTACTGTTAGGCACATTAAAACTCTTCCAGCCTCGACCCACTACCCAATTCCAAAACCACTTCCACATTTAAAGTATCTGTTAGAACAGCACCCTACTATTCTGGTACCAAATTCTGTCTTAGCTATCTAGTGCTGCTATAAAAGAAATACCACAAGTGGGTGGTTTTAACAAACAGGAATTTATTTTCTCACAGTTTAGGAGGTTAGAAGTCTGAATTCAGAGTCCTGGCTCTGGGGGAAGGCTTTCTCTCTCTGTGGGCTCTGGAGGAAGGTCCTTGTCTCTTTGAGCTTC
>NW_004444178.1:3100136-3101375 GCF_000243295.1 Trichechus manatus latirostris
GTTTTATCATGGTAGACTGGGTATACTGTGAGGGATGGGGTTGTGTTTTTGTCCCCTATCAACACCAGTATCTGGCACAATAGTTGCTCAATATGTGTTTAAAAAAATAATAATTGTTCAATTTCAAATAAAGTAGTGAGCATACACTCAATGAATGTCAATAATTTCTATTGGTTATTTTTGTGAAACACCACTTCTAGTTAGCCATTGATTTCATATTAATTTAGTATAAAAATATCCAGGAGGTGATATGAGATATTAGACACAAATGCAATGAAGCCCCTGAGTGGCACAAACGGTTAAGTGCTCAACTACTAGCCAAAAGCACCTCGGGAGATGGGCCTGGAGATCTGCTTCAGAAAGGCCACAGCCTTGAAAACCCTATGGAGCAGTTCTACCATGCACACACGGGGTCATCATGAGTTGGAATCAACTCCATGGCAAACAACAACAGCAGATCAAGTGTTAATACTGGGGAAATAAAAAATTGTAAGGGCACTAAATATGTATTGATTATCAGTGTTCAAAATCTTTAGATACATGGAAAATTCAAAGATATACATGACCTATTAATTAAATTATAAAACAGCACTCAAAATATGATTAACATTTTAATCTATAATACTCTCCAGGAGGAAGTTTTAACATTCATCTACCAAATAAATGACACTGAATTATTTTTTATTTGTACATCTAAAGTTGATAAGATTCTTTAAAATGAGTGGATTGTTTCATCAGTTACCTATGCTGCCATATTACTTTGTATTTTCTAAGATTTTCTTCCATAGAAGTTGAAAATCTAGTTTTAAGAATAAAATTTCCCCAGATACAGTAAATAGGAACTGTAAACTTAATCCTCAATTGCTCAATTTCAAATTGATTTATATTCCCTTTTCATTCCAGCATTTTTTCCAGTATCAATAGAATGATATCAGATCAATGAATGGATCAATTACCCATGCCAATTAAATATGAAAATGCAATTATGATATTAATTGTAATAAACCAATGGTTTGTGATGCATTGTGAAGCAGGATCTATTGCTTCCATTTAAAGGGCACCATAACATTATTTTACTAAAGCATCAAGAAATTAATTTTAGTGAATTATAAAATATTTTCTGTTCCCAAAAGAAGTAACAATCATTTAAGATTAGTAGACTTTCAAAAAGAGCCCAGTGGTGCAGTGGTTAAGAGTTATGGCTGCTAACCAAAAAGTTGGCAGTATGAATCCACCAGT
>NW_004444179.1:0-5779 GCF_000243295.1 Trichechus manatus latirostris
CTGCTAGTTGAAGTCCCAAGAACAGGAAGTCAGATGAACAGGAACCAGCTGCAAGATACAGAGCAAGCAAAAGCAAATGCACTTTGCCAGCAAGTCCACCTATGTTGGATGCAGACCACAACCCTAAGGAAACTCCCTTTCAACTGAATGGCTGCTTATAACAGATCTCATCATGGAGGTGATTACATTATTATATAGCTGACAAACTACATCATAGCTGCCAGATCAGTGGTAGAATTCTTGCCTTCTATGCAGGAGATGTGGGTTGGATTCCTGGCCAATGCACCTCATGGACAGCCACCACTCATCTGACAGTGAAGGCTTGTGTGTTACTATGATGCTGAACAGATTTCAGGGGAACTTCCGGACTAATGCAGTCTAGGAAGAAAGACCTGGCAATCTATTTCCAAAAATTAGTAAATTAAAACCCTACGGATCACAAAGATATGATTCCATTGTGCAAAGCATCCCATGAGTTAAGCCAACTCAACAGCAGCTAAATACAACAGTATGAGTGGGTCATCTGATTGTCTTCTACTGTTGTTACATTTTAGGCCAACATAGAACTGGCCCTGGATGGAAATTAATGAAGGATATAGCATTATATTCAAAAGATTTCTTGACATTATAGCATATTGATTTTTTTCTCTAAATTATTTTTTAAAAGCTATCAGAATTAAAATTATGTTCACTTTAAAATATGTATTTGATAAGCTTTAGTAGAATTATATCCTTTTACACCATCGTTATTTTCTGTAAGATAAAAAATGAAAACTAAATATACTCATAGATCATTATTCTCTTTTTCCTGGAGCATCATCTTATGAATGACTTCACTGTAGCGTTATCCTGCTTCCCCATATTTGCCACTAACAGTTAGGTATTCTTTGATCTTCAAGGCTGCTATTGTATAATTGATCAAAGGTTTTGAACCTCAAGGTAGAGCAGAAGAGATTGGATTATGAAATGTCAGTCTATCCACTCTAACTATGACCAGATAAGTTTCTGGACAGATTATTAAATTCTTAAGAAAAAAAAGTTTGCTCTATTAAGTATTATTTGAACACATGCGAAAGAAGTACCTTAACTGCCTGTTATGAAGATAGGTTGGGCCTGTATACCTGGATTTCTAAAAGTATGCTATTAAACAGATTTTTTGTGGCAATATTAGGATAATCAATTGTTTTTTTGTTATTAAAATTAATAACAATGCCAATAGTGTCATACTAATTTTAATCTACCTGTCTAAAATTGAATCATGCTTGTGGAATTTTGAAGAGGTTGAACATTATGAATAATGCATAATCTTCCCTGTGAGAAGAGATCTGGCACAGGTCATTCTAAAACCTTGGAAATTCAATGCTAGCTTTCATTCTGTACAAGATAATAGTGTAGCTATGAAAAAATTTAAAAAAATAAACCGTGAAATTGTAAAGCAAATGCCATTCCAACCTCAAAACACTCTTAGAGTATGTCCAAAGATTCAGTGTGAAACTGGCTAATGATTGAAATGATACGCTGTTCGTGCCACCGGCGTGGGAACCCTGATAAGGGTGCAGTAGCCAAGCTTAATTAAGTTGTGGCGGAAGTTGTTCCTGAAGACGCTCCATGGAAGACAGGAGAACATCACTGGCTAAAATTAGATTTGGGAGAGACAGAAACGGAACTGCAACCAACTTCCTTTTGTTTCCCTTAATTCCTTCCCCTTCTTTCTCATGTCCTTACACATCGTACATTCATCTGCTTTTATTTTTTTAACACAATTATGAAGCTAAATCAATGCTATTGAAGTATGAAAACCTGTCACCAAGCTCCAACAACATTTAATACATTGGTGAAAGAATTTCTCATTTTTCTATCTGTTCGTAGCTATATCAGAATAATATGGGGAAAATGCTATAATTTTATGAGAAATATATTCATATGGAAAACACAAGAATTCAGTTCTAAAATAAAATTGAATTTTCCCATAGTCTTATTTTTTTTCCTTGGAACGTTCTCAAGATATTTATTCTGTATGTTTTATAATAAACCAGATTATTTTTAGTGTTCAGAGCCATCTAAAGGGAAGTAAAAGCAAAGTGTTATCTTTAGAACACAAAATAATAAAACTTACCACTGGTCCATTGAAGCTTTTAAAGCATAAATAAGTAATAGGGTATAAGGTAGGGAGATTTTGGCTGCATTTACTAGCAAAAAATCTTTTGAATACACATTATTAACTTGCTCTTTTCTCTGTGATTCTTTTTTTTTTTTAGCAGTTCATTCCATTATTTCTTCTTTTATGTAATTTGTTTCTTTTCTATGACAACATATTTTACTAATTTTTTACAGCATATTTTGTATGTTAAAGAACGTATATCTGAAAGGTTGGCAGTATACTCACAGTCCTAATAAAAAAATTGAGTTATTATTTTGAAAGACGATTGATCCATTTGCAGGCATTCAGAACAATTTAGACTTCATCATTCATTTAATCTTCTCGTGCTGGGCTGACACCATGTTATTATTCCAACATAGAGATCTTTTACAAATCCAAAAATAAGTCCTAACTCAGTGAATAACTGACTCCCACCACATATCTTGAAAAATTGTACAAGAATTGCCATCACATTGTTGATGCATGCTACATAGTAGTTCTCCGAAAATAAATACCCGTTAAATGGACATTTTATTTCTGTGCTTTCCATTTTATTCTTATTTTTGCTGTTAGTTCAGCATAGTCTATAGTGCTAGAAAGAAAGTCTCCCTATTCACTCTTTCTGTCTTGCCTAAAGTTGGAAGGAAAATTAACTTTTCCAGTACAGTATTTTATAAATTCTCAACTTTAAAAATATATTCCTAAAATATATCTTCATGAGTATTTAGAGAGAGAGATGATGGTAACAGTTTTGTTTTCACTTTGTTATAATTTGCTTTTAGGTAAAATATGAACAAAACACCAAAGCCACAATACAGTGGTCTGTTAATAATACACATAGATGCATACCCACCCCCAACATAATCACAACATTAACTGCCATAAATAAATTAAAACAAACAAAAAACTAGTATCTGAAAATGCTAATGTCAATTAATTTCATTGTGCAGGTAGCACTCTTGATTTTTTTCAAATGACATTTAGAGTCATTCTTTGAGGAGAAATAACTCTTAATTATAAATTATATATTTATAGCAACCATGCCAAAGATAATGCATTTATTTGAAGGTTTTTTAATCTTATAATATCTGCACATAATTTAGAAACTCATTCGTTCAAATATAAGCATATATTGCTTTTAAAATAGGAAGAATTAACTAACTGATTTATCAGTAAGTCACTAAATGCATGCATTCTTTCTGCATAAATTGTACATATCATCTGACACTGGTCCATTGAAGCATTTTGATTCTTTATATGTGGGTTCAGGATGCACTTAAGCAAAATGCCACTCCCCTGTCTTCTCCGTGAGGCGCTTCTCTCCTTGTGGCTTTGGAACAGGAAAGGGTTTGTTGATTCCCTTTTTCAATTCTCACTTAAGGGAATGACATTAGCATGTGTTCAAAGTGCCAACTGAACACATTTGTATGTTAAATGCCTTAGGTCTTTAATTCCCTGGAATGACAGAAGTATACTTTTTTTCCCCCCAGCTGATGAAGTTTGGGCTCACCTCACTTAGATAGCTACACACTGAAAAACAATGAGTTGTACTGTTGTACTCTGAAGCCCTATTCCCCAAATGGTGTGTATTATTTGAGCATCACCCATCATTCATTCAGCAAACATGTTTTCCAGCACTTAACATGTAGCAGGAACTGTTGTGGACATCCAGGATGCAAAGTCAAAAGGAACATCATACCTACTCTTAGGAAACAAAGCTTAGTGTGTAAAGAAAACAAATCAGTGGTTGCAATACAACGTGATAGATGGTATGACGGTATGCTTTGGTAACCCAGAGAAATGATATCTAACTTTTTTTTTCCCCTTTTTGATACAATTATTAAAGCTCCCTCATAAAAACAGCAAAGAGTTGCTGATAAAGGTATCATATTAAACTTTTGTCAACTCATAACAACTCTGCATAGTCTGACAGATTATCTAGCAACACAGTTTACCAGTACCAATTGCCATAGAGTCGATTCGGATTCATGGCTACCTCGTGTGTCAGAGTAGAATTGTGCTCCTTAGGGTTTTCAATGGCTGATTTTTTTGGAAGTAAATTACCAAGTCTTTCTTCTGAGGTGCCTCTGGGTGGGATCTTGGTTAGCTGCCAATTGCGTTAACCATTTGCACTACTTAGGACTCTGGAAACACAGTTCAGGGGGGTGTTAGTAACAAAGGAATTTAAAGATGTCAAGGGTCAGAACATATGGACTGGCCAGAGGAGAAATGTCTGAGAAAAGCACATAGAGTATATTCAGGGGGATTGGAAATGTGTGGCAAGCCACTTCAGTTACTTTGGCTTAAGTCTCTTGCTCTCATATAAAGCTTGCATGGGAATATTTATTCCTGAGAGAGGCTAGGCGTACACAGTCTTGCCTAAGCATTACAGTAGAAGAGCAGTTTGCACAGTGGGATCACATTTCTTGCCTGTGCTGGAAAGAGCTGTGACCTTTCCAAGCAACTATATTAGGGTCTTTATTAGACTGGTGTGAAGCTAGTGGCTCATCAAGAAGCAGATCTGTGGGATGTGCAAAGGTGATATGAAAGCAGGTACGTCGCCAGCCGAGATCTAGCTAAAAAAAGGAGGCTGTTGCATTATCACTGCTTCCCATACAATCAAGTAATTATTTTAACTGGTGCCAGGAGACAGTGCAAACATCTATAGTACCTCAACTAAGAAGTGAGAAGAAAGCTTTAAATTTCTAGGTCTAAAGACATCAACAAAGAAAAACAATGATGCAAACACTGAACTGAGAATTCACTTCCTATTCAGAAGCACATAAATTGCATAGCCATCTACTATGTCACCAATACATTCAGAGTGGACACATTTCCGGATGTGCAGTAACTGTAACTTTCAAGGCCATAAATGAGTCCCTGACAAAATCTTGACAATTTTGTAGCATACAGAAAGGACACAAGCAAACAGGCACATACAAAGGAAAATTTGGACTCTTATTTAGTGAAGGAAATATAAAACAGCCCTTATGGTTATCAAGTTTAAAAATAGACTTGATTAATCAGGCCAAACATATTTTCTGAATGCTGCTAAGATGAACTTCGGCAAACCTCCAAAGGGAGTCTATTTTCTGAAGAAGTGATCCCCCAAAACAAGGTTTTAGATATTCATTACAGAGCCTAAAGGAGATTCTATCAAATCTCACACACTGCAGTTTCAGGAGTTAAAATCCTTCAGGCAGTCCAGTCTCAGACCATGTACAGATTTAAACATCATAATAAAAAACGACACGGAAGCAGAATGGACTAGAGGCTTATACCAAGGAGAATCAGTGGGCTGTGTCCTTGACAAAGACTCTCACCTATACCCATGTCATCTTTTCCTTCAGACTTAATTTCCTTCAAGAGTTTTTAAACCTAAATTTGAATGTACAGAAAAACAAATAAAAGAAATGCACCAAAACAAATTCAAGTGTCTCAAGCTATTGCCAGCTTTGTGTTTGTTTACTTGCTTTAACATTGATCTGGTCTATTTGATATTTGGTTTTGCTCAAAAATTCATTTGCATATGAATTTTGAATGATAGCCCTAATGGTAATCAAGTTCACTATTTATTGCTTGCCTATTATGTACACAATGCTATAGAAAGCAGCTGATTACATTTTTCTAACCTTCACA
>NW_004444179.1:6955-19973 GCF_000243295.1 Trichechus manatus latirostris
ATAGACACAGATCTATAAAATCTGGTGTCTCGGGCGGCTTCTTCATCTTATCCTCTACTCTAAACTTGCTCTTTTGAAACCATTCTGACATTCTTTGAAAGGTAACTTCCCTCCATCTTTAGAGCCTTTGCTCTTTGTGTTCTCTGTATGGAATATTCTTTCCCAGGCATGGAAATTTCTTCCCATCTTCAAAGAACATCTCAAATGTCAATTTCTAAGCGAATTTCTTCCTTAAACAAACTATGTAATGGACCATAAAACCCTCTCCACAACATTACTGTCTATTGCATCAATCTCTGTTTTTTTTCTCCTCTTGCCCTGGATTTTTGTTCTCTGAATCTCTTTGCTTGCTTTGGTGGGCTAATATCCATCTCCATTCCTCCATTTAGGCTCTCAGGGGCCTAGTCCTCTATTCAGAAAAATTATCGTTATAAACAATTTATCTTAGAATGTATAATTAATTAACAAATTATCGTTTAGTGCCTGCTTATACCATGTAAGTCTTGGAGGAGGGGAAAGAAGAGGACTGAAACATACATAGGATATGATTTCTACCCTTAAAATGCTTACTCTCTAATATTGACTATAAGAATAGTAGAATGATGAATAAATGCACAGTTGGGTCTGAGTAAGTTAGTATTATTGAGTTTCAAAAGTGTAGGTGATAAACTTCTGAGATAGAGCATATTGTCTACAATTTATAGATGGGAAAAGGAGGCTCAGAAAACTTAAATACTTTGCTCATTGTTTATAGAGCTAACTCCAGAATTTGAACTCAACTTGAACCTCTAAAGCTCCTGTGCTGCCTTTTCCATAGAATGTGGGACTTGATACACAAGAGAGAAATAAACCGACTGCTCTAGGGAAACTGATGGTGCCACCATCATAGATTGTAGAGGGAAGGATTCTTGAGAGTAACACAGATTTGAACTTATTGGGATTTAACGAGTTTGAATGCACTGGTGTGACACCTACTTGGTTGACAGCGAATAACTATGTTCTAGTACACCTTAGGAAATGACTAGGGAAGTATTAAAAAATAAGCCTCCTTTAGTACAAGTAATAGTAGCAGAAATTGTATGAGTATTACTAGTCGTAGTGGTATTAGTAGTAGTTAGTAATATATAGCATTAGTAGAAAGTCTGCTCTGTGCCAGGCTCTATACTAAGTGCTGCCTAAGTCTTTGTTATCTACTTTGGTCTTAAAAACCACGTTTTAAGATAGACAAGGAACTATTTTATATCCCTTTAATAGACGAGAACACTGAGATTCAAAGCAGTCATATAGCTTTTAATTTTTTATGTTATATGATTTTTAAGGGTAGAATTAGAATTATAATACTTTTCTGTCTGATTCAAAGCCTATAATCCTACCCTCAATGGGCTGTAACTTCCTTATTTTGACAGATTTTATATTATGAATATCTTAAGTGGTGAAATTTTAGTCAATGTATTTTTCTACATTTTATTTCTGTAAATTATCAGTGAAAAAAAAAACAGCTCTGTATTTTGCCATTGCAGGTTCAGAGTTCTTACTTTCACAGCAGCTGCCATCATCAATGCTTACGCTGATGAAGGCAGATCTTAGTATTGATTCCTTGGGTCTAGATGCAGAGTGGAAAACTAAAACAAAACACAAAAATAACTAAGGGTTGGGGGTTGAGAGTGGGTAAGAGAATGAGCTGTAGGTGCCATAGACGGCTCAGGAATGTTGCAATAAAAAATAAAAAATGGTAGTGTTTTGGGTTGTCATTTCAAGGAAGAAACTCTTTGTTTTTTTCCTCCTATTTGAGTAGCACAATGTGGTATGCATGAAAACAGTAAGAATTAGATGTTTTAGAAATATGTTTGTTCTTTTTCAGAATCTTGCTACCTCTCCATAAAATAATTATTGGTACACATATATCTTTCAAAATTTTTAAATTTGCTTATGCTTCTACATAATATCATCCTTTTGATGGTTTATGACCTAGCTGCTTTCTTAAGGCTAATTTTTATTTTTTGTGTAAATGTAAACTTTGGTTTGTTTTGTCTGTTTTTCTTCATACTTTGATATCTTGTCTGAATTCTGTGTGCTAAGAGGTAACATTTATGTATATATATATTAAATTGCACCCTTGACTTTACTTCTGACTTATAAATTATTCACCAAAATTTCTTTTTCAGGATGCTCTTTGAAGGTGCTATACTGTGAATAACTAAGCTAAATTTTTTTTTAGTAGAAGGAATGATTCTCTTTCTCATGCATTTGATATAGGAAACTTTAAAGGTGCAGTTTCATCCTTTCAGAATGTGCTTTGACCCCATGATATATGGCATAGAATTATGAAGACATAGAAGCTATGCTGACATCTTTCCTTGAAAGTTGCTATACTTTGTTGTACTTTTCCACATTTCTAAGACTAAAAAGTCAGTGATTTTTCAAATAATATTACAGTTTTGTAATCAAGAGAACAAATAGTTTTCAATCTTCAAATATGCCATAATAGAACGTTACCCAGTTTTCTTCTGAATATAACCGATAAACAGTCAATGTGTATACATGTGTGTGCAAGTGTGAGGGCAAAATGAGTCACTATAAAGTTTAAAGATTAGAAGTACCATTATCAAGCTAAATTTTCAAATTGAATCTTTTAATTTTATTTTTCTCTTCCTGAGATTATTTTTAAACTACCTTCTGTGACAAAGGTATCATATTAAATTTGACATCTACTCATAGTCTGTGACTATCACTAATAGTGCTTTGACATTCTTTATTGAATATGTACTATCTTACCAAAATACCTTTATGCTCTTAAATATAAGAGACATGTTATTTTCAATCACCTCATATGCATGCAAAAGTTGTGCAATGAGTAAGAAACACTGAAGAAAAATTGATGCATGTGAATTATGGTGTTGGAGAAGAATACTGAATAGACCACAGACTGCCAGAAGAATGAACAAATCTGTTTTGGAAGAAGTAGAGTCAGAATGCTCCTTAGAAGCGAGGATGGCAAGACTTTGTATCCCATACTCTGGACGAGTTATCAGGAAGGACCAGTTCCTGGAGACGGACATCATACTTGGTATAGTAGAGGGTCAGCGAAAGAGAGGAAGACCCTCAATGAGATGGATTGACATAGTGTCTGCAACAATGGTCTCAAACACAGCAACAATTGGGAGGATGGTGCGGGGCCGGGCAGTGTTTTATTCTGTTGTACATAGGATTGCCATGAGTTAGAACAGACTAAGCGGCATCTAACGACAACAACATAAACACCATTAAACTACCAGTTATTAATAGGACAGTGATCAAATATAGCTCCTCCCACTTTTCCTTTCTTCAAATAAATAGGAAGCTTGATTAAATTTCTTCTTACTTTGACAGGTATATATATTTTAATGTGCTAAATGATATGGCAACAAAGTATAATATACACACACAAAAGTTACTCTAAGCTTTGTGCAAATATACATTGCAAAAGAGATGAGAGTTGGAGAACATATTTTGTAGCAATGCTTTCAAGGTATGGATTAGATAGTACAGACTTTGTTGAAGGCTCTAGGCTTATCATCTAGTGGGCACAAATTATTGATAACTAGCAGGAAAGAACAAGTTATTAGGGATTTACATTAGGAGATTATAATGGTCAGCCTGTCTTAAAGTCAGTATTACCCTTGAGATCATGACTCCCCGGCAAAAAGGCACAACTGGCTCCCAGTGTGACTTGGCAGAGCACAAAGAGATTCCAGAAAGAGTCACAAAGGACTTGAGTTTAACTAAAGGAAGTATGGACGCCAAGGGAACTATTTCAGGGACCTGCAGGGTGTATGCTAAGTTTGTCTTTTGCCTCAGGTAGCCACTAAATACCTATACTATAAATGCAAGCTAGTCTCTCTGCTAAGCCATAAGGTTGAAGGGCTGCAGTTTTTAAAAGGCTAAATGGTTTCAAGAAAGAATGCAAGAATAAAACCAGAAAGAAAAAAAACAGCCAAGGAGAAAGAGACAATAACAATGAAAATAATATGTGAGAAAAGAAAAATTCAGAGGGGAAAAGGAGAAACAATGCATATAGATTTATGAACAATTACAAAACTTTTCTAATAAATTACTAATTAAGAATATTGGAAGAAGCAGAATTCCATGTTCCATTAACTAATGAAGACATCACAAATACAAACAAGTTCATGGGATCTTTTTGATGACTAATATTCATTCATTTATTCACTCATTTATTCTATTAATTCAATTATCTCCAAGTTTTGTAGTATGTGATGTCTCCCTGTTGAGGAGTTCTAAGCGTTCATTTATAGATATGGCATGATGGCCATATGGCATGTTCTTGCACTGCAAAGTATTCCTGCAACATGAGAGAGAGAGCCAAATCTCACTGAAATGCTTCCACTAATCTGAAGTGTTTCTCTAGTGATTTTTATGATCCTGCGTAGTAAAATGCTGGAATTTGATACATAGTAAGTGCTTTAATCTGTTCTTTTTAGTCTAATGCAGGGACTTTGGAACAAGAAATAAGCTACAGGAATTGAATATGTGTGGAAGAAGAATCATCAACTGATTGAAAAAACACTTTCTTAAAAGAAATTTGGAGGAGGAAGAAATACAGGCAAATAAATTTCTGAAATTATATATTGTAGGAAAATCAGGTACATTAAATGGCATAGAAGTGAGATTCTGTTGTTTTATTGGGGAATGAGAAGAATATCTGCTAAGAATAGTATCTGTGAATTTATACATGAATAGTCTGTACATAATTCACATGTACACATAAATTCAGATAAGAAATGTAATGCATTCTAATGTAAGGAAGTGAAAATGAATTTATACATATAAGTCTGAGCTTTGTTTCAAAGAATCTCATAAGGAAAAAACATAAGAGGAGTTGCAGTTTATGTGTGCAGATTATTGAACAAAGTGATTGGAATTAAGTGACAAACAGTTGCTTTAAAATAAAAGAGGAGCGTTTTGTTATGGAAACAAAATCTTAGAGACCATTCGGTTGAGAAGAAAAAATCGGTTATCTTTTCTAACTTTGATTATACACTGCGTGCACAGTCTAATAAAGTTGACACGTTTCTCTTCAGGTACCTGTAGAAAGTCTCGTTCTGATAAATGATAATGTTCTATAAATTGTCTATGTTACAATATGAATGAACCTCAAATGCATTATTCTAAGTAAAATAACCTAGATGTAAAAGATGATAAATTATATAATTATATTTATATGTATATTGAGAAAGCAATGAATAGAATTTAATCTGGATTGGCAAATAAAGTTTGTGATTTGGAGGTAATGAGTAACTTGAGATAGTTTCTCAGCAATCTTAGTTCTAAGTTTGTCTTTATTCAAATATTGATAATTATTATAAATAGCAATATATGTTCCAACAGTATTATATCAACAGCAATATAACTGTATAAATAGTTACAATCCAAGTCATGGTTATCATAATCTCTATGCCACACAAGTATGAACTTCTAAGTGAGCACCTAGTCAAGTGAAACTATCTGGGTAAACGGGAATCTTAGAAGGTATAGGGTTTGGAGGCTGTGCCCCAGTCAAGGGATGGAATTGGGACTAAAATCTAGCTAATAGTGTTCAATCAAGCCACTCGCCTTAGAAGAGGCAGCATTAGCTCAGAGGAAGGGGTAATTATTTGCCATTTGTCTACTCAGAGGGTGTGCCTTTCTTTCTATTTTAAATTATATAAAAGCAATATAAATGCTTGGTAAGCCCAGATATTATTTATTCCAAAATATTTCTTTATCTGCACTCATAAATCTCCTTTTTAAAAAACAAGATCAAATTGCATAAAGGAGATTGTTAAAAAGGTGCATGCACATATAAAATTGCCATAATGTCAATTCTGACTCCTAGCAACCCCAAGTGTCAGAGTAGAACTGTGCTCCATAGGGTTTTCGATGGCTGATTGTTTGGAAGTAGATTGCCAGGCCTTTTTTCTGAGGAACCTCAAACTTAATGAAAAAACACTGAAAACAAAGTGCATCCTCATATATGTAATAAGAAGCATAAAAAAGGAAAATATTTTTGAGTGTGGAAATAATATTTTTATGTTAACAGATTATGTAGAGGAAAAGCAGAATTTCTCAAATTTCAACTTCTTTTTTTGATAGTCATTTTCTTAACAAGTAAGAGTTTCCTACATTAACATTTATGACATTATGAGATCACTAAAGCCCTACATAAGCTACAGAGAGTAAAAACAGCCTGTGGTTGTTTGACATAGAGTTGATTTGGTATCATAGCAATGCTATAGGACAGAGTAGAAATGCCCCATAGGGTTTCCAAGGCTATAATCTTTATGGAAGCAGATTGCTTCGTCTTTCGCCTTTGGAGTGGCCAGTGGGTTCCAGCCACTGACATATCGTTTAGCAGCCAAGAGTTTAACCACTGTGTCACCAGGGCCCCTTTTGATCATGTCCTAGGTAGCATTATAATCATCAACTTGAACTTAGAAATGACATACAAATCAAAACTGAAAATGATTAAAAATTAGAAACCGTAGCTAATGTGATAAGAAAGAATTGGGATATTACAATATCTCAGAAGTTAAAAATGTACAAGACAAAAAATTGTTCTATCTGTAAATATGAATTTCTGTATTTAGATGAAAAGACATCTATTATACCATAAAAGGACACTGATTCACTTAAGAATAACAATTTATGGGGGGAAACTGACATGTTTGGTTAACTACATGATAAGTATGATGTAACATATATAATTTGTGTAATCAGAGATAACACGAATGAAATTGTAACATTTTACAGTATTTTATCAGAAAGGACTCTATTTCAGTAACCGCCTTCGACAGCTAAAGGGAGTAAAACACTTAGTACAATGTCTGGCATAGAATGCTGTTGTTGTTGTTGGGTGCCGTGAAGTCAATTCCAACTTGTAACAACCCATGTGACACAGTAGAACTTCCACGTAGGGTTTTCTTGGCTGTAATCTTTACGGAAGCAGATCACCAGGTCTTTCTCTGGAAAGCCACTAGTTGGGTTCAAACCACCAACCTTTTGGTTAGCAGCTGGACACTTAACTGTTGCACCACCAGGGCTCCTTCTGGCATAGCTTAAAAACCAAAAAACCAAACCCGTTGCTGTCGAGTTGATTCCAATTTATAGCGACCCTATAGTACAGAGTAGAACTGCCCCATAGAGTTTCCAAGGAGCGCCTGGTGGATTAGAACAGCTGAACTTTTGGTTAGCAGCTGTAGAACTTAACCACTATGCCACCAGGGTTTCTGGCATAGATTAGGCACTTGTTAAACAATAATTTTCTTCCATTTACCTCATGGAATAGACAGAGATTAATTTCGTATGGTTTTAGAGGAGTAGTTCTTAACTAGTGAGGTACCATAATATCAGAGAGGAGAAGAAACGTAGTTTGACAGAGAAAAGTGATTTCTATATAGCTGTGATTCTTAAGGAGATGATGTGATATTTTCCAAGGACGTATCAGCATTTTTGGTAGGGTACAGGAATTGGAGAAGACATGAGATCTTCCAGGTTTATATAGTTATCAGGAGACCACATGGATTAAAAATGTTAAGAACTGTCTTTCTAGGGGACAATACTGGGACACCTTTGTTAGGATTTTGAGGGGTAAACATTTTAATAATATATATGATTTGTAACATCTCACACTATTAATGTATAATTAATTGCCATTGAAAATAGAGAGTATCACCTATCTGAATATATGTAGAAACAAGGATGGCCATTTGTTGCAGATTTTGTGAAAAGAATGGTATCATGGGTATGAAATGGTCATATATGACCTCTAATAGCCTTCCCACTTGAAATATATCTGAGAAAAAATTCCAGTTAAAATAGAGACATTTGTATGTTCTTTCCCATTCGTGATTACAGTAATAATTATACATACCCCAATAATTTAAGAATAGCAATAGTACTATAAATGATGATTTTTATATACAAATGGAGAATCTAATGATTAACTAGAGTATTACCTGTTAGAGATCACAGACACAGAAGTGAGCAAGCTGAGATGACAGGTCACTATGACCCAGACTCAGAGATTTCCAGACCAGACAACTTCTGCACCAATGTACCTACCATCTTCCTTTGTAGAACTCGACCATTTTATTAAAATATAATACTTACTACAGATGTACTATCATCTATGAACACCATTAGAATCAGTTATTTTAGTTCTATCATCATTAACTACAGAGTCTAAAAGGGTGGCTGAGAGTTCTCCTCGTCTTTCTCTGCCGCTTAGGGACTTGAGGGCCATATATGCAGTGACTTTCTAGAAAATGAGAAAAGTATATTCCATATAGTTTTAATTTCTTTTTTTAGAAACTATATTTACATATTTAAATATTTAAAATTCTTCCCAAGACAAATGAATTTCATACTGTAAAGTCATTTAGAAGCTTGATTATAAAGATAGTTATTGGATTGACACAGTGCCTGCAACAATGGACTCAAACATAGCAATGATTATGAAAATGGCACAGGACCTGCCAACATTTCATTCTGTTGTACGTAAGGCCACTATGAGTTGGTGATAACTCAATGGCACCTAACAACAACAAGTATTGTTATGGATTTTCTCTTTTTAAACATACATAATATTTCCTATTGATAAATTGTTAGGTGCCTTCAAGACTGATAAATACCAGTTATAAATATTCAAATCAAAAACAATTGAATACGAAAATTTAGAAAAGTTGATATAAATAGAAAACAAGGCAAGGCAGTGTACAGACGTTATGTCTTTATAGCACCACAGGAACAACACGAGTGAAAGGATTAGAAAAAGATAACGAGTTTGTTTCTGGTCACATATGACATTAAGCCAATTTGAAATTTTCTCTGCTAAAACAAACATGTGTGATAAAATTATATAAAATAACATAATGTATAACAAAATATTATAATAATATAGTGTAGTATAGTATAACGTAATATATGATGATATGATATGACATGACATGAAGTAACATAATATAACATATAGGTGGGCTCAAAATATCCACTTTAAGCCTCTAACTCACATGGATTTGCAGTCCACTTTATACTCTACAAGTGAGCCATGAGCCATCAAAATTCAAAATTAATGTAAAATTGATTACAAGATAGAAAAATAGCTACAGGAGAGAAAGAAATTCATAATTGCTTGGCAGCAATGTGCCTAAAACTTAGAAAAAAAAGGTCTCCTAAGAAAAGAAATCATTGAAACATTAACTAGAGTGCATTTCAAACAAAGGCTTCAAAATATTCAAGAAAAAGAGAGAAAAGTAATAGAAAATAATGTCTATTTGTCAAATTTCAGAATAAGATAATAAAAGAATGTGGGGAGATAATATTTAAATTGATTTTGTTGATAATTTTCCAGGATAGATAAAATTTTGACAACTCTGAATAGAGAAGCTCAACAAGTTTTGATCAATAAAAACAAATATATATACATATATTATATATTTATATATATATTTAAGAAACAACTAAACAGTGATCGAAAAAAGGAAATATCAAACGTTTATTCATTTAAAAAGTTTGATTACTTCAAAGGAAGAGCATTTAGGTTATGGCATAAAACACACATCTCACCAGCAAAAATACTGACTTGGAAATTCAAAGCTGAGGAAACCTTATTGTTATGCTAGAATTTCATATCCAGCTAAAGCATCAATAAGTGGGAGGATAGGAAAAAAAAATATATATATATATATACATGTGTGTGTATGCACACAGATATAAATAAATATATATGTGTGCATATATATATATATATCTTTCATTGAAACCTAATTGAAGAAAACAAGCAACAAAAATGATACATTCTCAATTTTTGCTTTTTCTTCTCCAAAATATATCTTCAGTATGAATGAAGTTAGAAACATAAATTCAGAAGGAAAAATTATGATTCAAGAAGTAATTATGAGCAAATATTTTGGTATATTTTAATCTATACAACCAATGAGTTAAAAAAATTCCAAGTAGGATAAACTTGAAGAGATCCACAAACAGCATATGATAATCAAACTGATGAAGGCCAAAGACAAAGAAGGATTCTTGAAAGCAGAAAGAGAGAAGTGTTTCATCACATACTAGAACTCCTCAATGACATTAACAGCTGATTTCTCATTAGAAACCACAGAGGCCAGAAGTCAGAGGGATGACATATTTAAAGTGCAGAAAAAACAACAGCAACAATAAAAACTGTGAACTAAGAATTCTATATTCATCACAAGTATCCTTCAAAACTGGAGGGGAAAAAAAAAGACATTCCCGGATAAACAAAAACTGAGACTGTTGATTGCAAGACCTTCCCTACAGTAATGTCTAAGATAAGAATTACTAGTGAAGTGACATTAGATAGCAATTTTAATCTGTATGATGAAATAGAATATTGACAAAGGCAAAAAACATAAGTAAATATAAGACTTTATAAATTTTTTTTGTTTATAACTCTTTTTAAAAACATATATAATTTAAAATATGTTATGGATTAAGTTATGTTCCCCCAAAAATATATGTTGAGTCTTAACGTTTGTACCTGTGAATGTTCAAAATGTTTGGAAATAGGTTTTCTCTTTTGTTATCAGTTGGATCAAATGAGATCATCCTGGAGAATGGTGGGTCCTAAACCTAATCCCTCCTGAAATGTGTCTTATAAAAGGGAATGCAGACACTGAGACACACATACACAGGGGAGATGCCCTGTGATGACTGTCATGGATTAAATTGTGTCTCCCAAAAATATCTGTCAACTTGGCTGGGTCATGATTCCTAGTATTGTATAACTGTGTACCACTTTGTAATCTGATGTGATTTCCTTATGTGTTGTAAATTCAATCACTATGATCTAATAAGATGGATTAGTGGCAGTTATACTGATGAGGTATACAAGATTGGATAGTGTCTTAAGTCAATCTCTTTTGAGATAAAAAAGAGAGAAGTGAGCAGAGACACATGGGAACCTCACACCACCAAGAATGCAGTGCCAGGAGCAGAGTGTGTCCTTTGGACCTGAGGTTCTTGCACAGAAGCTCCCAGACCAGTGGAAGATTGATGACACAGACCTTCCTCCAGAGCTGACAGAGAAAGCGTTCCCTTGGAGCTGTTGCCTTCAATTTTGAACATGTACCTTACTGGACTGTAAGAGAATAAACTTCTCTTTCTAAAGTCATCCACTTGTGGTATTTCTGTTATAGCAGCACTAGATGACTAAGACAATGATGGAGGCAGATGCATCTATAAACTGCAAAAGAACACCAAGGGTTGCCAGAAGTCACCAGAAACTAGGAAAGAAGCCCACAGAAGGAATCAACATGGCCAAGACTCTGATTTGGACTTAGCTTCCAGAACTGTGAGAAAATAAATTCTTTAAATTCACCCATTTTGAGGTATTTTGTTATGGCAACCCTAAGAAACTAAGACAAAGATAACTGCATAATATGATAATTTTAAATCTGTGTTCAGTGCATATGCAATGTAAAAGGACATAATCCTTATGACAATAACAATAAAGAGGAGGGTGAAGGACTTGATGTACAAAGGTGCAAAATTTTTTACAATATTGACCTTGAGTTAGTGTTAACTGAGGTAGATTGCTATAAGTTAAGGAATTAATTTTAATATTCTTTAAGAAAAAACTCAAAAATAACTGACAAGGGCCTTTAACTGTTACATTAGAAAAATCTACTTAACACAAACATGGAGGTTATGGAGGAACAGAGGAATGAAAAAGACCTAAGATGTATAGAAAACAAATATTAAAAAGACACATTGTCAGAAAAATTGTACCTTATCAGTACATGATTCAACTATATGCTGTCTATACGAGGTACACTTTAGATTCAAAGAAGCAGAATGATTGAAAGTAAAAGAATTGAAAAATATGTAACACACAAATAGTAAGCACAAGAGAGCTGGAGCAGCTATGTTAATATCAGAAAAAAAAAGTTTAAAAAATATTTTATCAGAGACCAAGAAGGATATTTTATTAGTCAACCCATCAAGATGACATAACAATTATAAACATATATGCATTTTACAACAGAGGCCCAAAATACATAAAGCAAAAGTAATAGAATTAAAGTAAGAATAAGAAATTTAACATTAATAGTTGGAGACTTCAATACCCCACTTTTAATAATTAATAGAACAACTGAACAGGAAAAAAATTAAAATAAGAGACTTTGAAAGCATTGTAAACCAACCACAACTAACAGATATCTACAGAACACGCCAGCAAATATTACCAGACTACCTTTTCTTCTCTAGTGCACCTGGAACATTCTCCAGGATAGATCATACGGCAGACCATGTAACAAGCTCAAATACACTTAAAAAAATAGAACTCATTCAAAATACGTTCTCTGACCACAATGAAATGAAATGGGAAGTCAAAAACAAATTTTTAGGAAATTCACAAATATGTGCCAAATAAGCAACACACTCATAAAAAACAAATGGGTGAAAGATGAAATCACAAGGAAAATTAAAAAATACTTTGAGATTACTGAAAATAAAAACACAATAAACCAAAATTATGGGATGTAGCAAATGTAGTGCTTAGAGAGAAATATATAAGTAGTTAATGCTTATCTTAAAAAACAAAGAAAGAAGTCGATTCAATGACAAACCTATTCACCTTATAAAATGAAAAAGACAAATTCTAACTAACAGTGGGAATCAATGATATCAAGAAAAAAAATGAAAAGAAATTCAACAAATCTAAAAGTGTATTTTTTTTAAAGATCAACAATATTGACAAACCTTTAGGTAGGCTGATAAAGAAAAATAAGAAAAAAATCTAAAATTACTAAAATCAAGAGTATAAGAGTGGAATATTAACTTCACAGAGATAAAAAGGATTATAAGGAAATACAATGAACAATCCCATGCCAAACAACTGATAACCTACATGAAATGGACAAATTCCTAGAAAGACACTAATTACTGAAACTGACTCAAGAGGAAATAGAAATTTTTAAAAGACCCATAACAAGTAGAGAGA
>NW_004444179.1:21345-22701 GCF_000243295.1 Trichechus manatus latirostris
ATCTTAGATGGCTGCTCACAGGCTTTTAAGACCCCAGACGCTACTCACCAAGGTAGAATGTAGAACATTGTCTTTATAAACCGTGTTATGCCAGTTGAGCTAGATGTTCCCCCAGACCATGCAGACCAACGTTCTTTATGAATATAATTGCAAAAATATTCAATACTATATTAGCAAACTAAAACCAGAAATAAGTAATATAAGCCATGATTAAGTAGAATTAATCTGTAAAATACAAAGTTGGCTCAATCTTAAATAGCACTCAAAATAATATACGATATTAATAGAATAAAAAGGGAAAAAACACATGGACATCTCAGTAAACCAGAAAACCAAACCTGTTGCCGTTGAGTCGATTCCAACTCACAGTAACCCTGTAGGACAGAGTAGAGCTGCCTCATACGGTTTCGCATGAGCACCTGGTGGATTCCAACTGCCGACCTTTTGGTTAGGAGCCATTTCTCTTAACCACTATGCCACCAGTATTTCCAAACATTTCAACAGACACCAAAAAAGTATAAAACAAAATCCAACACTCTTTCACGATGAAAGTGCACAATAAACCAGGAATAAAAAGGGAACTTCTTTATTCTAATAAAGGACATCTACAAAAAGGGAACTTTTTTATTCTAATAAAGGGCATTATAATGAAAGCTTTCCCCCTAGGTTTAGGAAAGTCTTCATGGATGTCTTCTCTGCCACTTCCACTCAACATTTCCTGGAAGTTTTAGCTAAAACAAATTGGTCAAGAAAATCTAGATTGGAAAGAAAAAGTATATCTATTTCTATATACAGATGACATCTTGCATATAGAAAATGTTAAGGAATTAAAAAAAGTATATTAGAGTTAATATACAAGTTCAGTAAGGCTGCAGGATACAAGGTCAATATAAAACATTAGTTTCATTTCTATACATTAAACCCATTGCTGTTGAATCAATTCCAACTCATAGCAACCCTATAGGACATGGTAGAACTGCCCCATAGAGTTTCCAAGGCTGTAATTTTTATGGAAGCAGACTGCCACATCTTTCTGCCTTGGAGTGACTGGCGGGTTCGAAGCACAGACCTTTTGGTTAGCAACTGAGTGCTTAACCACTGCCCCACCAGGGCTTCTTTCTATTCCTAACTGTGAAATTGTTGAGTCATATGGTAACTCTATGTTTAACTTTTTGAGGAACTGCCAAACTATTTTCCACAGTAGCCAAAGCTGCTCAATATAATTCTCACATTATATTGATTATCCCTCTATCATATAAGTTACTCCCTTCATGTGAGTGACTCCCCTCAAGTACCATAAAAATATGGATATATATATACGTGTGTGTATGTGTGTTTATATTATACGTGTGTGTT
>NW_004444179.1:22801-23798 GCF_000243295.1 Trichechus manatus latirostris
CTTTATACACACACAAAGATATTTTAAAACTTTATTTGGTTCATTTATTACATTATTAATGTAGTAGAATTTCAATTCTAATACGTGTTGGCTCTGAAATTGAAATTAATATTATGTACCTAAAGAAATGAAGTGTCCAGAATTGTCTGAGTATTCATATACTACTACAGTATGAGTTTTAATTTAAAAAAAAAACTGAATCATACGTCTATGTTACATTCCAAAAAGTAATTTATCTGATTTTAAGTACTGTTAAACAAAAATTTTCTCACACGATTGCTTGATTTTAGTAAAAATGTATTATGATCGAATAATAGGAGAGTGTATTTTCATCTTTGGATGAAATAGATGCTTCTCAGTATGAAGATACTTTCCTCTGAATGTTTAGAGTATTACTTGCATAATATTTGTCTTTGAAAATTTATTGTGCTTAATTTTAAGGAAAATAAAGTAAAAATATAGAAATAATTGCAGTTAATCACTTGTTTTGTGGTAGACAACAAGTTTAATTAGCAACCTTATTTATATGAATGGCTTTATCCATATAACTGTGAGCTCTTTGAGACAAGGAGTTGTTCATATTCACCTTTTTTACCCATTTGTCTTAGTGTCTAGCACAGACAGTAGTAAAGGCCATTTAATAAATATGTACTAAATAAATATGATAAAAAGCATTTAATTAAAGTTTCATACAGTCAATCAATTGATTTAAGCACTTATTGATGAACCTGAAGAAAACGAAAATCCTGAACTGCATTGCTAAACTACATCATGCTAAATGGAGAAAAAACTGAAGTAGTCAACGATTTTATTCTACTTTGGATCAACAATCAATGTCCATGGGAGCAGCATCGAGAAATCAAACAATGCATTGCATTGGGCAAATCTACTGCAATAAAAACTCTTTCAATAGCAAAGATGTCACTTTGATGACTAAGGTGCCCTTGACTTAAGCCCTAGCCTTTCGATCCCTTCATATGCATGAGACAGCTGGACA
>NW_004444179.1:24173-26054 GCF_000243295.1 Trichechus manatus latirostris
AACAAACCAGTCTTAGAAGAAATACAACCAGAATGCTCCTTAGAAACAAGGATGGTAAGACTTCGATTCACTTACTTTGGACACATCATTATTAGGACAGACTAATTGCTTGAAAAGGACATCGTGTTCAGTAGAGTGTCAGTGAAAATGCAGCAACCCCTCAATGAGATGGATTGACACAATAATAATTATTAAACCAGATAATAGTATTATCTTAAAATTGTACATGAGTAATTTTGTAAATAAATACTTAGCCATAAGCTTTGGAGGTCAAACATAGCTATCAGTCTTAATTTTTTTTAAGTTAATTTTGTTTGTGTGTTTGTTGGGTGTTTTTTTTTTTTTTGTGTGTGTGTTTTTGCTTTTTGAGGGATTGAGCATGAGAGGGAGAAGACCATTCTCCTAAATCTCCTTGTATATATTTTCAGCATTCAAGAAAGAATATATTCTGGAAGAGCAATTGTATCTTCATGTTAATACAAACATCCCATTCCCAAATCTAGTTAGCACGCTTTCAAAGAAAGATCAAAAATTAAAAATAGATAAATGTGATAAAACAAAATAAAAATAATACTGTTGTTGTTAGGTGCCATCCAGTCAGTTCCAACTCATAGTGACCCTATGTACAACAGAACAAAACACTGCCTGGTCCTGCACCGTCCTCACAATCGTTATGCAGCCACTGTATAAATCCATCTTGTTGAAGGTCTTCCTCTTCTTTGCTGACCCTCTATTTTAACAAATACGGTGCCCTTCTCCAGGGACCGGTCCCTCCTGTTAACATGTCCAAAGTACGGGAGACAAAGTCTCACCATACCTGCATCTAAGAAGCATTCTGGCTGCACTTCTTCCAAGACAGATTTGTTCCTTCTTCTGGCGGTCAATGGCATATTCCATATTCTTCACCAACACCATAGTTCAAAGGCGTCAATTCTTTTTCGGTCTTCCTTATTAATTTCCAGCTTTCACATGCATATGAGGTGATTAAAAATACCATGACTTGGGTCAGGTACACCTTAGTCTTTAAAATGACATCTTTCCTTTTTATCATATCATATACATTGAAAATTCCTTGCCTTTGTTACTGTTAGTTGCCATCTAATTGGCTCCTACTCGTGGCGACTTTATGTACAATAGAATGAAATTTCACCTGGTCCTGCACCATCTTCATGATCTTTGATATGTTTGAGTACATAGTTGAGGCTATTGTGTAAGCATCAAGACAATGTTCATCTTAATGTGACATAAATTAAAATTCAACGTGTCTGCAAATCTGTTAAGTTATATGTTATTATAACTGTGTAGACATTCTAACAAGTTGCCCTGCTTTACATTATATTTTTCCTTAAGGTTTTTGTTGTCATTTGTGTGGTATTAATTCTAGTCAAAATTAAATGTTAGCTTTTCGTTACCTCTTTGAAAGACAGTCTGTAACAAATGCCAGACCCAGGGTCACTAGCTGAATTACAGCAGACCTGGCTGATGTAAAGACATTGGCTCAGCACAGAAAACATAGACCAAGATTAAGCAGCTAGGCCAGATAAAACTGAGGGAGAGCCAGTACAACACTGGACGGCAAGATCTCTGGCATGGAGCAATCACCCAATAGATGCCAGTCATGTACTATAAATCAAAATACAAGAAGGAAAATGGATGCCAAGGGACTGACTTGGGATTTTCATTCTTTGAATAAATTTTGTTTGGAGAGTCAGTTGGTAAAAAACAATCAGCTCTCTAAATGATACTATGGAAATATATTTTGGAGTATCCTTTTTTTGTTCCTCTGATTCTAATGAGCTTCAACAAATTTTCTCTTCTTACAATGTTTGCTCATGTAATTCTATGGACTATTAAAAAATCCAGATGTGTTTTATTCAATAA
>NW_004444179.1:27794-28880 GCF_000243295.1 Trichechus manatus latirostris
CTGTCTTCTTAATGACCTCTTGCCTTCTTCAGGTCTGACGTCCTTGATGTCATTCTACAATTCGTCTGCTCTTTGGTCATTAGTGTTCAATGCATCAAGTCTATTCTTGAGATGGTCTCTAAATTCAGATGGGATATATTCAAGGTCATACTTCAGTCCTTGTGGACTTGTTCTAATTTTCTTCAATTTCAACTTGAACTTGCATATGAGCAATTGATTGTTTAGTAGTAAGCCCCTGACCTTTTCTGACTGATGATATCGAGCTTTTCCATTGTCTCTTTCCACAGATGTAGTAGATTTGATTCCTATGTATTCCATCTGGCAACGTCCACGTGTATAATAGCTGTTTATGTTGATGAAGGAAGATATTTGGAATGAAGAAGTATTTGGTCTTGCAAAATTCTATCATGCAATCTCCAGTATCATTTCTATCACCAAGGCCATATTTTCCAACTACTGATCCTTCTTCTTGGTTTCCAACTTTCTCATTCCAATCACCAGTAATTATCAATGCATCCTGATTGCATGTTCAATCAATTTCAGACTTCAGAAGTTGGTAAAAATCTTCAGTTTCTTCATCTTCGGCCTTAGTAGTTGGTATGTAGGTTTGAATAATAGTCATATTAACTGGTCTTCCTTGTAGGCGTATGGATATCATCCTATCACTGACAGTGTTGTAGTTCAGATAGATCTTGACATGTTCTATTTGACGATGAATGTAATGCCATTCCTCTTCAAGTTGTCATTTCCATCTGTCAGTTTGTCATACTGTGGGGGCTTGTATCTTACTGTGATGCTGGAAGCTATGCCTCCCACTATACCAAATATATATTGACATCATAATCCTTGTACCTGTGATTGTGACTCTGTTTAAAAATAAGGCTTTTCTTTTCTTATGGCAATGAGGCTATTTACTTAGGGACTGGGGTGGGTCCTAAACCTAATCCCTTCTGAGTGGTGTCTGATAAAAGGCAAAACAGACACAGTGAGACACATACAGGGGAATATACCATGTGAGGAATATTCTACAAGCCAAGGAGACTCCAGGTGTGTCAACAAGGAGGAAACTACCTCTAGAGAGGATAT
>NW_004444179.1:30054-32005 GCF_000243295.1 Trichechus manatus latirostris
GACTAAACAGCAATGGTTTTCTGAAGGTTCAGGATATATGTGAGCCATTGATTATATACTATATGATCAAGATCTTCCTAGTTTATCACCTATGCCATAGTGTTACTTCCTTAATTTATATTCAAGATTAGTATCTATGTTGATTGCGCAGCTTGGGCATAATAGTTTCATTCTCTTTTGGAAGTACATGTCAAAATGCCAGAAACTTTAAAAGCTGTTGGACTCACCTCCTCAAAACCCCACATGCAAGACTTTATGATCCTTTCATTGATATTAGGATTTAAGCAGAAAGCAAAAAGAATATATACATATATATATATTATACTTAATGCTACAAGCTTTAAATATCAGAACAGTCTCTATAGGCATATATCTGTCTTGAAGATTGAAGTGGGTACATAGATTTGCACAAGATAAGGCTAAAGAAGGTATTTATCTTAGCTCTGTAAGTTTGGGGTTCGGAACAACAGGGTCAGTTAGGGGTTATGAAAATACTACTACAGGTATAAATTTAAAAAAAATAAAGTTTTCAAACAGAGACATTACAGGGAGACATGCACTGGTGTTTACTCCACAATTGTTCCCCTGACTGGTTGTTAATCTTACTACAGTGAGGTCAACAAAGTGGACAGTAAAGGTATCTTGATGATGGCAGTGTTTCAGCATTTGCTTTTCCTTAGCTAAGAACCTCCATTCAAAAGGATTTTTGAAGTTCTCTGTGCGTAAACAAAAGAGGTGCTAGGGTCCTAGAGCTGGACATCATGAAGAATAAGCAACTGAAATTCTTCTTACTCAATGTCTACATACGCCTAGAGTTCAAGACAGAAGAATCTTAAGAAGACCATACACAGAGTCCTGGCGTCCCTACCAGACTTTCTACTGCATCATCATTGATTAAAAGGGAATCAAGAAGCTTTCCCAACCCTATGCCCCCAACATTCATGACCCACCACTATCTTTCTTGAGTCCACTGTATATAAGTATTCTCTTTTTATGTCAATCACAACAAGAACCTCAGGTTCATAACTTACCCTCATTGGCCTGGCAATTAGGGAGAGAGGATTTTGATCAATGAAAATAGGAAAGGCTATGGATGAAATAGGTTTTGAGGAAGATGGAGGTTGACTTTTCAACTTGTTATTAAGGATCCAAGTGAAGATTTCTAGGAGACGAATTGAGTATATGTGATGGAAATGTGGGAGTGAGGTCCCAGATGAAAGTATGAATTTGGGAATTGATAGCAAATTGATAGCATGTAAAGCCTGATGTTAAGCACTTAGCTGTTAATCTAAAGGTTGGTGGTTTGAACACACCTTGCACCTCCGCAAGAGAAAGATTTGCCAATCAGCTCCTGTAAAGATTACAGCCTAGAAAACCCTATGGGGCAGATCTACTCTATCATATGGCGTTGCTATGAGTTGAAAATTGCCCCGACGACACATAACAACGACAATGCCATGGTATAGAATGAAATCACCAAGAGACTGAGTGTAGAGGAAGGGAAGAGCAAAAAAATGAGCCTTAGGCACTTCAATGTTCAGAAATCAGGGAGAAAAAGGATTGGAATCAGCAAGAGTCAGAGAAGGAGGTTCTAATGGGTCTCCCTGCTTGTGTGCTTGACTCCATTATAGTCTATTCTCAACAGAGTCAGTGAGGTCATTTTAAAAGGTAGCCCAGATCATGTCACTTCTGTGCTCACCCTTCACTCAGAGTAAGAGGAAAATGAGGATGATGGCCTACAAGGCTGTCATTACTTACAACCCCATCAAGCTCCCTCACCTTGACCTCCCTGATGCTCCTTCAATGTGCTTGTTACACTTGATGTTTGTTTGTTCCTTCTAGCTTTTTTTTTTTTCCTTTGCTTAAAAAGTTCTTTTCCCAGATATGTGGCTATTTTTGTCTTCTTTAAGTCTTTGTTCAGATCTCATTTCCTCAAAAAGGTCTGCTGTGA